>NW_018164491.1:498286-500841 GCF_001263595.1 Phalaenopsis equestris
GCACTTATAAGCTGCCCCAAACGGACCCTAAGTTATCAGAGGGACTTAAAATGCCACGAACAAAAATTTATTCGTTAATGTTTTGCTCGGTTTGGCTCGAAATACTATTAATCAATTATATATATAGTATTTTTTTAAAAAATTAATTAATTACAAGGCTACAAAGATTTATAATCAATTAAAAATAGTTTTTGAATGACTTGGCTCATGAGAAATTTTTTTAAAGGTTCTCTAGTCATCATAAACCTTCCAAAATTTTCTTGGATTTTTCTAAGCAACATGCTAATGTCCATGATTAATTTAAGTAAATAATGCATATAAACTTGAAAAATATTATTCTCTGTCTAGGGACCTTCTCTGACTTTGGAAAAATCAGAAAATGTTCCCTAAGACAGAGGAAACAACATGCTAAAATTTCAAGTCATAGTGTGATTACTACATGCATGGAGAACCAAAACATCCAAATCAGTATTTAATTAATTAAAAATAAGATATGCATCAAATGAATTCCAAATTATTTCCATATTATTCTCGTATGTTCACTGAGCAAGAGGGTATTTTTATTTTATTTTTGTGATTTTTCTACACTAAGATATGAATTTTTAAAGCTAGTCATTTTCTGATTTTTTAAAATCCCTATTTATTTATTTAAACGCGCGACACCACATCAACCTACGGCGGCTCAGAAGCTCCACACGACGTGCTCCCATTTGATGTCGCTGTCCACCTCAGTGCTGACTTGGCCCGTGGTTTATGTTCCGAAGTGCTATCCGGCTTGATCACAATCGTCTATTCGAAATCGTCCATTCGATACACGCGCGATCGAACAGCTCCCCGTCATCATCCTCGATAGCCTAACCCGAGAACCGTCCATCTTCTAGCCCTAAGATCTCTCTTATTTCTTAACCAAATTAGATGAAATTTTTTTTAAAACGCTCTTCTAGACTAGTCGATCACATCCATAAGGTGATCAAGCCATCAAATTAACTCTAAGCAAGTGGAGAATCAAAAGAGGCTCGGGAGGGGGAGAGATTTTATACCTTTGCTCTGAGAAGTGAAGCTTCAATCAGAGAGTCTTGGCACGTTCGTTGTGATCCAGAGAGCCTATGTATTGAGTCTATGATCTTGGTGTAAGACCTAGGTATGATTTCGATCACGACCGGATTTGGGTGTTGGTCTAGAGCTATGGTAGATGCTCTGTGAGAGGGGAATTTGATGGGGCTTAAGCTTCTTTCACTGTTGTAAAGGTGTGGGTGGAGTTAATTTAATTTTGGTGGACTGTGGAGGTGTATTGGGCTTTGTCCTGATTTCCGGCAAAATTTCGAGCTCAAAATTGAACTCCGGTGGTGGAATTTGATGAGGGAAAATAGTTGGAATGCACCTGCACTGAGGGAATCTTAGGTAAGCTCTGTGGTCAATTTGGAGAGGTCTCTCTAAGAAATTTTCAGCACTACCTGCATGGCCGTGGGAGGTGCTTTTTATAAAAATGGTCAAGGGGTGGTTGTCATGGCCAATTAGGGGGTGCATTGTGCTGCTTAGGTGGAGGGCAGAGGTGCTCTACAATTTGATTTGGCTGAGCTGGCCTCTAGTTTTGATTGGGTGAAGTTCCATGGGGGTGGCTCTCAGTTTTGAGCTTCTTCGGCGACTAGACCGGCCGACCATGGCAGGGGGAGGTGGTTAAGTGCTCAGAGCATCCAGGGGAATTTGTCAAAGCAATTTAATGTAATGGGGTTTAGCTTTGGTAAGGGTATCTTAAGCATGTGCATTTTTGGAAATAAGATCCCTTAATTTGGGGGACTTTTGGTCCATGCTCATCTAGCATGGTTTAGATGGGTTTTGGCTTAGTCTTAGGGTCTAACCAATGGCTGAGGTGGAGTTAATTTGATTGCTTTAAGGTGGTTTGGTCATGTTTAATGCATGGGTTCAATGTGGGTTCAAGTGATCAAAGTTTGGGTTTGGGCTAGGTTAGCCATGTCAATTGATTGATCAATATTGTGTAGATGATTGTTATAAAGATCTTTGGTGAAGGGTTGAAGTGATTTTGAGTTCAATTGGTAGGTCAATTTGAGGGATTTTTGAAATTTGGTCAATTTTGGCATGTTGGGCTTGACATGGATCTAGGTTGGGCTAGCCTTGGGTTAAGTCCAAATTGATTGGTTGAAATGATCAAGGGAGATGTTTTGAAGACTTTTCATGAAGGGATGAAGTGAAAATTTTGGGGTTAAGGCCCTCAATTTGGTGAGATTTTGAGCATGGCCAATTTGGGGACAAATTTGGGGCTTTTGGACTTAGGTTGAAATCAAATGAAGTTGAGGTATCACCAAGGCCAATTGAGGGTCAATTTTTATGTATAGGGATGTTATGAAGGTTTTTCAACATAAATTGTGGCCAATTGAGTGGGTTATGGGTTCAATTTGGTGGAACCAAGTCATAGGGCCAAAATTGGGTTTTTGGTTTAGCTCAAAATTGGGTTCAAATTATGGACCAATTGAGCTTGGATTTGGTCTAGATTGGTCACATCAAGGGTGAATTTGAGTTTAGAATTGAAATTGGGG
>NW_018164491.1:500890-508675 GCF_001263595.1 Phalaenopsis equestris
ATGGTCAAATTGGCCAAATTGGGTCATGTGATATTTGAGGGAAATGAAATTGAGAATATTTGGGAGGTTTTGGAAATTTTTGAGATTTTTTTGGAATATTTGGAATTTGAGGTAAGTAGGGGTATTTTGGTAATTTGGCCAATTTTGGTGATTTTGGGTAGTTTGGGTGTTTTCAAGGGGTTCGAAATGATTTTTGAACCAATTTGGGTATTTTGTGTAGACTTGAAAATTTTGGCCAAATTTGGGGTCCCAAAAGTATCTAGGTAATTTGGGGGAATTTAGGGGCA
Organism: Phalaenopsis equestris; assembly: GCF_001263595.1. Classification (NCBI taxonomy): domain Eukaryota; kingdom Viridiplantae; phylum Streptophyta; class Magnoliopsida; order Asparagales; family Orchidaceae; genus Phalaenopsis; species Phalaenopsis equestris. Next base: position 501,178 of record NW_018164491.1, read on the forward strand.
AAATGCTAGTTTGGGTATCTTGGTAGAGTTGGAGTGCCAACCACTATCAATAAGCCATGGACAAATGGAAACCCCCTTTTGGGACCTCTATGTAGTGGTCTTAGCTAAACCCTAGCTCAGGGCTAATGGGTTTAGGGGACCACCTACAGGAGTCTCCCAAAAGTATCAAGGGACCAGAGCTTGGAAATTCTGGATTTAGGGTAGTGAGTGATTGTGAGTGTAAGTGATTGCCTTAGCTCTAGACCAACTCCCAAGGTCAACCCTAAGGTCCAGCAGTCCTAAGGGTGACTCATCTTGAGTTCCCCAATAGTGACCCCACCTATTAAGTGCTAGAGGTTATGATTAATATGTGGAACTTCAAGTTGAGTAAAGAGGAGTGTAGAATTTCTAATGGTGAGGGTTCCTTATCTAGTTTTCTAAGAATAGTCAATAGGAAAGTCCTATGGCTAGAACTTAGGCTACTAAAGAGGAAAAACTAAACCTCAACCAAAAGTGAGGTCAACAGTTAGCCTGCGCTTAAGCGCGGGGTCTGGTGCTTAGGTGCCAGTGCACAAATTTTGATATTTTTGGTTTTAAGTAACATGCACTTCTAGCCTAAGTCATCACTTCTAAATGATCTTATAAATCTTTAATATTTGTTTTCTTCCCTTTCAACTCTCCTCTACCTCAATACTCACCAATCTTAACTAATTTGATTCAACACAAAATAACACAAAATTTCACACAAACAAACACTTATATTAATTCACAAATAATTACAAGTATTTTCAATACATAGGTTATCAATCCAAAGAGTCTTGGATGAGATAGTTTTTAACACGAACACTAAACAATCATAACATTAAAAACACACTAAATAAACTTAACATATTAAACAAACAATAAACACGCAAACATTAAACAAAAAATTTAATTCCACTCTTCTTCCGGTGGAATGAATCCTGGCCTATCATTAGTCTCTTCTTGGGCATTTGGAATATAAATCTGATAAAATGGATGGTGGTGAAGAACTCTAATTGAGTCTTCTCCAATCCATTTATTTTTCAAATACATAGCCTTGTCTGCTTCTTCCATAAAACTAATATGGCTAAATTGAATCTTAAGTTGCCATCCCAATTGCTCCAGATGTGCGTTAACTTCCATCACTTTCGCTTTAATTGAAGCCACGTCAGCCTCAATTTTAGTGATTTCTCCGATATTCCTTCGATACTAATGGCTAGGAAACCGTTATATAACTCTTGTGCACTCAGACTAATGACTTTCTTCTTCATAACTTCCTCCTTCTTCAAATCACTCTCCAAAGGAGACATCTTTCCAAGAACTCTCACTTTTCACTTAAAATTTATGGTTAAATTGAAGTGTGGTGAGACTTATCCTCATACCCTTCTATTTATAGGCTCTAGATCACACCTAAAACCTCTATACACGTTCTCAAACCACTAACCCATGTTTAAGCTCACTAAACCACATTTAAAACTTCTATAAATGTCAGTTAGCACGTTTAGTAAACTGCAGCGCTTAAGCGCCGAAGGTTGGCGCTTAAGCGCCAATGCTTAATTTAGCACAGGTCAGCTTAACGTCCAAAAACTCATTCTAACATGTCTAAGTCATCTTTTAAGGTCTTAGAATCATTACTAAATCATTATATATCAATATACTACCAATATTTTCTAAATCAAACATAACAATATAACGTCCAAAACAAACACACAGATAACTATGGGTTGATTCCACAAAACGTTTGGTCTAATGTCATCAGCCCATCGTAACCAGTGCTTATTTTGGTTGACCCATCAACATAAAATTATTCAATTTAAGTTGATCCCCTAAAAAGTAGGGTTTAAGCCTATGAGCATTCACTTTAAATATTTTATCAATTTTAGAATCTTTGATATCCACAGCTCCATAAAGATAAACTTTTATCTACAAAATATTCATTTTTAAAAACTTTGTAACACTTTAAGCATCCCATTGAGGTAAAACAACAACTTATATCTATTTGGATACATAGTCTACTGCTATCAATATATATAAATTATTAAAAGATGATATAAATGGTCCTATGGAGTATAATCCCCAAACACCAAATATCTCAACTTCTAATACATAATTGAGAGGCATCTCATTCCTCCTAGAAATATTGCTTACTCTTTGAAATTGATCGCAATTTTTACTATAAGTGTTAACATCCCTAAAGATTGTAGGCCAATAAAATCTAGATTGCTAAATTTTGTATGCAGTTTTATCAACACCATAATGTCCCCTAAAATCAGAATTATAAAATTTTTGGATAATTTTATAAGTTTCTTCTAAAGGAACACATCTTTGAATAATAAGATCATTTCCTTGTTTATATAAAAATGGGTCATCTCAAAAATAAGTCTTAGCTTTAGATAAAAATTTCGTCTTCTGTTGGTATGTCATTCTATAGGATATAATATCACTGACAATGAAGTTCACAATGTCGGCATACCATGGAACATACCACTCATTAGCACTGAACAATTCTTCATCTGGAAAATGTTCATTAATTTCTCTTTCAAAATAGAGCTTCACAATGTTGACAATTTGATTCTCAACTCCATTTTGATCTACTATTTCAAAGTCAAATTCTTGCAAAAGAAGAATCCATCTTATAAGTCTTGGTTCTGCATTATTCTTTTTCATTAAATACTTAATAGCAGAACAATCAGTATGCACATCACATTTAGTTCCAATTAAGTATGATCTAAATTTATCAAAAGTATATACTACTGCTAATACCTCTTTCTCAATTATGGTATAATTAATTTGAGCTGCATTAAGAGTTCTAGTAGCATAGTAGATTACTTTGAAAATCTTACATACTTTTATCCTAAAACAGCTCCAATAGCATAACCACTTGCATCACACATGAATTCAAAATGTTTTTCCCAATCTGGTGAAATAATAATTGGTTTAGTGACTAATTTTTCTTTTAATAACTCAAAAGCTCTTAGGAACTCCTTATCAAAATTAAAAATTAAATCAGTTTCAAGTAAATGACATAGAGGCTTAGCAATTTTTGAAAAGTCTTTAATATACCGCCTGTAGAATCCAACATATCCTAGAAAACTTCTAATTTCCCTCACACTTGTTGGGTAAAGTAAATTAGCGATCACTTGAATTTTTGCAGGGTATACTTCCATATCATTTTCTCATATCTGATGTCCTAAAAAAACTCCTTATGCTACCATAAATTGACAGTTTTCCCAGTTAAGGACTAAATTTTTTTCTTCACAGCGCTTAAGAACTTTTGATAAATGTTCTAAACATGATTCAAATGAAGTTCTAAACACTTAAAAATCATACATAAAAACATCCATAAAAATTTCAATTCTTTTTTCAACTAAATCACAAAAAATAGGCATTTTATACATCTTTGAAATGTAGCAGAGACATTACATAAACTTAAGGGCATTCTTCTAAAAGCAAATGTATCATAAAGACTGGCAAAAGTTGTTTTCTCTTGATCCTCAGGAGCTATTTGTATTTGGTGATAACCAGTATGTCCATCTAGAAAATAAAAGTATTTATGCCCAGCTAGTCTATCCAAGATTTGATCTAAAATGGGTAGTGGAAAATCATCTTTCCTAGTGGCAAGATTTAATTTTCTATAATCAATGCATATTCACCACCATGTGACTTGTCTTGTTGGTATTAACTCATTATGTTCATTCATAGTCACAATCACTCCTCCTTTCTTAGGAACACAATGAATCAGCTAACCCATGCACTATCTAAAATATGATAGATAATTCCAACATCTAACCACTTTAAAATCTCTTTCTTAACAACTTCTTTCATAACATGATTCAATCTTCTTTGAGGATCGGCCATGGGTTTGCAGTTCTCTTTCATATGAATTATATGCATATAAATTGAGGAATTGATTCAATTTAAGGACCAATTCCTTTTATATCAACAATTGTCCTTCTAAAGGCTTACTTATAACTCTTTAAAATTTTCATCAAACTCATTTCTTCTTCTGTAGTTAATTTTCAAAAAATTATAACAAGTAATGTTGAGAAATCACCTAAAAAGGCACACTTTAAATGTTTAGGAGGTAGGAGGTTTTTCAATTGATTGACAAAAAGATAAAATCACCTAAAAAGGCACACTTTAAATGTTTAGGAAGTAGGAGGTTTTTCAATTGATTGACAAAAAGATGTATCTTTTTCTTTCGTGTCCAAAACTTCAAATCTTTCTCAAACATATTTGAATCTTCCTTGTAAAATTCTTCAAATTGATCTAATTCCTCTTCTTGCTCATGTTCCAACTCTTTCATTTCAGATTTCTCTTCATAAGTTTTTTTGAAATGACATTCACTTATATATCTTATCACATCCATTTTATAGCATTCATCATATTTATCTTTTGCCGGATATTTCATTGATTTGGAACTATTAAACATAAGGGTTTGATCATTGACGCACATAGTTAATTCTCCTTTCTACACATTTATCATTGTTCTTCTTGTAGCTAGGAAAGGTCTCCCAAAATGATAGATATCTCCTTATCTTCTTTAATATCTAGCACAATGAAATCAACAAGAAAGATAAATTGATCCACTTTCACTAAGACATCTTCTATAACTCATTTAGGATATATTATTGAACGATCTGCTAAATACAAAGTTACAGCAGTAGGGGATATTTCTCCTAATCTCAATCTTTTAAATACTCATAATAGCATAAGGTTGTTGCTTTCACCTTAATTACATAAAGATTGCCCATAAAATTTGTCTGTTGAATCTAAAACATCTACACTCCACTCCTCACTAAGTGCAACAATCTCGTTATCTTTGAACTTCCTTTTTGTGTTAAGAATATCCTTCATAAACTTCACATAACTTTGCATTTGTTCTAAGCTTCAGTAAATGGAATATTAATTGTAAGCTTCTTAAAAATTTCCAAAAATTTTGAAAATTGTTTATCCAACTTTTGTTGACGGAGCCTATGAGGAAATGGAGTTGGTGATTTTTCCAAGTCAACTTTAAGTGGAGAAATATGTCTCTTTAAATCTTTCGGAGTGTCCTCTTCAGGCTCTTCAATTTCTTCTCTCTATTTTAGTCTTTTTTTGAACTCTACCTTTCAATCCTCTTCCACTTCTAAGTTGAAAGGCTTTTACTTGCTCTTTATTCTGGTCTTTTGGATTTACTTCAGTATTACTAGGAAGTGTTCCTTGGTATCTATTACTTAATGAATTTGTTATTTGTCTCAATTGATTCTCAATATTTCTAATTGTAGCTCATTGACTTTGTAACTGATTTCCCATTTGTAACTCCACTTCTTATATAGATAACTTTTTCTCCTTAAATTGTGGATTACTGTTAAAGCCTGGAGGATAAGTAGGTCTTTAATTACTATTCCCTTAGTTGTTACGGTTTCCCAATGGGTTTACTTGGTTGTTCCCCCATTGCTGATTACCACTCGAAGTATGATTCCAGTTAAAGTTGGGATGGTTCTTCCAACTTGGGTTATAATAGTTTGAATATGGGTTATTTTGTTTGTTATTTATGACATTCAAAGTTTCTAATGATGCTTGAGAATCTACCATTTTAACTAATGAATTCTCTTCAATCATTACATGAATTCTCTTCAATCATTACAATTGGTTGAGAAAATTCATTTCAAATTGGTCTAACTTCCTTGAAATTGTAGCAACTTGATTTACTAATATTGTACAAGCATCAGATTCATGAATATTGGTTACTTTCTTAGGATTTGCCCTTTCAGAAAACCATTGAAAATTATTAGTAGTCATCTCTTTAATTAAAGCATAATAGTCATGAAATTGTTTTGACATCAATGAACCACCAATAGCGGCATCGATACTAGATCTAAGAGATCCAGCTAATCCATTGTAAAGGTTTGAATTATTAACCAATTTGGTATTTCATGATGTGGAAACTTTCTTAGTAGTTCTTTAAATTGTTCCCATGCTTCATAAATAGCTTCATAAATAGATTCCCCTCATAAATGATTCCCCTTCAAACTGACAAAAAGATGTAATATCATTTCTAAACTTCACAGTTTTTTATAATGGAAAATATTTAGCAAGGAATTTTTTGCGCTAAATCACCCCAAGTTCTGATAGATCCAGGTGCTAACGAATATATTTATATCTTGACCTTATCCCTCAGTGAGAAAAGAAAAATTCTAAGTCTTATAGCATCATCTGATACACCATCATATTTAAATATAACACAATTCTAGAAATCTGACAAGATGTAATTTTGGATCTTCAGTTGATGCTCCCCCAAACTGATTATTTGATACCATTTGGATAATAGCAGGTTTAAGTTCAAATGAATTAGCCACTACAATGGGTTTTTAAATACTACAATAAAGTTCATCCACCTTAGGGTTTGCATAATCTCTTAAAGGTTTAAACTCTTGATTAACTTTAACATTTTGATTATTTTGGTTTGTCATTTCTTGAAATTTTTTATTTGTTTTGTAATTTTTAATTTTTTAATTTTTCTAACAGTTCTTTCTAATTCAGAATCGTAGGGCACAAGTCCTGTGGAACCTGAACTACGCATACATTACTATGAAACACAAAATAAAAACACACAAACAAGAATTTTATATAAAAACAACGCTACAATATTCCTATAATAAATCTACCTATAATAAATCTAAATAAATCTAAAAAGTTTAAATAAAACTTTATAAAAATAGAAATTTGCTTTCTAAAAATTTCTTTAAAAATTTTGTTAATCTTCCCCGACAACGGTGCCAAAAACTTGATTCCAACTCTCTTTAAATATGTTAACACGATGTATGTGATTATATTCTCAATTCTTCTTTACTTATAATTCTTAATTTGCAACAGTGTCAAAAACTTGTCCCTGAGCAAAAGCTAGGTAAAATCTTGACTGCTAGGTAAAATCTTGACTGCTAGGTAAAATCTTGACTTCGAAGCAAATAAGAAAATATTTATAATATTTAAACATGGGATACTACACAAGCATACGTATCGTTATCAAGTAATATATGACTTTTTGATTAAGTATTGAATATCGAACACACGGGGAAAAATACAATATGCAATTAAAATCAGAAGAAATTAGATAACAAAAATTTACTTAGCAAAATATTCTTACTTAAACTCTAGATGTTATAATAGGAATGAAAGTTTGATTCTTTTTTGTAATTTTTTATAATTAAAAGTAAAGAAAAATTACATTTACTAGAGATGCTATAAAGAACATTGGTTAATCTACAGTTTGAATAGTCTTGAAGACGGGTTAGGTGAAGAAGATACTAGCTCTCACTCTAGAGTTCTCTCTTCTCCCTCTACCTGGGGGCTAACATCTCGTATCAAAACCTAAAATAATAAATCAAATTGAAGGCTTTAGCCTGTCACTCTAAAGTCCTCTAATTCTACACCCTTCAAAGTTTATTTCCCTATTTATTTACAACCCCATGAACTACATTCTCATCCATGAAATCAAATGTGATTCTTATCATTT
>NW_018164491.1:508695-525291 GCF_001263595.1 Phalaenopsis equestris
ATCTTATATGTTCTCACAACAGGTATTAACATCTTAATTGGCCAAATCAAGAAGTAAATGAAGTACAAGGTTTAAAATCATAACAACTTCTTCCAACATTAAAAACTAATACTTCACACAACTTCCATCCAATAATTAATCACTTATCATTTTAAGGGAAAAGATAAAGAAAATTACTCAGAATTCATGGAGAAGACATAACCACACTTAAGTTTGAAAGTAGAAATGATGCATTCAAACAAGAAGTCTAAATTAAAACCAAATGTAGTCACAAAGATAAACACTTATCTCAAAATTATCTCCACCAATGTCTTGAATTTCCTTTGAATCTCTTCCTTCACTTATAATACAAACTACAACTTAAAATAAAAAGAAAAGTAGGTAGCGACAGCGACGATGGACGGCGGCGGCAGCAGCGTATTGTGGTTGGCTTTGGATGGATCTCATAGATGATGGATTTCTTCAATCCAAGTCTTCTTTTATAATTTTCCAAAATGTGTCTTGGTGTCTCTTCAAAATGTATCCACATTTAATGATTTATCTAAAAGTTGCCTCCTTTCAAAAAAAAATTGAATGAATTTTCATGTCAATTAATTATTTCCCACGTTTTCACTAAGGGTTGTTTCAAACACCTCATCAAAAATTCATCCAAATTCAATGAATCATCAAATAACTACTTCTAGCGCTTAAGCGCAGGGTACCTAGCGCTTAAGCGGGGCTCTCTCTATTTAGTTAGCACGTAAGCACGAGTCCTGGGCACTTAGGTGTCTCTTTTCATTTTCACGTCTTCTTCATTTTTGCTCCAAATTTGATCATTTTTCACTCCTTTCACCATTTCTGTTTAACTAGCACGTATGCGCCAGTTCTTGACACTTAGGCATCTCAGCTCATTTTCACATCTTCTTCATGTTTGCTCCAAATTTGATCCTTTTTTACTTTCATCATTTTTCATCCATTTGATTGTACCTAAAAGAAAAACACACAAATACCTTTCATTAAAGCGCAACATCTCAAAAATAAGTATAAAAATGTGTACATAAAAACTTTATATTTTAGATGTCTCAACAACTATGGGTTATCTCCTCCAATTTATCTTCTCAAACCTAGTTGCATTTTAAGTTCTAGTTTAGGTATTAATGTCTTTTAAAGTGAATTTTATGTCATTGATATTTTTTCGTGAATTTTATTTTATTTTTGTCGGTTGTATTTAGATGGGAATGTAAATCATTTTTAGTTCATCATGTCATTTATTTTAGGTTTGATGTCGTTAAACATAAGGAAAGTTGATTAAAGTCTAATATATTATACTTAAGATTTAGATTCAATGTGGGTAGAACCTAAGATTTGATGCTACTTAGATTCAATTCAAGTAGAATCTAAGATATGGGATGATTTGAGTCCAATTTAGGTAAGACCTAAAGTTTGATTTTATTTAGGTTCAATTTGAGTAGGACCTAAGGATTAAGATGATTTAGATCCAATTTAAATAAGACCTAAGGTTTGATGTCATTTAGGTTCAATTTAGGTAGAGCCTGAAGTTTGGGATAGTTTAGGTCTGATTTAGGTAAGACCTAAGATTTAATTTAGATTCAATTTCGGTTGAATCCTAAGTTTAGGCCAACTTAAATTCAATGCATGTTGGACCTAAGGTTTTAGGTTGAATTAGGTTCAATGTAAGTTGAACCTAAGGATTGAGGTTGACTTAGGTTTCATTTAGGTTAAACCTAAGGTTTAAGCTGCTTAGGTTTGATCTAGGTTGAACCTAAGGTTTAGGTTGATTTAGGTTCAATATAGGTTGAACCTAAAGTTTAGGTTGACTTAGGTTCAATGTGGGTTGAACCTAAGATTTAGGTTGGTTTAGGTTCAATGTGGTTTTGAACCTAAGGTTTAGGCTGATTTAGGTTCAATTTGGGTTGAACCTAAGGTTTAAGTTGACTTAGGTTCAATTTGGGTTGAACCTAAGTTTTAGGTTGACTTAGGTTCAATATTGGTTGAACCTAAGGTTTAAGTTGGTTTAGGTTGGCTTAAGTTAAATTTAGGTTGAACCTAAGAATTTGGTTGACTTAAGTTCAATTTGGGTTGAACCTAAGGTTTAGTTTAACTTAGGTTCAATTTTGATTGAACCTAAGGTTTAGTTTGACTTAGGTTCAATTTAGATTGAACCCAAGGGTTAGGTTGACTTAGGTTCAATTTGGGTTGAACCTAAGGTTCAGGTTGAGGGACTAAGCCTAATTTAAGTAAGGCTTAATGGATGTTTTAAGTCTAATTAGGTTATACTTAAATAGGGTTTAAGGTTGTTTAAGCCTAATGTGAGTAAGGCTTTAAGTATTAATTAAGCCTAATTGGAATTAGACTTAATTAGGGTTTAGGTTAGCTTAAGTCTAATTTAATTAAGGCTTAAGGGTTTAATTAAGTCTAATTAAGATCAAACCTAATTAGGTATAATTAAGATTAAACCTAATCAGGAATTAAACTTAATTAGGGTTTAGGTTATAGCTTAAGTCTAATGTAGTTAAGGCTTAAGGGTTTAATTAGATTAATTAGGCATAATTATGATTTAAGTAGTTAAGGCTTAAGGGTTTAATTAGATTAATTAGGTATAATTATGATTTAAGGTTAATTAAACCTTACGTAAGTAAGGTTTAATTAGATTAATGAGGGTTAGACCTAATTGGATTTTAGGGTTAATTAAACCTAATGTAAGTAAGGTTTAATTAAGTTAATTAGGTCTAATTAAGGTTAGACCTAATTCTGGTTTAAGGTTAATTAAACCTCATGTAAGTAAAGTTTAATTAGATTAATTATTTCTAATTAGGATTAGACCGAATCAGAGTTTAGGGTTAATTAAAACTAATGTAAGTAAGTTTTAATCATGTTAATTAGGTTTAATTATACTTGATTAGGTTTAAGGTTAATTAAGCCTAATGTAAGTAAGGTTTAATTAGATTAATTAGGTCTAATTTGGGTTTGACCTAATTAAATTTATGGTTAATTAATCCTAATATAATTAAGGTTTAATTAGATTAAATAGGCCTTAATTTGAGTTAGACCTAATTAGGTTTAAGGTTAATTAAGCCGAATGTAAATAAGTCTTAATTAGATTAATTAAGTCTAATTTGAGTTAGACCTAATTAGACTTTATGGTTAATTAAACCTAATGTAATTACAATTTAATTAGATTAATTAGGTCTTAATTTAGGTTAAACCTAATTAGCTTTAGGAATAATTAAGCCTAGCATAAGTAAGGCTTAATTAAATTAATTAGGTCTAATTTGGGTTGGACCTAATTAGGGTTTATGGTCAATGAAACCTAAAGTAATTAAGGTTTAATTAGATTAACTAGGTCTTAATTTGAGTTAGTCCTAATTAAGGGGTTAATTAAACCTAATGTAAGTAAGGTTAATTAGATTAATTAAGCCTAATTTAGGCTAGAACTAATTAGGTTTAGGGTTAATTAACCCTAATATAAGTAAGTCTTAATTAGATTAATTAGGACTAGTTTGGGTTAGAGCTAATTAGTTTTAGGTTTGGTTTGGGTTCATTTGGGTTGAACCCATAGGTTTTAATTTAATTTTGGGCTTATATGGATTCAACCCAAAAGTTTAGGGTTTTACTCGAGTTCTTATGAATTAAACCCAAGGAGTTTTGGTTTTGGGTATGGGTTCATGTGGATTGAACCCAAATGTTTAAGGTTTGATTTGAGTCCATTTCAGTTTGGACCAAAATATTTATGGTTTTGACTTAGATTTATATAGGTTCGACCTAAGTATGATGTGGGTTCATTTGGGTTGAACAGAGGTTGGAATTTTGATTTGGGTCCATATGGTTTGGACTCAAGGGTTTAGGGGGGTGACTAAACCCAATGTTGGTTAGGGTTTAGGTTCACCCTAGGTGTAATTTGGAAATCAGACCTAAGGACTAGGATTAGATCAGTCCTACTGGTAATCCAAGGCCAAGGTCCAAGCCTAAAGAATTTTAGGGTTTTAAATGTAAATTTAAAATTTACAATTTTAACCCTAAGAGGCAAAAATGTCATTTAAAATTTTTAAGAGGATAAAAATTATCATTTTAGGGTTTGTATTCTTTACCCTAAATTTACTAGCCAATTTTAAATTTAATTTCCAATTTTCTGATTTTTTATAATTATTTTTGGAAATAATTACAAATTTGGTGAAAATTGGTAAATTCGACTCTAAGGATTTTTACTGACCTTGGAAAAATTATGGAATGTCTCAAAGGGTGTAAGGATTGATCTCTTAAAATTTCATAATTTTTGGATTTATAAATAATTTTTAATAATTGAATTACTCCAGGGAGTAATTAATTAATTAATTTCAGATTTCAACGTCATAATATTTTCCTCATTTTTTTTTGAATTCAGGGGTATAGATTTCAACGTCATAATATTTTCCTCATTTTTTTTGAATTCAAGGGTATTTTTGTCATATTTTTATGATTTTTCTATGTTAAGATATGTATTTTTGAAGATTTTAGGTATTTTTTAGAATTAATTAATTCAAAAAATCCTAATTATCTATTTATCTGACGCGGCGGCTGACAGGATCCTTAGACACATCGAATTCACAAGCGACGGGCTCCGATTTGTGAGGACTTTACACGTGGCAGCTTGCGTGGCCCGTGATTCTGTCTGTTTCATATGGACGGATCTGTGGTTCAGCTGGATCACTGCTGTCCATTTTTAATACCGAAAATAGACGGCATCCAACCATCGCCATTTATAGGGCATAAAATCTCGTTCAAATATTCATGAAACTTCATGGAGATTGTTCCAAAAGCTTCATCGCATCAAAATGAATACATCCTTATGGACAATTAGCTATGGTGTGATGATCTTCTTCACAATGTCTCAAATCCAAGAAAAAATTGGGGTTGATTGTCCATACTTGATCTTGAGAGGTGAAGCCTCAATCAAGCTCAATAAGAACAGTTGTGCTTGCTGGAATAAACTCATGGCTTCACCTAACAGTAGGTTAGAGCTCGCAGGAAGAACCAATTTTGATTGGAATCTTCTTAGTGAGGTTCAATGATGGTGTTGGGATAGTTTGATTGAAGGTTTGAGGAGTTTTGTGTTAACCTGAAAAACTATCTTGTTTTTGGGGCAGGAAATTGGAGCAGCTCAGTGAGTTTCAAGGACTGAAACTATGGGGGATTGAATGCTTAAGGGATGGGGAACAACTTTGGTCTTAATTGTTTTAGAGTTTGGGGTTTTATGTTATCTTCTTCTCATGGGGGCTCTCGGGTTAGCCTATTTATAGCCATGGATGAGCCATGGCTACGCTTGGATTTTTATTGGAAGATAATGGAGGTGATGCATGGAAGATTAAGGAACCCGAAGAGATCAAAATTGGGCTGGGAATGACTGAATTTTAGCATCCCTACGGTGGGCTCATCATGAGCTTAGTGATGGTTAAGAGAATGGCTTAGGCAAAGCTCTCTCTCCATTGGATGGGGAGTGAGGTGGATAAGGATCTCATATGAGATGGATTATCTTCCCTTCCACCTAAGCTAACAAGTCACCCAATGGTTTTGTGATGGAATGACACCTCCTCCTCCCCTCATGATGTTTTTCTAACTTGGGTAAAAAAATGATGGCTTGATGTGTTTAATGGGTTGTCCATGGGTCTTGGGTATGCCATGATGGGTTTCATGGGTCGTGGGTAATCCATTAGCAATCCTCCATGGGTAGGATTTAGGGTTCAAGTTTAAAATATGGACTTAAGGTTACCATGGGCTTGTTTTGCCATGGACTTAGGCCATGATTTTGGGCTTAAATCCTAAGTTTAATAAACCTTAATTTCACTCCCTTAAATTAATTAAATGATTAATTAATTAAGAGAATAAAATAATTTGATTAAAAGACCACATTTTGACAAAAAAATGGTGGAGTTGATCAAGTTTGACCAGTTGACCAAGGTTGACCAATTAGGTCCCAAGGTTGACCATGTGATGGTTGAGTTAGTCATGGGGGTATTACATTTGATAATATAGTTTGGTTTGACCATGTTGACTAAAAGGTTGACCATGGTGGTCAAGTTGACCATATGGTGGTTGGAATAATTATAAGGTCAATATGGTGACCATTTGGGTTTAGGGTTGACCAAATGATCAATGTGGTGACCATTGGGTCCAAGATTGACCATTTTTACCAAAGTTTAACCAATTGGGTCTATTGTTGACCAAATGGTCCATGTGGTGACCATTGGGTCCAAAATTGACCATTTTGACCAAAATTTGACCAATTCCAAATGGTCCATGTGGTGACCATTGGGTCCAAAATTGACCATTTTGACCAAAGTTTGACGAAATTGGGTCTATTGTTCACCAAATGGTCCATGTCGCGACCATTGGATCCAAAATTGGCCATTTTGACCACAAAATTGACCATTTTGACCAACATTTTGACCAAAATTTGACCAATTGGGTCTATGGTTGACCAAATGGTCCATTTTGACCAATTTAGTGTCAAGGTTAACCAAATGATCCATTTTGACCAATTTGGTGTTAGGATTGCAAAATGATCCATTTAACCAATTTGGTGTCAAGGTTGACCAAATGGTCTATTTTGACCAATTTGGTGTGAGGGTTGACTAAATGGCCCATGGGGTGTTCATTGAGTCCAAGATTGACCAACATGGTCAATGTGGTGACCACTAGGTTCAGAATTGACCAAAAGAGTCATTATGATGATCATTAGGTCCAGGGTTGACCATATGGGTTCAGGTTTGACCATATGATCAAGGTGATGGCCATTGGGTCAAGGGTTGATCAAATTAGGGTTCGTCATTACAGATTTGATCCTTTTGGGGTGTCATCATGGTTTGAGCCCAATAAGGATGTGTTGGGGTCAATCTAACTTTTAAGGTTTTGGGGACTCTAGATGGGTTTAAAGGGGACCTCCTCCTAATATGAGTTTAATGATTATGGTGATCATTAGGTTTTTAAAAAGTTGTCTGGGGATCTTGAGCTAGTGTGGGTGACTCAAGACATGTCATGTCTATGGGTGTCAGTTTGGGGTCCTCATAAAAGTGAGGTCAATATCCCATTAATAACCCAATCATAGCGTATTTCCCTAACATTTGCATCTCACTACAAGATATATTCCTATTCCTATAGGTTAATGTGATTAACCTAATTGATTCCACTATAATATTTTTGACTAATAATTCACAACATGTGATTAACCTAATTGATTCCACTATAATATTTTTCATGACTAATAATTCACAACCTATTTTAACAAATCACTTGGCCAAAATGAAATATAAATGAAGTCCAGAAGGTTAATCATCACCATACACATAAATTAAATTAAATGACAATCTTAATTCATTCCTTCTAACTTAACAATCTCAAGGAAGAATAGAAAGTATGCTAATTATGTATGCTTATAAAATCAACATAATTCATTGACTTAAAAGAGAATTCCACTATAAATGTATTACAACTAAGAAATTACATAATTTATAACAAATGAATTAGCTTTCTCTTCTTCACAATGACCAGCAGATGAAATAAAAGCACACTCCTTTGCTCCTTAGCCTCTGCTCCTGTAAAACTTCTCCACTTCTCTGTCCGGGAATAAGAATTAGAACTCCAACAAGAATAAAAAACCACCCAGCATCAACCTCCTTCTGAACTACAATTCCCTTCTATTTATGTTCTTCTTTGCTTACCTTACATGATCTCCCACAATCTAGAGTCCCAAACTTTTCCAACAGTAATTTATTGTTTCTGGCGCCTAGGCGCCCAGGGGCTGGAGCTTAAGCGCCAAGCTCTTTGTATGTGTGTCGGTTAAATGATGTCTAAGCGCCCAAGTAGTCCGTGCCTAGGTGCCATAGTCGCAGTGCCTAAGCACCCCCTAGCTGGTGCCTAAGCGTTAAGCTCTCGGGTTCTGATGCCTAGGCACTAATGTCCGGGCGCATAGGCGCCGAGTGGAAATAATATACACCTTAGCTACATGTCCTTTCCTTCATTCAACACTTCAACTCCCAGTTTTTACCTGTAAATTAAACACAAAATACCTTTTTCAATAGTGCAATTTCATCAATAAAATGTATAAATATAAACCAAACTTCTAGTCAACTTATCAACACTTCACTAAACTAAGGTTCAAGTCAGATTTACCTAGGTTTTGCTCTTGTTACTTATCTTAGTGTGTTTTAGATGTTTATTTAAATTTCAATATTTTAATTTATCTCTTGTTTAAATTCTTAGATTTGTTAGTTATGTTAAGAAATTAGGGTTTTCTAATTTTTGAGTTTTTTTGTTTGATGTTTGCTTTTTTATATATGTGGGGAAAACCATCTCGTGAGAGGTTTCCACCCTTGTTTTTATTTGATAATATATATATATATATATATATGTTTTTTTTCTTGAACATGAAATAACATATGAAATGAAATAAAATACATAAAATATCATATATACTTAACCTTGTATTATACTTTGGCTAGGGTTGGGTTTAGATATATTTAGGTTGGTTAGGACTGACTCAGGTGAATTTGATATGACTCTTATGTAGTTTGGTTAAGCTGGGTTGACCCAGATTAAGTTTGGGTTGACTTGGGTTGACCCAGGTTTGGTTTGAGTTGATCAAAGTTAAGTTGTGTTGATCCGAATTGACTTGGGTTTGAGTTGACCCAAGTTAAGCTGAGTTTGGTTTGGGTTGACCAAGATTAAGATGGGTTGACCTGGGTTGACTTGGGTTAGTTTTGAGTTGACCAATGTTGACTTAGGTTAGATTTGAGTTGCCTTAAGTTACGCTGGGTTTGATTTGGTTGACTCGGATTGACTTGGGTTCGATTAAGGTTGACCCGAGTGAAGCTAGGTTGACATGGGTTGACTTATGTTTGATTTAGGTTGATTGAGTTAAGCTGGATTGACCGGAGTTTGGTCTGAGTTGACTCAGGTTAAGCTGGGTTGACCTAGGTTGACTTGGGTTAGGTTTGAGTTGACGTAGGTTAAACTAGATTGACTTGGTTGAGTTGGGTTTGATTTGGCTTGATTCGGGTTAGGTTGAGTTGACCCGAGTTGACTTGGTTAAGGTTTGGGTTGACTCGGGTTAAGCTGGGTTAACCCAAGTTGACTTGGGTTTGGCTCAAATTGACCTTGGTTAAGCTGGGTTTGATTTCAATTGACCCAGGTTAAACTAGGTTGATGTAGTTGACTTAGGCTAGGATTGAGTTCACCCGGGTTAAGCTAAGTTGACTCGGGTTGACTTGTGTTTGATTTGGGCTTAACCTAGGTTTAGCTGGGTTGACCCAAGTTGGCTTATGTTTGATTTAGAGTTTGACCTGGGATGGCTTAGGTTTGATTTTAGTTTGACCCGGGTTAAGTTGGGTTGACTCGGGTTCGCTTAGATTTGATTTTGGTTTGACCTAGGTTGGGTTAGGTCTAAAGTTGAGCTTACGTTAGGTTAGACCTAGCTTAGGTTAGTTCTAAGGTTGGGTTTGGTTTTGACCTAAGTTGGCTTAGGCCTAACATTGAGTTGGGTTAGACCTAGGTTGGGTTAGGTCTAATGTAAAGTATATGTTAGATTAGATTTAGGTTGGGTTAGGTCTAATGTTGTGTTTGGGTTTGGCATTTGGTTTGGGTTTAGGTTTGAGCTAGGTTTTAATTTTAGTTTAGGGTTTATTTTACGGTTAAAGTTAATGAATAGTTTCGATTTTGAGACTGAATTAGGTCTGAGGATTGGGCTAGATTAGACTAGGTTTGGAAAGGTTAGGGTTAGGCTGGGTTCGGGTCAACCTGGGTAGAGCCCAAACCCAAGCATAATCTAAAACTATTGACTTGACCGGACTAAATCTAAACTCAATGCAAAAAAGGAAAAGCTTGACTTAAAATAGATGGAGACGGAAACTACCGAGGAGAAGGTTGATTGAAGGCGGAGGCTTGTCAAAAAAATCGCTTCTTCTTCCCCTGCAATCTAATGTGAGGTAGAGAGTAGTGAGTGTTGGACTGCTAGAGATTCGGTGTCCTAAAGAGTGTTAAAGACCGCCTTTTTATAGGATAGGGAAGATGACAGAAGAGGGTGTTGCGATTAGGTGGCACAGCGACAACAGAGATGAATCAGACTGTTAATGAGCCATGGATCGCTGCTTACAAAACTGCTCAACAGTTCGTCATGTGATCCAAGGACGAAGGCCATGTATCGTTGTTGTGTCAAGTGGAGTGGCCACACTGAGTGGTCACTCCTGTTATAGCTGGGTGTGGTCACGCCCAAACCTAACGTGACCATGCTAGGCCGAAAAAATGGGCCAGTTTACTTTAGCCCAATTGGCTGTACCAGACCAACGGGTGATGCCCGTGCAAGTCCTATGTGACAAAAAATGAGGTCAAAAAAGTATTGGTCATTCCACTAGCACCTAGGACATGTACTTGAGGATTGTTACCCCTTTAAGAACTAGCTCGATGCAAAGTACAAGGCTGGAGAGATTGATATCCTTGAGCAGTTCCTAGAGAAGACTACATTGCATGCATCAATTAAGTTCATTTCAAATGCACCAATAGAGAGTCCCACCACTATTGTTGATGTATCATTTGATTTTGTACTTGATGATATATTGTTAGTGACTATGAGTGAGTTTGTATTCCAGGGTGATGTCTACATGATGGATTTTATACTTGTACTAATTTTAGTAAAATGAATTATCAAATTTCATGGTATTTTTTTGTTTTAATATTATTGATAATTATGATATCTTAGATCACTAGAATGAAACTCCTCTCATTCTTACCTTAGGTGGCACATTTCAAGTGTATGATGACGAGGAGGATCCTTATGATTATGAGGATCCCTTATTTCATTCTAATCCTTAACATGTTGATCAAGTTGTTGAGTCTGGTGATAGGGATGCTTTTTTGGGTCCTATATGTCTGACTGGGAGTCATAAGATGCTCCAGCATAGTGCAAGGAGAATTACTACTCAAGATGAAGAGAAAGATATCATTAGTTGGGATATTAAATCTCCTATGTTCCTCAGAACAATAATAAGGGCCCTTAGAGCTAGTTTGGCCAGGTTAAATACAACTTGAGAAGTTACCAATGTTGTTAACTATTTTTGATCCAATGATGTTATCTTTTGAGCTATGAGAGAGATTGGTGAAAGCATTGTTAGAGCTTAAAGTCTTTTAGATTTACTTTGTATAAAAGAGGTTGAGATGGTCAGACACATCTTGAAATATGCTTGGCATTTCCTTCTCAGACGATGACTTATTTTTTAGCACCGTCAATCATAACCACAAATCATAAATGCTGACCCTAGTATATATTAATCATTTTAACCATATATTGGTGGACACTAACACATTAATGAGTGTAATTAGCACCAATAATTATGAGTTGTTATCTCTCAACTTAAGACAATTAAAATTTTACAGACCCATTATACATGGCTTTAATGAAAAGGCCAGAACACACTTGGTTCCATATTTCTTCCTCATTGGTTTACAAAGTTGAATATGGATGACAAGTTTGATGTGATCAACGAAAAGACTTCTTTATAGCCTTATTGAGTTGGTCATGGTTTCATGCCTACGAGCTGGCATGCTCAACTCTCCATAAGTGTATTAAATATATACGAAGAGGCAAAGAGTTTTGCATCTCAAGTGATATTTAATATTTCATGATCACTAAGGTTGAATATATGAGGATGTTGAGTTCTATGTGCCCCCCTTTAACATCTTTGGGTGCTACAATGGCTAAAACACATATAACCTCCACTGGTATGTTTCTCATTTTAAGAAACGAGGTGGAGTTACATAGTAGAGGAGAGCATGGGGTAGTATTATATCTCCTGTTAAGGTGAGTCCTCCCATAAGGAGAGTTTAACAATTTATACGTTAGAGAAGATCAATATCAAGATCTATTATGGCAATGATTCTAAATCAGAGGTTGACATCCAAATTGTTGATTCTTCTCATGTGAAGAAGGCTCTGACTCCATAGGATTTTGAGAAGGAGATCCTTTTCAAAACATGTTCTATATTGAGGCTCTTAGTCCACCGCTTGTCTACTTTGGTAGTTTTAGATGAGGTTTTGAGTATTGAGTTGGTGCCTCAACAACACTATAAAGACTTGGTCATGAAAAGCGTGTTGATTGTAGATGAGTTATAGAATTTGTATTTACCGCCTAGACATGATCACAATGAGAGTGATATTTTGATTTATATCATTGACACACATGTAAAATAGGATCATGTATTTTATTTCGTTGATTATAATGAAATGATGGATTAAATTTCATTTTCTTATTATTAGTCTCCTCTAGTTGATAATTTTTTGAGTGGTGACAATTTTCCCCTCAAATGGCTTGTTCACCTATCTATGATTTGTAAAGAGATGTAGCAAAAAATATCATCACATGATAAGCATGGTTTACATTATGTTGAGCAGTCTTGTTTGATGAAATCTAGACTATCTTTTGCTTCAAGCAAGACCATATATGCATGTCCTTACAACGGCCCTGCTGATTCTGGAGTCAAGATCTAGAGTGCACTTCTTGATCTAAAATATAAGGTGCCTTTAACAATTGATGCTATTATTGAGTTGAACATGAGTACGAAAGAGGGTCCTTGCCCTACATACATTAATAGCTTGTTTTTTAGAGTTAATGGTTGCCTGAATCATGGAAGTCTTGCAAGAATTTTATGAGTGACTTGCTTGGAGCTATGATGATATGTCCAACCTAGATTTTGAGCTAATCATGCATAGACTAGCCATTGACCTGCAATCGCTCCGATGAAGCAAGCCCCTCGTAGGATGTGAGTACATATTGAACAAATGGTCATTGAGGAGAATAAGAAGCTCATTGAAATGGGGTTTATATGGAAGGAATCTTAACCCACCAGTCTAGCAAACACCAAACCATTATATAAGAAGAATGACTAAATACAAGTTTGCATTAATTTTCATGATTTAAATAAAGCATGCCCAAAGAATGATTTTTCTTTGCCTATCCCTGAGCTTATGGTTGATGCTGCATCAATCAACTCTATGTTTTTATTTATGAATGGCTTTTAGGATACAATCAAATCTAATTGACCCAAAAAAATAAGCATTATATGTCATTTTGTGTCTTACTAAGGCCTTATGTTATAAGGTTTATACCTTTTGGCCTAAAAAATACTAGGGCAATCTATCAACGTGAAATGATGCACATTTTCAAAATTTGTTGCATAAGTTAGTCAAGTATTATGCAGACAATATTGTCAAAAGTTTTCTAGAGAAGTATCACATTATCAACCTCAGATTTATTTTCAAGCAACCCAGTGAGTGTGAATGAATCCACTGAAGTGTAACTTTGACATATCTTTGGGAAAGTTATCAAGATTTATTATATGAAATAAGAAAATTAATGTAGACCCTAGTACAACTAAATACACCATATAGATGGAACCCCCAAAAAGTCTAACACAATTGTGCCCTCCCTTCAGGAAAAAACTAACATTCTTTAATAGGTTTATATCCAACTTGTTTGGGAGGTTTCGGCCTTTTGCCTTCGTCATCAAGAAGAATGACCACTTCTATTGGAATGATAGGTGCCATAAGTTTTTTGATGATATCAAATATTACCTTCTAAATCACATTGTGTTAGAGGCCCTTGTTCCATAGAAAACATTGACTTTATATATTACGACATTAGATAAGTAAGTAGGTACACTACTAACTCCAACTAACAACAAGGGCAAAGAGAATGTGATGTACTATTTGAGTTTGCATTTCATTCCAGCTAAGATGAAATATCCACTAATCAAGCAATAATGTTTGGCATTGATATTTATAGTTCAAAAGTGAAGGCACTATATGTTATCTCATCACATAGTTTGATCTTAAGGGTTAATCCCTAACAGTATCTGATGAATTGCCCCACTTTAGCATGATGAATGACAAAATTAACTATGATTCTACTTCAATTTAATATCACATATGTGCCTCAGCAAGCTGTCAAGGGTGAAGCCTTGACAGACTTCTTAGCTGCATAATGTTTAATGATTGATTCACCTTTTTAGAAATGATCTTTTGGATGACCAGGTTCTGGAACTTGACACTCCAAAATGAGAATTGTGTTTTGATATTGTGTCTTCCTTGAAGGAAGACATTTTTGAGCCATCCCTCATGTTTATGCATGGATTGGCCTTATCTTCATATCCCTTAAGCGTGGCATTCTTCTCTGTTCATATAGCTTAATAGAGTCATAAATGAATAATGAGGTGGAATATGAAGCTCTAATTTTAGGTTTAGAGATTTCCTTTTAGATGAACATAAAATGGCTCCAATTTATGGTGATTCTCGGTCATGATAAGTCAATTATTGGGTAACTATAAAGTGTTAAACCTGAGGTTTTGATTTATCACAAAAGAGTCATGAATTTATTGGCATTCATCTCTAATGTGGCATTCATTAAAATATCATAATCTTTAAAAAGAAAGATGGATGCCTTGGCCCGACTGGCTAATAATTTATTAAGCCCAGCTAAAGATCTCATGATAGTTATGATATAAGATAGAAAGGTCATGTCACCGATAGTCCTCAAAATATTCATGACCACATCTTCAAGCATGGAGGGTGAGGCTCTCATGACCTCAGCCAACAAGCCTAGTGTATGGCGACAAGACTTCATCATTTATTTAGTCAAGGGGAGGCTCCCGAATGACCACTCTATAGTGGCTCATATCCAAAAGAGAGCTCTCTCTTTTATGATTGTGAGCACATTGTATTGGTGTTCATTTGATCATATGCAGCTTCACTGCTTTGGGAGGGATGAGGACCATTAGTTCATGAACAAAATACATGATAGAATAAGTAGATGCATCAATATGGCCCTAAAATGAAACTAACTATTAAAATGCTTAGGTTTTATTGGCCTTTTATGACTCAGAACTATACTAAGAATGCTACGAAATGCCACTAATGTCAACATTTAGCCCGATTTTACACCATCCACCAAATGTCATTCATCCAACAATGGCATAATGACCCTTTGAGGACTAGGGTATTGATAATATAGGGGTTATTTATTCCTCGTCATCTAGAGGACACATATTTATCATGGAAACCATTGATTACTTTTCTAAGTGGGTAGAAGCTATTGCTTAGAGAGAAGTGAAGGTAGAGAATATGCTACACTTTCTCAAGCATCATATTATGTATCGATTCAGGATACCCCATTAAAATATTTCTTACAATGGTCAAGATTTTGAAAATATTATGATAAATAGGTTTGCTCGTCACCACAATATCAATTGGCAATATTCCATAGTTTATTACCTGAGAGCGAAATATTTGGTTTAGGATTTTAATAAGACACTAATGAACCTAATCAGGAAGACCCTCCATTCTAACAAGGAGTGGCATGATCAAATCCTAAGGGCATTGTGGCTATCATACAACTTATCATGCCGTCACGAGTACTACACCTTACACATTGATCTTTGGGTTTGAAGTAGATCTTCCTTTGGAAGTATAAATCTTCATAGTGTGTGGCGTTATTCCACAATATTAATACTAGTTATAATGCTTGTCTTCAAATATATGAGCTTTATATCTTGGATAAACTTAAGTTACAAATAGGGCAGAACCTAGAGTTCTACCAAACTCTCATGACTAGAGCATACGAAAGAACGGTGAGACATAAAACTTTTATTGTTGGGGATCTTTTGCTCAATTTGAAGTGCTCTATTGTTTAACATCGGCTCAAGAACATAAGTTTGAGATGACTTGGAAAAGACCATTTGTGGTTGAGATGGTATACAAGTCTTAAGCCTACCTGTTGGTCTACACAGAAGGTAGTGACCATATGTCCCAAATTAATAGGAGATGTATGAAGAAGTACTATGGAAGATATCCTTTTGTATTTTATTTTCATATATGACTTGTAGTGTGACTGTAGAGTGATGGTGCTATCTCATATGTAGTTATAATTTACTTTGGAAATACAAGATTGTCTTTTGATACCTCTATGACTTATTATAATCTGCACTTCTGTGTGATTTGACTTTATAATGTGTATTGAACATCCTTAGTCGCTTGCATCGATAAAGTTTGACTTTGCTAATACATGATTATCTTAGAGAGTGAAATAAGATTATCTTATGATGAAGTCAAGGTTCCCTCAGGCATGTGGATATAGTCTTCGAAACTTTATAGGATGAAATCTCATACTTCTCTTAATTGTTACCAATTTAGACAATTCGGCGAGGTTCGGGTTACCAAAAATTAGATTTCTTATTTTGGCCTATTTTTTGCTAGATTTAGATGATTATAAGTCTTTTTTTAAGAGGATTTTTCACAAATTTATGGGCATTACCCTGGATCTAGTGTGTTACCTTTGTTATCTCAATGTAAGTCTGGCACTTGCTTTTAAGAGATTTGAGTAGAGGATTATCTTTTCCATTTAATTCATATCACAAATTATGTAATCTCTCTTGTTGTACCCATCATGAAAATCCATTGTGAAGTGATGTGAAAGAGTTGTGCTTCACATAAGATGTTAATAAGAATTTTACATGAAAAATTAAAAAATTTCAATCAACAAATGAAGACGATTGAAAGAATATATATATATATATATATATA
>NW_018164491.1:525301-577805 GCF_001263595.1 Phalaenopsis equestris
ATATATGTATATATATATATAATATGATTAAGATGAATGTAAAATCATTGTTTATTTCTAGCAATAAATGCAAATGATAATAAAAAAAAATATGATGATCATTTTATTTATTTTATGAATTTATGGACACAGATTTTTGCTAAGTATGTGAGATACTTCTTTATCATTTAGTTGTTGCACCATTGTTCACCTCGATAATTTGTTATTAGTCTTTCATTTTGTAGCACTCCAAACTATTGTGGAACCAATTTTTATTTGAAAACCTGTAATTTTGTCATGGATTTTGAACCAACAAAGAACTCTAGATGGTCCTAATTTCTCATAGATGTTTGTTCCAAGTTATTTTCAACCTTATTGACATATATTTTAATGTGTTTTGATGGAAGATATGAAGCAATAGATTTGTTGCACCTTTAGATTTTGGGGTTTTTGGAGTTACATTATGAATAAAAGTAGAAAAAAAAATATGAACGAAGAAAGCAAAAAATAGTTAAATTAGTCAAAGATGTTCTTAGCTATTATAAGATCTTGAGGAGACAGATGATTTGCCATGGGTTGTGAGGCTCTGGTTATGACTTTTATCACTATATTCACGGTACATCTCCTAAAGAGTATAACCTTATCACTTTAGAGCTTGAGTTAATAAAGATGGCGAGGTAGTTTGATGATTACTACACAAGACAATCCAAGATTGAGAGATATTAATTGGTAAAAGAAATTCCTGCTTACATGTTATAATATCATTAGTCATATTTTATTGGTCCTAATAATAGTTTTGTTGAATTTGATTAGCACAATCTCTTACCATTCGATAGTGATGTTACGGATGTTAATGTTATATGAATTGGTAGTTGCTTTTTTTTTTATTCTAATAGTTTCAAGCAATTTCTACGATATAAAGTTATTATACATATTTTTGGAGTTAAGATTATAACAAGAGTTAAGGCATGAGTCATAGCAACTTGCTCAGAAAAAAGAATTTTCATGGAGAATCAAGGCAACATTATGTACAGCTGACCAAACATTTAAAGTTAAAAATTTTAAAATTCAACATCTATGTATATGTGTTAGTTAGCAAGGCCAAGAACAAGTAAACAACGTCTAGTTGGGTTGCCCATAATATTCAAGAAATGGAAAAGAAACAATCAAGCATCCTACCAAGATAAATAAACAATAGCTTAGAGCAAACATATGGCTTGTTTTTGCAATAAGCAGAATTTTGATGCTCAAGAGAGTTGGATCGTGATAAAATTTTTGGATTGGTTGACATGAATTATAAGTGGATACCCACATTAAAATATGAGCTACATGGTAGGAATCATGGCTCCCACATAATGTTCACTTATAATGATAAAGATAATTCTTTCAAGAGAATTTTTTTTTAAGTTTTAAGGTATGCATTAATGATTTTATTAATGCTTGTAGGCATCTGATTGGACTTGATGCATGCCATTTGAAGTTAAAGTACTTAGATGGCAACAATGAGATATTTATAATCGCCTTTGTTATTGTATAAACCAAATCCAAAAACCAATGTAAATGGTTTCAAAATTCAAAGCATTATGTGGTTAGCTACAAATGTATATGCAATGTATGAGTTGGATGTTAAAATAAATCATTGAACATTTCACCTCTACTCCATTCTTATATGCTCAAAGTTCTATATAGATAGTCTAAATTCCAGTTCATTCAAGAGATAAAAAATCACAACATTACAAAGAATAACATAATCAATTAATTCATGGATTGGGTAGATTGTTAGGCAAGATTAGAAGCATGTTGATCGAGAAAGGGCGGAAAGAAAAAAAGAACTCTTATATATGGAGAGAACCTGATTCCATTTATTGAGGAGTATATAAGATTAGTAATCACTTGAAATGCTCAAGTTATTATCAGGAAAACAAAAAATAAAAACGATGAGGTAGAAGGTCGTCATGGTATACAAGAAGTAGATATCATGGCTAGAGAATGTACTTGTGGATTTTGGCAAATTACTGGATTATCATGTATCCATATATAACTGTTTTTATAAGGACCAAGGAACATCATCTATAGAACATGCATGTACATGACCATTACTATATTAACAGGTGGGACTCATTATCATGCCACTTCACCTCATCATAATGTTAATGATATAATTTTCAATGCAAATAAATGATGGCTTGTGATGGTACCATCTCAACTATGCTAAGGAACAATAGGATGCATATGACAACACACTTAAAATTAGTGTGCCAAAGACGTTAAGGCAAAGGAGCCCAAGAAAAATAGATTTAAATGTTTTTTGAGAGATTAAATAAGTAAAAAAGAAACCGTTCATAAATGTAGTCATTGCGGACTTCAAGCTCATCATAAGAGTACTTGTATGAATCCTTTACCAAGTTAATTTCAATAGTTCCAAATGTCATTTTCGGAATATGTCTGACATACAAGAAAAGGAGAGCTAGCTTTTGATCATATTTGATTGCTTACTTTCATAAGGAATTTTTGGTGTGGTGGATGCATCTCTTCCTTTCTTTTTTAAAGAATGCATGTGTTCTTTTATTTTTTTGAACTTTAAATTATTAAAGTCAAGTGTAAAATGCAACATAATAAATTTTCCTTTGGGAGACAAGTTTGATAAGCAAATGTAACATTGTTTGGTTAGGGATGGGCGATAAATTGAAGTGTAATGGACAATTCACATTTATAATTTGGGAAATTTGCATATGCACCACACAATTATTTTTGTATTTACATATCTATAACCTAAAGTATGATATTTACATCTATACCATTTTGGTTTTATAAGTCTATGCATGAAAATATCTCTGACTCTTACAATGCCATGCAATGTTTCTCAAAGTTCAAAGATGTTTTTTAGTAAGTGACTAATGATTGTTTATAAAGAGGACACATATGAAAGTTGCATTAAGATGTATGGTTTCCCTCTCATTTTGAGTTGCTAGAAGCCAATCATATTCTAATCAAGGTAACTTACAAATAATGAGGCTCATGTGGCACTTGTTATGGATGGAGAGTATTTTGTTTATTTTGAGTCTGAATCAGTAAGCATCGATCATTTCTTACATATTTGTTATATTTTTAGAGGTAATGAATGTTGTGCTATTAAACTTCTTTTTTTTTTTAGCCTTTTACATCTTCTGAATGTTTTGCTCTCTGTTTGTTTTGCCTTATGATATATTATCTAGCTTTTTATTACACTAAGTGGCCCTAATTGAATAACTAAATTGCATTGTTGACCACCCTTTTGGTCAACCCTTCTTTGGAACTAAAAACCAACTCAAATTCAACTTAGTGCAAATGCTTGCACTTGAACACTGCTTTGAACCGACATGGTCACACATGGTCCGAGCGTAGCCACGCTCAGAAGTTTCTTGGTGTGTTCATGCAAGGTTTGGATGTGGCCACGGTTGTAAGTAACCAAGTGTGGCCGCTCTCGACATTGGTGTGGCAACGCCCCCAAGCCACGCCAATGATCTGTCCACGTTAGCAATCCATGGCTTTCATACTCGGATCCTGCAACAAATAAATGTGTCGGTTCGTCATCGGTTATTTGTGGGAGCTTCAATCATCAGAATAATCTCGACCATTAATCCACCACCTTAATTAAAGATCATTGAGGCCTCTGCCACCACCTCTCTAGCATATAAATAAGCCCTCTCAACACTCCCTTTGACACACTTGGGTGAGGGCTTCGACTGAGCGGCTTCCACTCACAAGGAGAAGAGTTCGAGCCTCCTCCTCTGGCAAACCACTACAGCCAACCTCCTTTCAGGTAAGCCTTCTCCTCTTCTCTTTTATATCATGTTTAGTTCATTTAAGTCAATTCGAGTTAATCAATTAGCCTCGAATTAAGCTTGGGTCTGGGTCTAGCTCAGGTCGACCTGAACCCAGACTAGCCTTAACTCGAACTCAGTCTAACTCTGCCCAAAACTTAACCCGGCCAGACTTCAACCCTAACCCTACCAAGCTGAAACCCCAATCCGAACCTTGACCCAAACTGTAACATGAACATGACCTGACCCTAACTAGCCTAACAAAAACCCAAGCCAAGTACAACCCAGGATAACTTAGGTCCAACACAGGTTAAATTAAGTCAACCCAAGTACAGCCAAGATCCAACCCAGGTCTAACCTAGGTCAACCCATGTCCGATTTTGAGTTGACCTTAGTTGAACCTCAACCCAAGTCTAATTCATGCTAAATTAATGTTATACTTTTCATGTTTAGTTTCATATCTCTTCTTTTATGGGTAGTTTCAAAAACAATAATAACAAAAAGAAATATTAACAAAATTACATAAAATAAAAAAGAGGATATCCTCTCACAATATGATTTTCCTTAAAAATATCTAAGAAAATAGCTAAAAGTTAAGGACCAAACTAACATTAAAAACTTAAGAAAATCTTAATTTTTCACAATGGCTGACAAATTTAAAAATTGAAACAAAACACAAATTAAATATTGAACCTCCAAATAACATCTAAAACATACCAATATAAAGAACGAAAACCAAACCTATGTAGATCTGACACCAGAAATGAGGATAAAAAACCTACCTTATGTTAGTCCAAGTATAGAAGCATAGATCTGTCTAATAGTTGTCCCTAGTTAGTGCTAAGGATTAGGACATATAAAATAAACAACATACTCCCTGAGACTATAGGGAATGCCCTAACATAATGTAACCCAAGATTACTGAAGAAAGCATTTCAAACCGCCTTTAAACCAAAAAACCCTCCACATGCCATGATCTTGGCGCTCAATAAGGATTTTTGATTACGAGGTTGGTTATAGTTGAAAGATATCAACATGCTCGGGACGACAGAAAACCATGAACATCCTGACAGGGGACGTTATTCCCAAAGTTTAGTTTAGTCCACCCACTAGAATTCCTTATAAAGTCTAGGGCTTCGCTTCCATCTAGAAATCCTTCTTACCCGACTTTATCGCTCCGTTCAGGAGCTTCAACAACTTCAGTCAGTCAAACCAAGTATTCCTAAGTTATCCATTTGACTTTAGTTGATCTATTGAAACTCATTACCAGTCTTTTCATACTGTTTAATCATCATCCTTCGGGTAAACTCCTTCCCTGGATGGTTAAATGCCTTTGTCTGGGCCTTTTCATGATACATTGTCATTGAATAGTAAATCCCCTCTTTTTAAGCTTAATTCTCCAATATGGATCCTCACATTCGACACTTAAATTTTGGAAGTCCAACCTTCAATATGAGATGTATAAATCATTATATTAATCAAGAGGTTTTTTAGGGCTCATAGCTTTGGAGATGTAATTAACTATGAGAACTTGCCCTTGTAGCGAACCTGACCACAAAAAAAAAACTTATCTTACCCCTATAAGGTAAGAGAAAGAATCCTGATTCCATAGACTTACAAAGTTCTTCATCATCTAGTTGAGCAGGCCCACTTTAAGATGGTATTTCCTTCCCTCTCGATATTATTTTTCAAATGTCATGCTCGCTCTTTTACATAGAAGTCTTCTGAAAGTTCTATGGTATGGGTTGACACAAAAATCCCCCGCCATGTACTTTAAAGGAGGTATCTATATGCTTTGACTCTTTGAATGTTGGGAAAAATAAAGAGCATGTACTTGTTTGCTAAAATTTAAGTTCATATCTATATGTGCATCTCTATCTGCTTCAAATTGTTGGAGCTGGGATTTCATTTACCTAATACTCTTATTGATGTCAACTTGTAGTAAATTTAACATGATGACTTTGTCATTTGGCATTTCTATTTTAGCAGCTATCATGTGTCCTTTTTTTTTGCAGTGCCATGTTTTGTTGCTCAACCTCCAATGGTGTTTTAGGATGTGGCTGATGCTAGGTGTAAGGATGAAAATAACATTAAAGTTAGATGTTTTGTTGCTTTAGTGCCATGTTTTGTTGCTCAACCTCCAATGGTGTTTCAGGATGTGGCTGATGCTAGGTGTAAGGATGAAAAATAACATTAAAGTTAGATGTTTTGTTGCTTTATCATTTTGAGTTGCTGGCAGAAAGTCATTCTAACAAGGATAATCTATGGTTATGAGGTTAATGTGGAAATTTCTTTAGATGGGAAGTATTTTATTTTTCTCTGAATTAGTTACCATCAACCATATCTCATGATAAATTTTCTTTATACTATTATATGGCTTTATGTTGAGCTAATTTGCCATTGTTGCCCTCTCATTTTTAGTTGCTGGCAACCATTCATATTCAAGCCAAGATAACCTATGGTGCTGAGGATTATGTAGCAGTTTCTTTGGATGATGAGCGTATTGTTTCTTCTCTCTAAATTAATAGGCATTGGCCATAACTTATGATATCATTGCCTCAAACTCTATCATTTGGCTTTTTATTGGTTTGCTCTGATTATCCTCTCATCTTGACTTATCGTCGGGTATTGCTAAAGTTTTGCACTTGTATTTATTTGATAGCTTCCTTCTTGCTTCAATTATTATAATATAAGAACCTTTTCTTGATGTATTAGAAACTTTGCTGACTATATTGGGAAATATTGATGATGATAGCAATGATTAAACCTTTTCTAATGTTTTATATGCCACACAATTGCTCGACTAGATTTTCAATGCCAGTATGAAGCTAAACTATAACAGTAGCAACAACAACGTTGCTCGACTAGATTTTCAATGCCAGTATGAAGCTACACTATAACAGCAGCAACAACAACAACAAAACTTTTATCCCACTAAGTGGGATCGGCTACATGAATTCTTTTTCTCCATTGTCTTATTTAGTGTCTTATTTTCATTTAATTTTAATAAATTAAAATCATTTTTTATACAATAATTCAATCAAAATTATCTCATCTATTGTGAAAAACGTTGATGCTGATTATTCAGAATCAGGTAATATACGCACATTGGTTTCTAATATATACCATTCAAGTAACATTTATATGGATTAAATTAGAATAGAGAACAATTTTACAATCAAATAAAAGCTATAAAAGACATCTCCTTCAAGAAAACCACAACATTCATATGATTACATAAAAGATGGCCAACAAAATTTCAGCTACAAAAGGTCAAACTAGATGGATTTGACATGTTTACAATCCACGTGCTCAAATGCTACAAATCTCGGTTGGTTCATTTCAAAGGTCGGTCGATCTACTTCATCGATCCATACAAAAAAAAAAATTGCAATTGTCTTCTTATCTAATTATGGTACACCAGCAGAATCTTCTTCCATGGCTTTCACATCTATGTTAGATGAATATTTTGCAATGCAAGTTACAGTGGGAATACATTTGATAAACTTGGTTACACATTGAAGCAATTGATTGGCTCAAACTCATTTTAAATAATGATTTGATTGTAACACGAAAAATATTAGTTTGAAGATTTACGCTTATTACCAAAACTTCATATAAAAGTTGCACAAGTAAGAAGGATTGTTCTATGAATGCAAGATAAAATAGAGCATTGAAAAATAAAATTAGTTTGAGAATATGTATCAAACATTCATAACACCTCTTGATTATACATTATAAAACAGAAGATCTTTTCCTCATGAAATTCCACAATGACTACAATGGTTGGTTTGTAGATCTGCAGAACTACAATAACACTTATTGTGAAAATCTTAAAAATCAAACTCTTAACAGCTATGGTTCATGAACTTATTTCTTATGATTCCAAGCTTGTTTTGTTAATCAATTCTTATGGATATTGTACTAATCAAAGGATTAAATTGGGAGCAAAACGGGACTCATCAAAGGATTAAATACTGGAAAAGGATCTCACTTCAATGCCTTAAAATCCTACCACACCCCTTTCAATTTTAAGTTGTCATCCTTAACTGACAGTTTCAAACATTAGGAGATGTAAACAACATTAAGGCTCGGCTAACCTTCTCATTTAAGTTTGAAGATTTCAGCCCAGAATAGTAGTTGCGTGGCTATCTATTATTCAGACCACCTTCTCCAGCCATCCTGGAAGCGCCAAAGAAGCTTTCATCCCAAGTTTGGTGAGGAATACAGCATAAAGAATATGCAGCAATAAAACAAAGAATCCACAGTTGAGAAGAAGCTGTTTTAGAGCACTGACAAATCAGATTTTTATCAATACAAAATTAACAGCAAATTGCTGAGAAAGAAAGAAAAATACGGTACCAGTGTCCCAAATATAGCATATATAGCATCCATTGTTGGTATAATACTCACTCCAATGGCTGCCAGGACATAGGTGAGCGAGGCATGAACATTAATGGTGATCTGTAAGAAAAAAACTAATTAGCAGGAACAAATTCATATTTCAGTTTAGGGACTTCAGGAAGTACCAGATTCAGTATATTCTCTCTTATTAAAAAAGAGGTTAGTAGAACATAACCAACAACTCCAGTCACTCGAACCTGTATATCATGAGATTTGATAAATAATCAGCATTTAATCATCAAAAACAGAAAGTTTAAGATAATGAAGGGTAAGGATAATTACAAGTGTGCATAAAGCTAGCGAGACGCTCCAATTTATTCTCAGCCTGAAAATACCATCAGCACCAGAATTAAGCTCAAGTGACTTGACAGCTAAATGCTACAGAAATGAATGAATTATTGAAGCTTTAAATCAAAGAAAATACTATAAATGATAGAGGAATATAATTTTCAAGGAAATCTCCATAAACTAACCTCCACAATGAACCCATTGCAAGACCAACCAACCCATGCATTAGCTGCACAGAAGAAGGGGAATCTCAACCGGTATGAAAACTGGCTATCAGTGTATGCAAATTTTGAAGTAATATATGGAATGGAAAATAAGTATAAGAAGTTCGATGGAGCCTCGTTTAAGCCTTAACTGTTACTACTACTGTCGACTGATGAACAAGACTTAAAACAAGGAAAGATTATTGTTAATTTGATCTTTGATACTTAAATAAAATGCGGCATAAATTTAGTGCTTGAGCACAAATTTCTAAAAATCAGGGTAGATTTATCCTTTCAACTACCCCATATAAAGAATAATGTATTAACAAACATAAAAAGACTCGTACATGCAAATTACATTCAAACATGAGATTTCCTGGCAGATCACAAGCTCATAATTAAAAATTCAGTAAACACCAGATCGTAGCAATTAGTCAATAATTGAGGAAGTTTATGAACAGAGGCACAGTAGATATTTTACAGCGTAATAGAATTGCTTCAATTAGAATGAGTATCCTAGACCTATAACCAATGTGTTTAGATTTATGCCAATAAGAATTAGGTAGGTACATTTGTGCATGCCAGGATAAGTAAATTTATGCCAATAAGTGGCATAGTGCGTGAAGGTCGGTGAGTGGGTGCGCCCACAAGTCAATGGCTGAAGAGCCACAGCATTGAGGTTGTTGTGGGCTTTGACATGATCGGTTTAAGGTGTGGCCAAGAGTGGTGAAGGCAAAATTAGTCAAACAATGTTTTTTGGAGTAATGTGCTGATCATATGCATCGCATGCCTATTAAGAGCAAGCTCACAACAAAGCAATTGTATTGCACCATGTCACTACATCACATCACAAAATTGCATACTTGGCTCTATCTCAAAAAAAAATAAAAAATCTTGCTTCATATTTCATGGTTCGATTACGATCCATCACAATAACTAGAAACGAATGTTTATTTGACCTTGCTATTTCTCAGTCATTGAGTAGTTGCACATTGGCATGTGTGAATACGTTTATGTTTGCATGTATGCATAAATATGTAAATTGTATACACCCATATTCATGCATGTATATTTATATGCACAAATACATATATGTGCAGTGAAATGCATATTATATAATTTATAGGTTGAATAGTTTTTGCTCTACTTGATAAGCAAATGAGTCAAATGTGGGTTACCAAGGCGGAACACCAAAGATGAGACTGACAAGAATGCAGCCCCGATAAGATGAACCTTAGGTGATGCCATAGTGGGACCGGTTGAGAACACGAAAGCAGACGAGTAAAAATGTGATAGTTACTAAGCTCAAGTGCATGCAAGGGATGCCCATAGTGGAACATAAACATGTGAAAGAGCACCTATGAGGGTTGAAAACAAGCTTAACTTTGGCATTATATTAAAAACAAATGAAATATTATGAGGTTGGGTGTTTTATTAATTTTGATGAGTACAAATACTCATCGTGGATTAGTTTTCTTTTTAACATACTATATAGTAAGTATTGTTGTACTCGTGATTCAAAAGGGATTCATTTTTGGACTATTTATTTGAAGTTATGAAGTGTGCACTCAGTTTGTAAAACTGAAGATGACAATGGAAGTTAAAGGAGCACATGTTTCAAGGTTTACTCGTGTTTCTTTTCAGTTCAAGTATTTAACTTAAATATCTACCCATCATGGCAGATTAGGAACTTGTCTTGAGGCAATTTGAGTTAAACTGATGGAGATCAAATGCAGAAGAATGATTGTTGATCATTAGAATGGCTCACAACCTGAATGTATGATAAAGAAAGAAGAATATGATTGGCAACATGAGAAAGGGGAGAAAAAGAGAAAGGTATACAACCTAGATAGAGCATAAAAGGGGGATTCACATAGCCATGCTCTTAATTCAATGTTCTCTTTAATGATTCATATATAGGACAATAGAACCATTCATATAGCCAAGGGGTCCTTAAAACAGACCCAAAATATTTAAGACTGATAAAAGGTCCGGATTTATTAATTTCCATAACACACTCCCTCAAAATGGAGCTTAGATATTTACTATGGCCAATTTGTTACAAATATAAGTGACTCTAGCTCCTTTAAGGGTCTTTGTGCTGATATCTCCCCGTTATTCTCCAGTCTTCACATAAGCTGTAGAACTTAAATTATGTTGAATCTTTTTGCAACAAAATGACAGCGTATCTTAATGCGCTTAGTTCGTCCTTGAAAGATCGTGTTTGAGGCAATATGAATTACAGCTTGGTTATCACAACATAGCTTTGTTGAAACTGTGATCTTAAAACCCATTTCGGGCAAGAGTTAGGAACCGAAATCAATTCACTCAAAGCTCACGTCATCGCTTGATAATCAAACTCAG
This sequence comes from Phalaenopsis equestris, assembly GCF_001263595.1. Lineage (NCBI taxonomy): Eukaryota > Viridiplantae > Streptophyta > Magnoliopsida > Asparagales > Orchidaceae > Phalaenopsis > Phalaenopsis equestris. Next base: position 536,343 of record NW_018164491.1, read on the forward strand.
CACTAGACCATGACCCTATATTTTGTTTCTTACACTTCCATGAGACCAAATTAGTACCAACAGAGACGCAATAACCAATAATGGATCTTCAATGAATCCTGGAACTTGCCCAATCCGCAACAGAGAAACATTCAATATTTTTATGTCCATGATCTTGTATAAAATACCTTATCTAAAAACTCCCATAAGGTAACATAGTATTTTTTTCTAAAGCTGACCAATGATAGATTGTGGTGGAAAATATAAAATGACTTATAGTGCTAACTGAATACGCAATGTTAGGACGAATTACTGTGAGGTAGTTTAATTTTCCTATTAATTTCCTAGATCGTTTAGGAACATTAAAATGCTCCATACATGGGAAGTTGTTGATTAGGAAGCATCAGAGTACTCTAGATTGACCCTAATTTTTCAATTTCTGCCAACATATCCAACACATATTTTCGTTGAGATAGAAAAATACCCTTCTTGCTCTTTGATACTTCAATCCACAAGAACTACTTCAAGGACCCAAATCTTTTGTGTTGAACTGATTTTGAAAAAATGATTTCAACGATAAGATTCATTGCACATCGCTTCCTATAATAATAATGTAATTACTATAAACCACCAATATGAATGATTTTCGAAGCACATTGCTTATAGAATAAAGTGTAATCACTTCTACTTTTTTGCATCCCAAATCTTCTGTTAAGCTAATTTTTTCAAACCATGCCCGAGGGCTTTGCTTCAATCATATAAGGACTTCCAAAGATGACATACTTTCCTAGACTCTCCCTAAGCAACAAACCCAGGAGGTTGCTCCATGTATACCACTTCTAAAAGCTCACCACACAAGAAAGTATTCTTCACATCTAGCTGATGCAAGGGCTAATTATTCATTGCAACCAAGAACAGAAATAGGCGAAATGGAGTCAACTTAGCTACTAGAGAGAATGTGTCCCAATACTCGATCCATAAGTTCGAACACAGCCCTTAGCAACCAACTGAGATTTAAGACGTATTACAGATCCATTAGAATAAAACTTAACTGCAAAGGCCAACTTACAACCAACTACCTTCTTGCCATAGGGCAGTTTAACAAGTTCCTAAATTTCATTTTCAGTTAAGGCAGTCAATTAATCAAGCATTGTTGTCCGCCACCCAAAATGAGATAGAGCTTGTTGAACAGATCTTAGAACCTAAACAAAGTCAAGAGAAGAAACAAATGAGCAAGACGTGGAAGATAACATATAATAGTTAACACAAGAGGAAATGAGATAGGCGCGTTGACGTTTACCTCTTCGAAGAGCAATGGGTAAATCAAGTTCTAAAAGGAGGATCCACCGAGGAAAATGACGTCAGTAATGGACTAGAAGGTCTTCTTGAGTAAGCATTTGTGATAGGTGGTCTAGGCTGAGGCACCGGAGGTAGAGCTTGAGTAGGATCTGAACTTATGATGTGATACATTAATAACTCATTAGAACCTGGTGAGGATTTAGGATTGATGAGTCACCAAAAAATGGGATTTGTTCATTAAAGGTGATATCAGCATAAATCATGTAATTGTTCAAGAAGGGGAAAAAGAGTTATAAATAAAACTTCATAGGCAGTTTGATTCTGTAGAGCACTCGATAAAAAAAAAATGCAGTAGAGACTGCATCAACCCAGAACTGTTTAGGCACATTCGTTTGAAACAAAAGGGCGCTCTAGCAGTCTCAAGATTTCTTTTTTTTTTCTTTCAACTACTACATTTTGTGATGTATTATCGACACAGAATAATAGTGAAACATCTCGTTGTGTCATGTATGTCTGAAAGTTTATAGAAAAATAATCTCTGGTATTCACTTCCCAGAATCTTAACCTAAACATTGAATTAAGTTTTAATTTCAGCATAAATAAATAAAAAATGTAATAGTAACTCAGTATGAGATTTCATAAAATAGAGTCAAATCATCCAAAAAAGTGACAATATATCAAAATCCATTAGATAAAATCGGCTTCCTTGATGCTCTAATCTCGTCAACGTAGACAGGCGGACGAAGCAGAAGCAGACGAAGCCTTTTACCAAACCTTTGAACAAAGCAAACGAAGAACTGGATGCACTTGTTGACATTGTTCGAAGCAAACAAAGCCTTCGAATGGAACTGAAGAACCGAACGATGACTATAGTACATACGAAGCAATGTAACACCGCGAAAACAAGGTTATGGCGTCGTTCGAAACCTTGCAGACTTCGTTCGAAGTAGAAGAAGCCTTCAAATGAAACAAAAGAATTTAACGTTGATGTTGAGCGATGTAGATGATGAAGCTGAAGATGCTTAGGGATGCTGACAACGAAGCTAAAAATGTCGTTTGTTTTGAAGTAGACGGCATTTGTGTCGCCTGTGTCGATCAAACGAAGAAACCGCAGAGACAACTATCTGACGATGCTCATATACCATATGATAAAAGAGTTTTCTAATATTCAAGAATTAGATTTATTACTTTCAAAACAAAGACTAATATACTAAAGCATAATATTTTCTTATTGTATGAGCATTAGCATAATCATGCTTAAAATTATTTTGACATGCAATAACTGAAAATGCATGAAGCTAGAGATGATTAAGCCAGAGAAAAACAAATAACTCATAATCCTACATTAATTCACCTGAGCCGAAAAAAATTCTTCTCTAAAGAGTTTGAAGGCAACAAAGCATGAAAGCAGTGAAGGAATTGACATATAAGCATCTTGTAAAGCATTCACAAAAGTAGAATAGATGTTTTCAAGAGAATATGGGGACATTGTCTCTAGCCATCGCCATTTCACAAGCCACTGTATTTGATTAGCAATATAAATAAGGATTGAGAGGCCACTAGTTTAGGTAGAGTTAGTGAAGATAGTGTTGGTTAAAGTTTGTGGTACAGAAGATGGTAATGAAGTATGTGGAGTTGAATGTATATGTTTGGTAAAACAACAATCAAGATTCTGTATAAAAGCACCAAGTTTATCAAAAACAGTCTTCAGTAAATTGGAATATATGCCAGAATATAAAGCATAGTGAGATCTAAGAGGAGACAAGCTCAAAAATAGGTTGAATTATACGGATGCTGATTGGGTGTGTCATTAAAGTAACCACAAATTGATTTGTAACGATCATTATATTTAGTATCTAAAACATACTACTAATCCGCATTGTGCTTTAAACAACAGTGATCATAGGTATAATGATATGATCATGAATAGGGTGAATTTTTATGCCAATAATCGCGATAATGAACATTATAATATTCATGATGGAAGTTATGTGAATCATAGAACTTGAATTTCTATACTGACCATTGACATTATCACAATAGTGGCCATATCTTGCAATTACTATAATACAAACCCATAAGATGATTAAATCATAATTGCAGGGGGATAATAATTTAAGATTTTCTAGAGAATGTAAAGTGTGGCACCTGATTATATGAAGGAATCCGAGATGGAAACTTTAGGCCAAGTGATGATTTTTGGCGTGCATGAAAAGGATTAGATAGTATCATATTTTAAATGTTGGAATTTGATTTTGAATGAAGACGGTTCTGTAGACGAAAATTTTAAACGAATAGTACGATGTGTTATTTTGTAATGCGGGATAAAAAAAGAATAAGATGTTTTTGGCTATATATGAAGAACAAAGTAAACATGCTTAATTTATCCTTAATACACAATTTAAGGAGCAAAGAGAGGTAAAAGTACAAAACCCAGGGGAGAGAGAAGGGATCAACAAACTAGAGAGGGTAGAGGACAAGGAAAAGATTCAACAACCGTATTGTTCATTCAATATTCTCTTCAATGATCCACATATGAAGTTGTATAATCCATTATACAAATTAATGGCTCTTATATACATATATAAAATGTTTAAGACCATAAAAAAAAACATTTTCTTATTATGTAACAATGAACAAGAAGAATATTTGAAACATGCTTAAAATTATTTTGATATGTAAGAAATATGGATACATGAAGCTTGTGATAATACGAGAAGCCACTACAATGATTTTGTATCAATTCACGTGAGCAAAAAAAAAACATTCTCTAAAAGGTCTAAAGGAGATAGTTGTGGTAGTGGCAGAGACAGTAATGGCATATAGGTATTTCAAAAAGCAATAGCGGTACGTTATATACCTACAAAGAAATCAAGACAGCCTTTGAATGTCACCATAAGTCATGCCATTGTACCAAAGTGAGGCAAAGTGAGACTTAAGTCTCAAGACGGATTCAGGCGTAAGCCTCAAAAAAGAAAAAAAAATCGTAAAATTTAAAATAATTCATAAATATAATATAAACTATTGATAAGTTGATTTAGTTTATTGTCATAAATTCAAACTACAAATCTTCATCTTAAATATTGACATAATATAGAAATTTGAAATGTTATTCTAGATAAACATTCACTTAAAATTTAAATATTCCATTAAGTTCAAGATCCATAGTGACTTCATCCTTGTTTTCATCAACTTCAAAAAAAATCATCATATTTATTATCATCTATTCTATCTCTCTATTTTATCTCATTTACAACTTTATAATATTGTTAATTAACTACAATTTTTTTCTTACTATCAATTACTTTGAATAATAATAATTTAAAATAAAGGAATAAATTAACATTAAAATCATACTTAAATTATATTTTTACCTTTTTGAAGTGTTGTATCAGATATATTAAATAAAATATAAACTAACTTTTTTAAAAAAATTATCGACGTCTCAGGCAAAAAAAGACAAACCTCAATAGTGACAGTGACGCTTAAAACTCGGAAGTTTTTTTGTGTGTTTCAGTTTGAGGCGCACCTCCAGATATAAGCCTCGAATGCTTTTTAAGCAAGGCATTGTATATGAACAAAAATAAAAAAGGCCACATAAAGACATGACAGTGACAATAGTAATAAAATAAAATTAACCAATGTAACGGTTGATGGAGCAAAAATAGTAAAAAGTTGTGGAATATAGTATATCTCCATTATAAGATGTTACTAACCAACAACAATGAAATAGGTGAGTACATATCAATCTAAAAATCAATTTTGGTAAGATATCATGCAAGCTTGGGCACTATCTCGGACAAAAACTTGAGCTAAGATACAAACTTAGTCTTAGGCACTGGATCAAGCTCAAGCCTAAGCACAAAATTATACTCAAATTCAAGCATATCCTCACTCTAAAGCTAGATCACAAGCAATCAATCAACATCCTTGGCAGCACGGGTTGTGGGCATAGTGGAACTGGTGGGAATAATAGATTTGATGGAGCATTTTGGTTTGGGTGGGCTAGTGATGCAAGTAGAGTATGTGGGACCCTATAGAGCCATCATGGTGTTGGAGTTTGTTATACTCGAAAAAGCGTAGTATTAAGAGAGGAATGCCCCTTTCCAAAATACCAATGATCAACTTGTACAGGAAAGCATTGAGTCTAACAAGAGTTGTAGGTTGGTTAAAATGTGTCAAAATATGAAATTCCATATCTAAAGAGCAGATCAATCGAAGTTAACTATGATGCCAATATAAATGATGACAAGATGTGTAGTTCACAAAAGATGATATGATTTGTGCCAATCATTAACTTTAACATATAAAAAAATGACTTGTTAACATGGTAATTTGAATGATATGAATGTAAGTATCACAATATGACACAGAGCAGCATGATTTTTTTGTTATCAGTAATGATCATCAAAAAAGTAATGATAGAAGTAATACAAATCTATCATGTTTGATAAGATTATCATAATAATCATATATTAAATAATTATAATTATACTACTCTCGAGATGATCAAATCTTAGACAATATTATTTGATATTTTCAAGAAAATGTGAGATGCATGGGCCAATAATGGGAAGTATCAAAGAAGGGGGCAATTTTTAGCTAAGTGATGGTTCTAAGCAATGCATGGAAGGGGATCTAATTAAAATTAGCTTTTGAATAAATATAGTTTTATGGATGAAGACAAGCAAGGAAATAATTTTATCAGGGATCAAAAAGGGGGAGGATGGATTTGTTGATGCATAAAGAGCTTAGTTATTTATAACAAAATACCATGAATCAAATATTCAGAGAGAATAGTAGAAGATCTGCATAAGGGAGGATTGTGATCAATTATAATATGGCACAAAAACTAATGAGTTTTTTTAATAGAAAATTGAGGGGAGGGAAGAAAACAAGAAAAAAACGAGAAAAAAATTAGGATGTATATGTTGCACTAAAATGGACCAATTAAGATCTACTACAAATACTATCAGCATGGCCTTCTGCCATTAAAGATAGCATTGGATCAGCCGCATCCAAGTTTGGTAGTTTGGCTTCCTTCATCATAATGTTCGATCAACCATTTGTGAACATATTATATCAACTTCTAAAGTTCTATCCAATCTTTTTAATTCTTGGCATCTTGATTTGCCTTGATGCTCTTGAATTCTCCTCTCTTAGGAGAAGCAATTCATGCAAGAATATTCACAATTCTCTATATAATTTAATGGCCATTGTAAGGTTCTAAAAAGTGGTGAATGTTTATCATAAGCCTTTAAAGGACTTCGTGAGCTCAAGCCTAAAAAGAATTGTTGCGGGATTGACCTTACCCTAGAGGTTAACTTCTCCATCGAAAAGAAGTTGTGAGGTTAATGTTAACTCAATGAAGAAGCTAGAATTAATAAATAAATTTCAAGGGAGAGCTTGAGAGTGAGCATAGGCTAATGAAGGAGTCAAACAACCATAATCCAATTCTCTTTAATATTTTTTCTGCATCCTCATGCACACATGCATTTAGGAAAATCAGGTGTTTCCAAATCACTAAAACAGAAAATGCCACCACTCTCCCTCCATCTCACACACCTATGGGCTCCGAAAATTTCGACCACCTCCTCAGGAACTCTCTGCATTTTGTTTTATTTTTTATTTGTTGAGAGAGAACTTTGAAGGGTCAAACTTTCAAAAGGCAGATTGGATTGGATAAGATACTACCTAAAGATTTCGCCTCGTTTTGCAATGTCTTTTTGATCTGGGGTTTGAGATTTTCTATAAGTGCAAGCACATATGGTTAATTACCCCTCCCGATAACGGGAGAGCAAGTTCGATTAAGGCTAATTAGTAATAATTGAATATTTAATATATAATAGCAGCAGATTTACGGTTTAAGTAGTAGAATTCATCACTCGAAGCTTGAAGAGGATGATGAGGGGAATAAAGACGAAACCCGATCAAGATCCCATGGTTCCGTCACCCTAGGTCGTCGTGATCTCTGATCTAATTAGTCAGAGGAGATAGTCGACTCAACCTGACACAAGAATCTTTGTCAGAAACCATGAATTGTGTCTTCCAAATTATCCTTATAAATCTCGGATAGATGTTTGTCTTAAGGGATAAATTTATGTCGACCTTAACTAACATAAGGCTTTGCGTCAATCAATTGTACTCTTCTGATTCACAACTCAAAGAGTAAAAAGACGTTAGGGAACATACGGGTTGCGGCCGTGAATGTAATATAATGATGTCATTTGGCAGCAACCACCCGACCAGAAGGTTTGCTACTTTGTGGTGTCTTTGGACAGCAAAACCATGCAGACAAGGGACTCGGGTCACGTCTTTACTGACATGTAATTACTTTGATTGTGAATATAGGGATACAACTGATATGACATTCACTTTTCGTGAGTTGAAGTTAGAAATTTGTGACCCAAGACAAACAGTTGCGAAGGGTAGATAGATTTTTTTAACTTTTAGTGATTTATTTTACTGTTGTGGGGGTATGAATACAGTGAAAAGTGTAAGGGCCGCTACACCGGCGCCCGAGTGTAGTGTCAAATAAGCTAGGGTTTCCACATCACAGACGGATGCGGGTAAAAAAATCCATGAAACTAATGAAATTAATATTATAATAGGACCTTAGAATATAGGTACTCTCAATAGTAAATTAATAGAATTAGTTGATATTATGATTCATAGAAGGATAACATCTTATGTCTTCAAGAAACAATATGGGTTGGAGAAAAGGTTAAGAAGAATGATAACATAGGTTTTAAACTTTGGTATTCTAGTAAGAGACGCATTAAAAATGATATATGTGTAATTATAGATAAGAGCTTGAAAGATAATATTGTAAAAATTAATAGAGTTGGAGAATTAATAGAGTTGGAATAGAATTATAGCCCTTAAGATTATTATTAATACTAAGATTTTTAATTTTATAAGTGTTTATGCTCCTCAAGTAGGTTTAGATACAGAGTCTAAAGATAAATTTTGGAATGACTTGGAAGACTTAATACAAATGATACCTCTTGAAGAAAGAATTTTTATTGGAGGAGATTTAAATGAACATGTCGGTAGGGTGGTAGAAGATTTTAGAAATATTCATGGTGGCTACGGTTTTGGAGTGCCTAATGATAAAAGTAGAGCTATTTTAGATTTTGCTTTTGCATATGATTTTGTTATATATTTTCTAATAAGAAAATAATCAATTTGTTTTTTAGAAATGAGCATCTTATTACTTATAAGAATGGATTAAATAAAAAACAAATTGATTATTTTCTTATTAGAAAAAGAGATCGTCGAGATTGCAAAAATTGTAAGGTCATTCCAAGTGAGGATTTAAGTACCCAACATCATTTATTAGCTCTAGATTTTAAGATGAAGAGTTATAAAATAAAGAATACTAGGACTCATCATTGTAGAATTAGATGAGGGAACCTAAAAGACATAAATAAAATTATTTTTATGAGTAAAATTCAAGATTTCAAAATTTGGGATGTTCATGATGAAGCAAATGCTATGTGGGATAAAGTAACAAACACTATTAGACATGTAGCAAAAGATGTACTTGGATAATCAAAAGAAAAAGTTTCTTTAAATAAAAATAGTTGGTGGTGGAATAATAATGTGCAAGAAAAGATAAAATATAAGAAGTTATGTTAACAAAATGGTTTAAATTTAAAAGCTTAGAGAACTGGTTAAATTATCAAATGGCCCACAGGGAGTCTAAAAGAACAATCTGTAACGCTAAAAATTCTGCTTTTAATGATCTTTACAATAGATTAGATACTAAGAATGGTGAAAAATATATGTATAAAATAATCAAACAAAGAGAAAAGAAAAGTAAATGTTTAACTCAAGTAAAGTGTATTAAATATGAAAATTAAAAAATATTTTTCTTAGAAAAAGATATTCAACATGAGTAGGAGAATTATTTTGATAAACTTTTTAATGAAGCTTTTGAAAATACAATCAAAACAAAGAAAAAAGAAGAGTAAAGATTTAACTCAAGTAAAGTGTATTAAAGAAGAAAATTAAAAAGTGTTTTCGTAGAAAAAGATATTCAACATAGGTGGGTGTTATTTTGATAAACTTTTTAATAAAATTTCTGAAAATACAATCGACTTTAGTGATTTTAATATGGTTAATAATAATAATAAAAAGTTTCATTTTTACCATCGCATTAGTAAAAAAAAAGTTGAGGAGACTTTAAGAAAAACCAAGGGTGGAAAGTCTGTAGGACCTGATGGTATCCCAATTGAAGTATATTTAGGAGATTTAGGAGTTTATTGGCTTACTAAACTCTTTAATATTATTTAAAAACTAAAAAGATGTCTGAGGAGTGGATGAGGAGTAATTTGGTCCCTATTTTTAAGAATAAAGGGGATGCACAAGAGTGTGCAAATTATAGAGGAATTAAGTTGATGTGTCATACTTTAAGATTATGGGAGAGGGTAATAGAACATAGGTTAAGATGCATTATAAATAATTCTCATAATCAATTTGGATTTATTTTGGGCAGGTCTATTATGGAAGCTATACATTTATTGTGAGGTTTTATGGAGAAGTTCAAAGATAATAAGGTGAATCTACATTTGATTTTTATTGATTTAGAAAAAGCTTATAATAAGGTACCAAGAGATATCCTTTGGAGAGTTCTTGAGAAGAAAGGTGTTGATATGACATATTCAAGTCATTAAAGATATGTATAGTAGAGCTCTTATGTTCAAACTGAAGGAGGATTGACCAAATATTTTCCTATTTCTGTTGGATTACATCAGGGATCGGCGTTAAACCCATATCTTTTTGCTTTAGTTATGGATGGTCTTACTGGAAATTTACATGAGGATGTACTTTAGTGTATGATTTTTGCTGATGATATCCTTCTCGTGGATAAGAAGAGAGAAAAAACTCAGGAAAAACTTGAATTATGGAGGTCTACATTGGAGTCTAAAGGACTTCATTTGAGTAGAACTAAAACTGAATACATGGAAAGTAATTTTAGTAGTAGTAGCTCTAGTGACAGAAGTGTAACTTTGGGTGATCAAATTATTAAAAGGTGTGAACGATTTAGATAGATCGGGTCTGTTGTTCAAAGCGATGGTGATAAAGATGGGGATGTTAATAATAGAATTTAAGTTGGTTGGTTGAAGTGGAGGAATGTTTCAGAACTTTTGTGTGATAGAAAAGTATCGCTTAGACTGAAAAGAAAATTTAATAAGACGGTGGTGAGACGTGCAATGCTCTATGGCGCTGAATGTTGGCCTTTAAAAGAGAAGCATTTTACTAAGTTACGTATTGCCAAGATGAGAATGATTAGGTTGATGAGTGGCTTTACACTTAGAGACAAGGCGAAATGAATAGGTCCGTGAAGGTTTGGTGTAGCTTCTGTGATGGACAAAATTAGAGAAAGTCGTCTTAGATGGTTTGGTCACATTAAGCGTCGACCATCTGATGATCTGATTAGGAGAGTAGATGTTTTTGATTCGACTTATGTTAAGAAAGGTAGAGGTAGACCTAGGAAGACTTCAGCTTATTGTAAAAAAATGATCTTAATTTATTAGAACTAAATGAAAATATGACACTATATAGGACACAATGGAGAAAATTGATTCATGCAGCCGATCCCACGTAGTGAGATTAAGGCTTTGTTGTTGTTGTTGTTGTGATTTATTTTACTTGAGCGCATAATTTATTTTTTGAAAACTTGATTTAAAAGGTTAACCCCTTTGGTTGAGATCTTCAATCAACACGGTCATCATCGAGGTATTAAGCATTTAAACTTTTATATTTGAAGGAGGCATTTAATTTTATTAGTTTAAACTTTTCGGAAATAAGTCATGTCGACTTTTGTCCTTAGAAGGAGGAGAATCAAATTAGTTTGGTGACTTAGACTTATAAATTCTTATTTCAGGATTTGGATATTTAACAGGGCTTATTAGACTGGTCAACTTCTGTCCTTTTGAGGATGATCGAACTAGTGAGATGGGAATTACAACCCTATCCTAAGACAAAATGACCCGATTAGCCCGTGCAGCATTCTCTAACCTAGTATTTAAGTATCCAATACATTAGTTAGAACACATGTGGGCATGTAATTTGTTGGTTCAGGTTGATTTTCAAATAACTTTGCATTCATTTTAGGGCAGATTAAATTTGAGCTTAAGTATATATTTAACCCATGCAACATTCTAAGATCATGAGATCAAACATTTAGCACATTGGTCGGAGCACATGCGAACATTTAATATCATGTGTTTGATGTATTTCAATAGAAACATTTGGTATCTTAAGAAAATTTATATGATTTAAAACATGGATTAAATCAACAATTGTTTTAAATGACATCTTTAAAACAAAAAATTACACAAATTTGTCTCATTTGAATACATATACATTGATACATAAATATATTCACTTTGGATTTCTGAAAAATCGCCTCTGTTGACTAACAAGCATGTTGTGAATCTAGTGGTGAGATTTTAAAATTTCAAAAGGTTTCATATTTGAATTATTTTTCCTAAATCCAAAAAACTCTTGAATTAATTTTCAAACTCTAGGACCCTGACTCCGAAGACCTCAATTTTTAAAATATTTTCAAGTTCATGAACTTTAAATTTAAAATCCAAATTTACAATTTCTAAGCCCTGAATACTTACATTTTAAAAATCCAGAGCTTTAAAATTTTTAAAATCTAAAAAGCCTAAATATTTAAAAGCTAGAGTCCTCGATTTAAAATCTTAAGAGCCTAAATTTTAAAAGCTCGAATTTCCCAATCATTTTAAGATTAAAATGAGTCAAATTTTATGTTATTTTATAAGCTCAAATATTTAAAAATTTTAAATTAATTACAAGCTCAAATCACCTGAAATGTTGGCAGCATCCAGACGTTAACTCTCGTTAGGGGGGCACGGGAGAGTGTCAACTTTTTCAGTTATCTCAAAAGAATTGTTGGTCAAAGTCGTAAGACACTACGATCAGAGAACAAAAAGAATATTTAACCCGCGGTCTCAAAAGATGTGATGGGTCTTCAATATACCTACAGAATGTGTTAAGTTACAATTTAACGTCCTCATTTTGATAGCCTCCCAATGTCAACCCCCGCTAGGGGCACGGGAGAGTGTCAACCTTCCCAACTATCTCAGAAGGATCACTAGTCAGTGTCGTAAAACATTACGGCTGAGGAGCAAAAACAGAGTATTCAACTTACGGTCTTGAAAGATGCAACGTGAGAGCAAAATTGAACATTTGACTCGTGATCTCAAAAAATGCGACGAGCCTTCATTGCAGCTGCAGAAAATGTTAGATTGCAAACAGAGAGCTCCACGCTTTTAAAAATAATGCTCTCATCGAATGGAGGTTTTCAAAAAATTTCCTTGCCCCAAATTTATAATAATTCGAGCTTCGATGTTTTTGATGAGGACAACGAGACGACAGAATACAATAAACTACAACACAAAAACTTTTATTGCAACAATACAAAATATTAAAAATAAGAAAATAAAACAAATAATAAACTGGCTCGGGTAGGGGTAATCGGGTAGGCCTGTAATACTAGTCATGTTAGAATTTTATAGTGGGATTGGTTTAACAAGAAGGAAGCTTGGGTTTTAGGCTTGGATTGGTGTGTTGATCGAGATTGGGCTCGGTAGGGCACTAGGGATCAAAACAAAAGGCAAGTGACAACTCAGCTAGGTTTAGACAGAAGTGAGAAGGAGATGAAGGCAACGTACAAGTCACGCTAGGAAAGTGTCGGGAAGTACACTATCGGCGAGGGAAGTGCGAGGCTTGGGCAGTAACTTCGTGGTATAGGGAATTGAGGCAAAGATTCTGTTCAGAGTGAGCAGAACTGTGCAAAGGAGTGAGATCACACGAAGGCTTTTGGTGTTTGGTTCGCGTGAACAGAATATGAGAAAGGTAGGGACGGAAAGATTGTTTGTTGGCTAGGAAGGAGCGATAGAGAAATTCAGAATTAGGGCTTGGTGAGGAAGAAGAATGACGAGGAAGTACAAGTATGCGGCTTGTAGTTTTGTTGTGTAGATTTCGTACGTGACAAATTGATTAAAAGAAAGAGAAGAACAAGAGAGACGAAGTGTCTCCACGATTTGTTGCAACATAAAACGAATGAAGAAGATTCTTGCGTGAACGGAGAAAGACAACAACAAAAATGAAGAAGCAACTTTCCTTCTTTTTTTTTTTGTGCGGAGGCTAAGTTTTCGAACAGGGAAAGAAAACAAGAGGGATTGGAACAACAAGGGAAGAACGACAGTGTTTCATGCAAAATGAGTGGTCATGGGCAGTTACAGGACTATTGTCCCTTTTTACTTCAAATCAGATGGCTCACTAGAACAGTTAATGAGATGAGAGCAGGAGAGTCTCCTAATATTAATTAAATTTAAATAAATTTAATTAATAATATTAATTATTTTTATTAATCTTTTAACTTCAACAACCCCGTAATGGTTTTTTAACTCAACACAATCTAAACAAGGTGAGGATAATGACAAACATAGATATAGCTCTCTACCAGGACAGAGAAGAAACTCCAATGACTTTTTAAAAGGTAAATAAAATAATATTGAAGATAATGTAGATTATCACAGAACCATCTAACATAGATAGCATTAATTATTCAATCCAAAAGAAGGATAAAAAAATGGTGCTTGTTAGAGGGACTTTTCACTTAAGCAAAGGTGCCACCAGGCTGCACCACTGTGCTTATCTTACATGCATCACACGAGAATGAAAAAGGCATTTAGGCAGCAACACACCATTCTTGAGTCTGAGGAACTGAAACAGCAGCACCATTCATGGAGGATTACCTGTTATAATGCGGGCATTTTATACAAATGAAAAGCATACAATTTCGAATTTCTTACCAATAAAAACTAGGTTAAACTGTATCCATTCGCACCAATGTCCTACGAGGATTCTATACGTCCAAAAACATATCTCACTAAAGTAAATTAAGAGCTTATGAAAATTAAGCTATGATACCAAGCTAAATTAAGTAAGATGATCGTGAATATCAATAGATGAGCACCTGATGATAAATGGGATGTGAATAAAAATAACATCAGAACTCTACAGAGTTAGCAATAAAGTGCCAAAAGAATACTGAAGCATAGACGTTTAACATAGAAATGAGCAATGGCACGCCTTTTATATGAGGAAAAAAGAAATAAGCCTAAAATATAAATCAATTCTTGCACGGAAATAAAACTACCCACATTTAAGAGCCATACAAAAAATTTATGTAGAAACCATGAAATAGCAGAGCAATAAAATATAAGTGAAACAAAGAACTTATATTCACGTTGCTTCACTTCCCTCACAAATTGTTTGTAGGTGTGCACTAACAGCTCTTTTAACAACAATGAACTGTCAAATTATTTAGTTTGATTGATAAAGAGCTGATAAGAATACATATATATATAACTATATATAACTATATATATATATATATAGATGTGCATGTCCAGCCCATATGTGCTAATTCGATCGCGATGGATTCAAACCAGGGATAGGTGACTTACACAGAAGTTGTCATCCAACAAGCCACCGGTGGAGCGCATATATCTATATCTATATCTATATCTATATATATATATATATATATATATATATACATATATATATATATATAGTTATTTCAATATATGATGGCGTCGGCGGGCAGGAGCTGGAGGCTATGCTAAGGTTTCGAATCATGGCGAACCCTTGCGTCTGTTACAGTGATTGCTCGCATCGTCACGCTTGAAAGTTTCGCGCCTTGAATTCCTCTGTTTCGTCTTCCGTCCTCCTGCTCGTTTGTTTCATAGCGCTTAGTTGTGTTGCGTCTGCCTCGCCGTGTCGTCTTTCGTCGCCATTTGAAGGACGATTTTTGGGCACAGACTCGTCTCGCCCTTCCTTGTGCTCGAAGCAGAAAGATCCGCACCTTTTTGTTTCGGCTGCTCGTTGAAAGACGTTTGCACCTTACGTCCTCTGCTCAACTTTGAAGGGGGGCTTTCGCTGATCCTCCGGCTTTTGCTCTTTCTTTCAGTACAACTTCACTGTTCCTAACCCTGCGCCTCCTTCGATTGGTGATGGCTTCGAACTAAACGTATGTTGCTGCCCATGCGGGTGTCCACGCCTCAAGTACTCCTAAATCGTGTTTCTTCCCTCCTTCGTTTGCGTTGGTGGAGGACATCAAGAAATCTGATAGGAAAAATGGGAAGTCAGCCATCTTTTTTACGGAAGCAGAATGTAATCAGCTAGTTTCCTCCTGTCGTCTGAATTTGATAGGGAAATTCCTTAATGATCATCCCAAAATAGAGCTTATTCGTAAGAAATTTGAGCTTATGCACCTAGTTGGGAAGTGAAAAATTAGATTTTAAGAAGAAAGGCACATCCTTATTCAACTTAATAATGAAGAGGATTACACACGCTTATTTGCTATAAAATTAATCTGGTTTGATAACAGAGCAGTAAAGATTTTGAAATGATCGATGAATTTTGGCCCATAGACGGAACCACCAATCATTCAGGTCTGGATTCCCATCTCTATGAAATTTCATTATTTTACTCAAGAAGTGTTGTACTCTATTGCCTCAGCCTATAGTAAGCCCCTCAAAACGAACATTCCTACTTTTAATCTTTCACCTCCCTCTGAAATTAGGGTTTTTGTTGAAAGGGACATCACTTTAATCACTTCTGAGGAAATTTGGTTAGACTCACAACACCATGGATATTGGCAAAGGGTTGTAATTGAGTCTTCCCTTCGTATTGCTCAAATTGTCGTATGTTCGACCACTCCATTTCTCAATGTTGTCATCTACACCCCCATTTAAGACAAAAAAAGCAAAGTGTTCAGCCAGAGGCAGTGATACCCCCTTCTCCTAATCTGCTCCAAGTTATTGACACTATTGATCATTAGAAGGATACTCTTGAAGATGTCACTATCCTCGCAGGTAATATGTCAACCATTCGGCCTCCACACAATGCTCATGATGTAGGTCCCCTATCTCCTCCTATGGAACCTCTTTTCACGAGGGCAGGGGAGATATTTCATACTTCACCCGCCCTAGAACTTATCATTGATGTAACCGATGGCAATATTTCTAACATGTTTCTACTGCCTCATCAGATCAAGTAAGTTGTTACAGTTAGTCGGGCACATGGGGCTCATGATGTGCAACAGCCTAAACTTTTCTAGCAATCTTCAGACCAATCCACTGATAAAATAAGTCGATCTTCGGATGAGAAATGACAGGTTTATACATCCAGGAAGAAGAAGAAGAATGGAGGGTTATTACCAAACTTGATGGATAACACATTGGTTGTTTCGGGTAATGGCAACAAACTTAGCATATTGTTAGCTGGCTCCCGTTCCAGAACCAGAGGCAAAGGCAAGGCTAAATTGGATCATTCGCAAGCTAACTGAATCTGCAAGTGTTGGCAGACTATTGGCGTACAATTTCTATGTCTATATTTTAATCTTGGTTTTTTTTTGTATACATGTATTTCCTATGTGTGTTGTACGTCGGGTGGTTAGGGTGCTAATTTGGGCCCTTATATCCAACATACCTGTACCTTTTCTTATATTAATATATTCGCTTTTGAGTTTTTCAATATATATATATATATATTAGTAAGAATAAAAGGAAACCACTTCTACTAATAACAAAAAGAGAGTTTAGCGTTAGACACAAGGAATTAAGAAGAGCTTCTTAAAACAAACAGAGAATCATATACTATCACCTAGCTCACGGGGAAGAAAAAGGAAAATAAGGTAAAACAAGAAACAGCATGTGTTCATGTGAAGCCCTGAACCAACGCATCGATAGTGGCCACTTTGAGTGCCAAAAGATTACCAACAGACGAAGAATGCCACCATCTCCGTTAATTTCTTGTTATTGATTATAAACCTTTTAGTTCAATCATCATCCTCTTCACCTTCATCCTCCTCACTTCTTCTTCATCGCTAACTTCGAACTTTGACTTATCAGAAGACTCCTCGTGAGCCAAATCTTTCTTTGTCTCCTCCCCAGCATTATAAGCCTTCAGCTTTTTCTGATACTCCGCTTTCAGCTTTTCGGCCTTAGCAACGTAAGGAGCTTTCTCAGAATTAGACAACGATTTCCACTTATCGCCTCCAACTTTTCCAACCACAAACACCTGCTTGTTGTTAGGGTTCTTCTCCTTGAACTCCTTCCTGAACTGCTCCATGAAGACAAAGAAGGCGCTCGGCGGGCGCTTAGGCTTGTTGGGATACTTTACGCCCTTCCCTTTTGTTCCTCCCTTCGATTTCTTGTCTACGCCTTTCTTCACAACCAGCTTGCTATCCAATTCGTCCGATCAAAGTTGTTCGTTTCCCTTCATTAATTACAATCGGGACTCTATAAATCGCGAATCTTCTAGCACGCAAAACTATCTTTTCAAAAAATATATATATATATATATATATATGTATATAGTTATTTCAAATGAATTTTTATGATGCAATAACCAGATATAAATAATTTAAAACTCAAGGCTAAAGTATCTACAATACATAGAAATGAGTCACTCACCAGATAAGTAGATGATTTGACAGGTCCAGATAAGATAAAGAGGAGCATGGCTGTGGCAACCTTGAATAGTGTTAAAAATGTTTTTTTTTTTCAAAAAATGGCATTATATATCAAGTCTGACTTAAATTATAGATTCCAGATATATACATACCATTGTTTTCCTGCCAGCAGCCAGTCCCCATCTCATAGAGGAGATCACTATAGGTAATGAGAAGAAACAGCCTAAATAGTTCTGCGAGAATAAATTTCATTTAGATGGCAAAAAATGTTTACTGTATTTAAAAAATAAAACTAGACTGAGCATAACCGAAAGTACCGCTTAAAACATCAGCAATAAACAAAAAATAGTAGCAAGGAGTTTAGAAATTTCATATACAAACAGCGAATTTTGATTACGAACAAATGAAATAAATTAGAAATTAGCAAAGGGCAAGCAGTTAAGTTATAAAGAAGATAAATCATCTGTTGAGGGAATATTGCTGACCCATGCTAGTTAGTTTAAGATGATATGTGTTATTTATAGAACAACAGGACACGTAAATGTTTATTTACCTAGCTTATGAAGCAATATTAAATGTAATAGATAGATGAAAAAAAAATCACCGAGCTCGCAAAATTGAGGTACAGCAACTCGTGAGTTCATAGTTTAAAACTTTCATGGCTTGAAAACTAAACCGGTTAAGGGACAGAAATACAGTTGCTCTCCTCTACAGCAGCTTTGTTGGGCCTAGCTTATTTGGTGAAAAGAAACAATCATATAGACTATCAAGTCGCACCATTCCAAATGCAGTTGTGTGCCCTCCATTTAGAATATTCGTGATAATTATGTCATTAGTCCGCAATAGCATGCCATCCAACTAGAAGTAGCTTTGATGCAAACCCGACACTATTATTACTAGTATTTCATTAAGTGGAGCAAATGATCAAGGTGGTAGCACTATGGAGTAAGAGAGATGCTAATAAAAATAAAATCACATTCCTCTTACTTTACAACTTATTCTTCCCTCATCGTCTCCTCCCTAAAGTTGCTAGAAAGCTTGATATTGCATGAGCTAGCATCCTAATATTGGTGCTTTCGTTAAGATTTAACAAAGAGACAATAGCATTACCTTGCTCAAATGGTGGAAAAAACCAAAACAATCATGATGATAGAGCATCTTAAAGACGTAGGAGAATAATTGGCCCCCACAGAAGTTCTGAGGGAAATCAATTTGAGACTAACTCTTCAAAGTTAGGTATGACCAAGACACCTAAAGGCAGTGACAGTTCAGGAAGACTCAACTGTTCAACGGGAAACCAAAGTAAGAATAATGAGTGAAAATCACAAGGTAGTATGACTCTGAGCCATTTGATATGCTAGAAAATCTAGAAACCTGGATAAGTAAAATTGAGCAATTCTCATGCTCTATAGCCTCACCAATGAGGACAAAGTAACGCTCACATCATTCCATAGAGATGAACTGGTGGAGAACTGGTAATGTCCACAACAACGTTGCTGATAACATGGGAAGGATTCATAAATACTCTATGCACATGATTCAAACCATCAAACAAAGGGACCTCATTGAAAAGCTAGCAAGGAAAAAGCAGACAACAAAACATTGTCAAATATCAACTACAATTTGTGCAGTATCCAATCAAGTTATCAGATAGGATGAACTGTGCTTGCAAGGCTATTCTGAATCTAGTTTAACCACTAACATTTTCAAGGAGGTTCATATCTGACCTGGGTTGTTGGATCATGCAATTGAACTAGCCAAGCACTAGCTCCAAAAAATTGAATTGGCGGCCGAGGTAACTTACCATTATCGCTTCAAAATCATACCCCTCCTTGTTACCAACCCCAACCAAGCACAACTCATTTTCAAATAGAACTAATTGATACCAATCAAAAGGTTAACTATAGATGAAATGATGGAGAGAAGTTTCAACGAAAATCTGTGAGCAAGGGCAAAATGTTCACCTTGATTATTAAGGAGGACAAAGGCAAGTTGGAAAAACTAGGAGAAGATTGGGTGACAACCATTGATGCTAATATAGAAACATTTAAAACATGGGTGGCATGCCTCACAGTTCCAGTGTTGGTAGGGCAATAAAAGCTAAATATCTTGAAGTTGGAAAGGAATCTAAGCTAAACCGGTTATATTTTGATTGATGGAAGGAATATACAAAATTTTGTAATGCAATATTGTTAGAAAATTTGGGTTGGCAATCACTCCTGCTGGTAGAATCAAATTTCTTATGGAAAATGAGGAGACAATAGAATGTCAACACAAATACTCAAATATCACCAACATGACAGTGTCCCATGACATGGAAGCCGCAGACACGTCAATTGAGTGGAATGTGTGAACGGGATTTCCCGTCTTGTAAGACTTTGTAGCGAGAATTCTCTCAGCTACCAAGGATAGTTTATTTATTTTTGAATTAGACTTAGGGTTCTTTTGAAATAGTTATTTATATGTTATTATTTCTGTTTTTTAAGACTTTTGTTTTGTTTTAATGTATTTGGAGAATGTACTCTCTGATTTTTATCCTGAGTTGTATTATTTTTCTTTTGAAAGTGGTGTGTTGTAGCTTGTTCAGAAACAGGTGACGGGTCTTCCTAAGTTGTTATACCTCGTAGGAGCCATCATTGCATGTTCTTTGCATTGTTCTCTGCCTGGACAACAGCCAAATATCTTCTATTCTTATCCAAACGTCATCGAACTTGCATATTATTATTCCCTTATGATTCCACAATACTCCTCTTTAGATGCCTTTCCTAAAAAACCATCTAAATACCATAAAATAGTGTCATTTAGTATTAGAGCCCGACAAACCCTAAATTTTTAAATATTTGACTTCCCTATATCTAAAATAAAAATTCATATAAATTAACCTAAAACATGCACCCAAAATTACCCTCACACCATCTGCCTAACCCCAACCCTATACTACAATCTCTGATTTCAACCAAAACCTTAATTGGAAAATAAAATTTACCATGCTGACATGGAGAAGCTCTCAACGAGGTATTCAGGAGCTTACCATGAAGGATATGCAACAAGAAGTTCTCCAATTTTAACGAAGGTTAATTGATTTTGAAAGGAGACGACAAGGGGAAATCATCCACAACAACAACAGTGACAAGCCATAAGGAGAATATGATGAAAATTCATTTCACCATGAAGCTTCAAGCAATGCAGAACTGATGTCGCGTCAGTTCGACATTGAGTATAAGAGAGATGTGATTTTGGAGTTGAGATTGACTTGCTAAATTTTGACGGATTTTTAGATTTGAATAAATTCATTGAGCGGCTCCAAATAATGAATGATTTTTTTAGCACAAAGGAGTTCCCCAGGACAAGTGAGTTAAGTTGACAGTCATAAAATTTTGAAAGAAAGTTTTTTTGTGATGGGAGAACCTGAAGTAAATTCAGAAGAGAAGAATAAAATCACCGCATAATCTAAAATTAAAAAGAGATACAATGCAAATAGCTTCCTATTATTACTAACAAGATATGTTCCTAAGACTCCACAAACTGCACCAAAGATATTATTCTATGGAGGACTACATAACCGAATTTGATCAACTCATGTTATAATGAATTTTGTTGGAATCATAACAGCATACAGTGGTGAAGTATCTGAAGGGTTGAAGCTATCTATTAGTAAGTAGTGCAGATGCAACATTTTTAGTCTCTTTTATATATTCAAAACCTAGTTTTGAAGATGAAAAAACATCGTCACCAAAAGGCCACCACACCTTACAGATATATCAATTCCAAGAACAGACAACAGGAGTACACTTATAAAGAAGAAAAATCAGTCTAGAGTGGAGAAAAGTGGAGGGCGTTAGGACTCTTAGATCCTTTCCAACTAAAAAGTATTTTTAAGTGCCATAATTTTGAACACGTTGCGTTTAATTGCCCAAACATAAGAGTGATTCATTTTATTGACAACAAAGCAATGAAAGAAATTGATTGACATAAGAGAAGATGAAAACGAAGAAAAAGTACCAACTTCAAGCTAATGAGGGAGAGATATTAGTGGTTTGATGGATCCTTTAAACAAAACACACAAGACAGCCTCTACAACATCTTTGAACACATTGCACTGCAAAGAGAAAGAAATGCAGTCTTATCATAAACGTAAATAATTGTGAAAATGTGGAGTCTACCCAAATGGTCATTAAATGAAGCTTATCCACATGAAAGCTTGCCCAACCGTATTACCTATCTTGGCTAAACAGAATAAGATCACATTTTGGAGGATATGCATTGTAGAGTTCTTTATTAAAAACAAATTTCGAAAGCATGTATGGTGTGATGTGGTATTTATGGATGCTTGTCATATTCTATTATGCCATACTTAGTAATATAATTGTTGCACACCCCATAATGGTTATAAGAACACGTATTCACCAAGAATAGGACATGTGTTGTACTCTTCTATTGGAAGAAGTCCAAGATGATGGACAACAAAACAGAGTTTTTTTTTTTTTTGCAAACCTTGAGATAAACACCTGTAAGACCAGCATTAATGGTCCTAACGATGAATCTGAGGAGCTGATACATGACATAAGTAGCTCCCCATTGAAATGAATTTAGGATGTTATGAATGACAATCTACTTCACAAGTTGACAAAACCAAGAGAGGTCCAACATGCCATAAATTTCATTTTAGAGTATGTTATTTCAAACGAACCTGTCCACTAGAAGCACCCAACTGAGTATGAGAAGTAGAAGAAGCAAGTTACAAACTATAAGACCAGTATTAATGGTCATAGAAGGCAATGAGTCTACGGAGCTGATACAAGACATAGTAGCCTCCCATTGAAAGGGTTTAAGATGTTTTGAATGGCAACCTACTTCACAAGTTGCCACAACCAAGAAAGGACCAACATGCCATAAATTTCATTCAAGTATATGTTTTTTTTCAAACGAAGCCTTCCATTGGATGCACCCAACCGAGTGAGAAGTTGAAGAAGCAAGTTAGAAACTTGATCACTCGAGATATGGTCTGAGAGTACTAGACAGTATGAGCAGTTCCGTAGATTAAGAACGTCAAGATGGAAGGATGACACGACACTTTGGTAGGAACAAGACTCTTTCCTTCGTGAACGAGAACTTGTACAAACCCAGCTTGGTAAAAGATGTGGAGTGACATCGGATAGTGAGGATATGTCATTTGACTCGAGAAGCCAAAAGCTTTAAGATACAAGAAGGAGCCCCTCTTACTTGAGGAGAGTGACGTGGGAGCACTCCGTGAAGCAGAAGTTGCGGACACGTTGCTTGGGCGTAATACGGGAACAAATTTCCTATCCTGTAAGGCTCTGTAGGGAGAATTCTCTCGCCTACCGTGCATAGTCAGTCTTATGAGCCCTATTTAATTTATTTTTAAATTAAAATTAGGGTTATTTTGAAAAGAAACTATTTGTATGTTGTTATTTCCTATTTTTGGAACTTCCGCAATATTTTTTGTATATGAAAATTATATTATCTAATTTATGCCCTATAGAGTATTGTATTTGTTTCTTTTGCAAGTGGTGTATCTCTAGGCTATCTAGAAATAGTGGTGGATCTCCCTTGGCAATTATGCCTCATAGGAGCCATCCTTTCATGATTCCTCCGCTGTTTTTAGTCCAGGCAGCTGTCAAGCGTCTTTTCTTTCCCTTCTAAAAGTTTTTGACCTCACATATTCCACAATGCCTCCCTGCTAGATCTACTTTCTAAACACTTCTAAGAACCCTAAAACAGTGTTGATCACTCTTAGCTTATAAGAAACCATCTTGTCATAAAATAGCATCTCTTGTCATGACCAGGCCCAAGACTTAAAATTAACCAAAACGAAAACAGACAGTTGGATGGTGAAAATCAATTCTCTTTTTTTTAATTTCTATTGCTAATAATTAAATATTCAAAAACTCATGAAAGAGCCACTAAGAAAAACAATTAAATTAAAAAATAGAATTATGCGTTTGTTGTTCTCGGCTCTTGTACACATTATCCCATCTTCTATTCATCTTAATCAAAAGTTTAAGCCTGAAAAATGTTAAAACAACATAATAAGTTATCTAAAAATAACTCATGAGTAATCAAATTATAAACTACAGTAACTCAAAGAAAGGTAATAGATATGCATGCCTGTTCTTCATATAATTATAAAAAATTTTGAAACATGCTGATTTTTCATATATCTATAAGAAATCTTATACATGTTAATGCATGTAACAATGATATTTTCTAAATGAAAATACACAGCTTTTCTATATACATTTACTTTATACTCTTTACATATATGTTTTTCTGCTTTGAGGATCACCGTCAAAACAACTTAGACACCCTCTGTCAATATTAGCCCATTGGCTCCCGTCAGCACAGCGATCAATGATCTACACATCACAATTATCTTGGGTGGAAAGGTCCTTATTTGCCTCTATCCGATATTATCTTGTCGACACAGCAATTAATGATCTAAACATCACAATTGAAGAAGTGCTAAATTCATTTTACTTATCTCTAATCGATATTATCTCGTCGATACAGTGGTTAGTGAACTATCACAATTGTCTGGGGTAGTAGAAAAGCCTCTACGTGCATAGGCACACTGGCATCCATTGTCTGTACCATTAGGGGGTGAACTCTTCCTTTGAACATGCACAAACAAACATTCATATATAAGTTACTTCATTCTTCCATATCATGCATTTTCTTCTATGAAACATTTACCTCTAGTTATTGATCAATAATGCAAACTTACTATATATATAAATCATGAAATCAACTAACATATGCACATTTATTTTATTTTATTTTTTTACTATCTATTACAATCTCTCCTCATGAAATTTCATCTTCGAAATTCATGAATTTACACCAACTAAATATTATGTAGTATGAACCTGAACTATACACTGATCATCAAGAAAGTTTATTTTTTTACAGTGATAATAAAAGCAAATCTGATAAATCCAGTATCTAAGATAAAATAATTTAGTTGAACAATCTCCAAATATCTGAATCATAACAACATAACTAGCACAATACTTAAATTCTGAAATCAAAGTACATTAAAATACTCAACAGTAGACAACTAACCTGAAAGATAACATAACGCCAAAGTGACAAATCACTCCAACTCTATGCATCGGCATCAGGGACAACAGGTTTTTCGATTCTTCAGGTTCCTGGTGACTTAAGAAAAAGTCTTTTGGTTGAGTGTTCCTTGGCTGCTTCCGATGAGTCATAGTACCAGCTTCTGTCATTCTCTGTTGGCCACTTCTAGAAGTCGCTCCTAAAAATTTCTCCGAGCAGAATCCCTTCTCGAGTTAACATCTAATGGGCATCTGTGAGCAAAATTAGAGTAATTTCTCATCTGATGTCCAGGCTGTATGCAAATATAACATACCTTCAAACCAAATAGACATTCACCACGATGTTGCTTCCCACATTTAGTACATGGATCTATAGTGTTGCTACCA
The DNA here is from genome assembly GCF_001263595.1 of Phalaenopsis equestris. NCBI lineage: Eukaryota > Viridiplantae > Streptophyta > Magnoliopsida > Asparagales > Orchidaceae > Phalaenopsis > Phalaenopsis equestris. The sequence continues at coordinate 561,615 of NW_018164491.1, forward strand.
GTTTGACTGATAACTTCATCATAATATAACTTTATCTTCTTCTCGTTAGACTCTTGAGAATAAATTGTTTGTGACACTTCTTCCAAGCTCTTCCTCTTGTGTGTGTCATAACGCTTCTGAATCTGTTAAAAATCAATCTCCAGTTGCCTAGCCCTCTCCACGAACACTAAATATTCTTCAATCCCAAGTGGTACTAGCGGTTGTCTGATTGAATCCTTCAGTCTATTAAGAAACCTGACATTTCTCCTCTGCGATAAGAATAAACTGTGGTGCATAACTCGACAGCATACTAAACTCATCTTCGTACTGCATAACTGATCAATCTCTCTGTACCAGCCCAATAAATTGATCCTGCATCAGTCTCCTAGCTTACTGTGATACAAAACAAACACTAAAGGTACTCAGGAACTCATCTCACTGCACAATGTGATTGGTTTCATCTCCAAACTTCTCATGCATCTGTCCTTGCCACCACCTCTCAGCTTCTCCCTCAAAAGCAAATGTGACAAGGATAACTCTCCTCTCTGGTGAACATGTCATCTTATCAATGTTTTTTTCTACCCTCAACAACCGGTTTTCAGCTTTCAGTGGCTTTCCAAGTCCAAAAAATAAAGGAAGCCTCATGTCCTGAAAAAGCTTTAAAAACTTATCCATCGGTGCTCCTCCATTGCTACTGGTTTGAGGCTGAGAGTTCCTAATCATCTGTCACTCTAGTCATAATCTTAGCAAAAGCATCAACATTGACTATAACATTATGTGGTAAGTCAAAATCAAAATCATCATCATTCCTAGCCCCCACCTTCGGATCATCCATAATTCTAAAATTACAATAATTTAAAAAATTTCCTTAAGTATCAGGCAATCAGATTTGGCGCTTCATCAAATTGAGTTTGCCTACAATTGACTCACTAGTCAGTCCGTAGAACATAGTCCCTTTGAGATTGTCTACGAGCAGAACCCTATCACAGCTTTGGAGTTCGAGTTCATACTACCAACTTCTGAAATTAGCATAGATGTAGAGATCATGATCAAAGAAATTTAGATCCTACATGAGAAGGTGAGGAAGGAATTTTCTAAGCAAGTATTAAATATCAGAAGTAAAAAAATAAGTCCAAAAAAGCTCAGGTCTTCAAAGAATGTGACTTGCTATGGATCAAATTCAAGAAAAAGAGATTTCTTACATGTTCTTTCGGGATACTTAAGCCAAGAGTTCATGGCCCGTTGAGGATTATCAAAAATATTAATGAAAATGTATGCAAGATTGAGTTGTCTAGATACTACAATATTTCTGTTACCATCAATATCAACGATATTTTATGTGGTCTTAGATGTTTCCAACAAAGAAGGCAATGCTCCTCCCACTCGAGGAGAATGATGCAAGCATTTGTTCTGACAGGAAGCATGACGTGAAGCCATCCAGTGAAAGCGAAACACCCAAAATCAAGAGTGCCCATATCCACTTGTTGGATCAGTTCAACGTCTTTAGCCCCGTTGGGTTGGGCGATCCCCTTGGGGTCATATTTAACTTATTAGGATACTGATTAAGATATCTTTTGCAGTGAGACATTTATAGACTTTATTCTTATCTAGCTAGAGTGTTGTATGATTGATTTCTCTCTGGCAGTGTGCTTGTAGCCTAATCCGGTTGTGAACTCTCCCGGACATCTGAATACCATTTCTAGTTGGGTGTCAACTTGACACATGATGAATCGTATATCGAGGATAATCCATATTTTCCAAAAGAGAACTTAAAAAGAAACTCAGAAAACAAGCAACTGACCTCAATGGCAAGGGAATTGCTTAAAAAGTAAGCAAGGCCCGTAACAGAAGCGAACATAGAGCACTCCACCAGCCTCAGCGTTTTCTGAAAGACCTCCCCTTCCACACCCAAATCTTCAAAGTCATCTTCTTCCTCCTCATATGCCTTCTTACGGCCCAGCCTTTCATCTGCTCGGCCATGGGAAACCCTAGCTCGAAGCTGCTTCGAGGGAGAGATAGAAAGTTGAGGGGAAGCCGCGTAGGAGCTGCAAAGGAGATATTTTGCGGGTTCGGCGATTGAGAGGAGTGTTCGCGGACCTTGGAATCGGAGATGTAATGAAAGGAATACTGAAGGAGGAGGAAAAGACGAGAGGCCGATGAGCTGAGATCGGCTTAATGGAGTCATTGGGTGCGAGGAGGGAAAATCAGCGTACCATTACTCTCATGAATATTTTCCTCGGAGGCGGTATCCACATGTGCGGATCCGTGATATCGGATGGTTTTTAGTACGGCAGTGAATTTATATCTTTAACATCTTGATAGTTCGAAAATTTATTCCATTTTTGGATCAAATATTTTTTAATTGATTCTAATTTAGCTTCAAATTAGATCATTAACCGCTCTAATAATATTATGACCTTGAATTTAATAAATTTAGCTTGAAAATTATAAATCACTCAAAAATTAATTCTAATTTAGCCTCTGATCATGATCGAGATCGGATCGAAATAAACAAGCAGAGCTACACGTAAAAAATTTGGATCAAGTTTTTTACCAGTCAATTTTGAGTCGACCACAACTCGGCTTAAAATAAACATTAACCACCATAATTTTATGTCATATTGAAATATTATTTACTTTAATATCACCCTAATATTAATAGTCGATGCATCAAGTTCTTCGATACCTAATATTTTTACCTCATCTAGATTTATTTGGTTCGTTTTAAAAATAGAAAATATAAGTGCTAAACAAGGAAGCATATTCTTTTAAAATAAAGTAAAATGTTTTAGGATAAAAAATTTTAGATTATTTGAATGCTCATCCTAAAATTACATGATTTTTTAAAAGGATAAATTCATATTTGCACACATTTTAAATGTAAAACTATGACCATAATTTTTAGAATTTTTTTGAAAATTATGTTTTGCTTAAATAATATTAATCTTTAGGTATATCAAGATATTGGATGATTTAGTAAACTTTTATTATTTTTCAAAGCATATTTTTTAACGGCATGTAACCAAATGAGACCTTATATACTATCAACTACATTGAAATAAATTATGATGCAAGTTCATCGAATATTTTAGATAAATAATTACCATTATTTAACTAATTGATGTAAAATATTTAAATTTTAATAGTAGAATTCCTTAAATTTTAATGATTGATGATGAGTTTAAATTATTTTCATCTCTCTAAAAGCTCAAACTCATATAATTTATCCAGTTTGAGTTTGCTCACGTAGGAGAGCTAGCTTTGGTTTCTATATGGGATCTTTCATTAGAATCATTTGGAATCCTCCTCCTAGTTGATATTTTTTAATATACACACACACACACACATAATATCCAAACGCACACACACACACACACACACACACACACACACACACACACATAAAAGAAACCCGGAGGTAATTTTATTTCATCAAAGCAATAGGTACAAGATTGTGTGGTTGATGGATCCTGCTACTAAAATCCAAAATGTAAAATACACACTCGTAAGGGAATTACATCACCTAAAGTACAACTCAACTCAGAAAATGATCTCCAAAAATAATTACAAGTATACCCAAAACTAGAACTCCAAAAAGTATACGCTAGTTCGTTTTTCTTTGTAGAAGATCTCCCAAAAAAATGTTTTTGTACATGTTCCAATGGACAAAAGACAAATAAACAACCAATACAACAGTAGATGCAATGAAATACCTCAAGTAAGGATATGATTAGGTGTGGTTTAGGTTATCTCCAAACAGCAAACAATAAAACCATAAGTAAGATAGATAACATGCAGGTGGTTTTATCCAACAAGGCAGCCAGTTAAGTTCATCCCCACAACCACTATAGCTACAAAAAAGGATCTGCAAAAATGCCAACAATAATTCCAACCATAGAGGCATCATCTGCACAAGCATCCTAGACATTAAAGAACAAATAAGAGAATGGATGCAATAGTTAATAGATCATTGAATGATCCTTCTGATGCAACCACCTAGCATCTGTAAAGAAAGACGACAAAATCCACCAGACAAAAATAACATCTGCATAGTCCTCTCATAAACCAATAAAAAAAGGGACCACATTCTAAACAACAATGAAGGAATAAAACCCTGGATCATTATTAATACTAGAAAAATAAAATTAAACATGTATGTTAACATATTGTTATTATATAAGGAGGAAACAGATATATGGTATCTAAAGTAATCCAATAGCTCCCATGGGTCACATAGCTCAAAGAATAAACGAGAAATTAATTTCCAAACAATAAGACCCCTTCCCATGGTATAAACACCAGTAAGTGTTCCCAAGGAGAACATGAAAAATTTGTATAGCAAAAAGCTCAAACCTAGCACAAACAACCAAAAAAACAAATCATCATATATGAAATTTATCATTTTAGATTGGGAACCTCATGTGGATCCCCAACAACAATTTTTTTAAGCTGTTATAGCAATCTCCATCCCACAAAAACTTCATCAGTAGAGGCACCTCTCTTGGCCAACTAGTGGGTTGGACTTGTACCCTCTCTATGAATGAATCTCCAAACTATATTAATCTTTAATTTAATGTTGATTTTTGTTTTAAAGTAATGCACAATATCCCAATGAGCCTCTCTTATGCCCTCTAATATTTCCACCAAAACCATGGAGTCAAGCTCCACTTCCAAAAATTGCAAATTAAAAGTATTAGCTATCTGAACAGTTATATAAATAGCCCTTGCTTCAGTTTCCAAGGGATTATCAACGAAAAAAGGAGAGCAAAAATAAAATAAACATTTCCCCTTATCATTTCTAAGAATTCCACCAATACCAGCACCATATTTACTCCAACTACCATATGTGTTAGATTTAATCCAGGAGGAGGAGGGGACAACCATCTCACCTGCCTGGGTAATTGTTGTGCCCTCCTCCCAAACCCCAGACCCTCATGAATGTTGCTAAGAAAATGAGTTATTCTAGACAAAAAAGAGGAATTGTGCTTCCCCAACTCAGCCAACCTATTAATATATGCCAAAGCATTAGCCAGAATCATGGAACTGTTCTCACATATCTCCAAAAGTTTATTATCATTTCGAGCCATCCAGATGAACCAGCATACAATGTAAGGATAAACTTGCAAAAAAATATTTTTTTTAATCAAGATTCTAGAAATTTCATTTGCATTAAGAATGTCCCCCTTTTTTAAAGAGAGAGCAGTATTAATAATTCCCCCCCTCCTTCCACACAGTAAATGAGATAGAACAAGAGAAGAAAGATGAGAGATGGACTCCTCCTCCATTTTACATAAAGAAAATTGAGACACAAGTCTCAAACCTTTCAATTTCAGGACGTCATCACAAGGTATCATAGAATGGTGTAAACTTCAAGCAAAGATGGACATGGAGGTGGACAAAGCCCAACTATATATATTATCACCTCAATCAATAGTTTGAAAAAAATGTAACTTTGGCTAAAGAGTATTGGTTATGGAGCCTTTAATAAGCATTTTAAGCATAGGGATGTCTTTTTTAGTGTTATCGAAAGGGATAGTGGAAATGTAATGTGCATTTTCAACCCCAACCAATTCTTTAAGAAGATTCAAATTCCAATTTCCATTTATAAACACCTCAGAGACCAAAATGTCTTTAAATCATCCATCTCCATAATACTCAGTTCTTCCCTATACCAGCAATCTTTCCAAAATGAATTTTTACCTTCCCCAAGATCTCAAAAATGTGCTTTTGAGCCCACTCTCTCACCTGAAGAAGCATTGTTCACATCCTACAGCTCACATTTTTCTAGTTACCCAGAGAAGGATTGCAATCATTACAATATTTTCCAATCATGAATGAGGCCCATAGAGAATCACCTTTTCTCAAATTCAACCAAAGTTTGAAGTAATTGATTTCAGCAATATAATGGAGCTGTTTGAAACCCTGTCAGTCGCCAAATGGGGATTCTCGGTTGCTTTGATTATATAATTTAATTTAATATGTATATACAATTTTAAAAAGAGTGTTTTAATTTTAGAAAATATGAGAGCTAACCAATCTCATATATTTAATAATTTAAATAACTGAGCACCACACCACAAGCAATATGCTTATCCCGATGGGTAGACACATTACTTAATAGCGAGACTCGATTAAGTAAACTTAAGAATTTAAGACATCTATTTTGGTATGCAAAACATTTTATGTTGGCCGACAAGTTCTCCCATCTAATATAATGATTAGGTAAGATTTATATGGTTCTTTTGTTTCATGTAAGGGCAAGCCTTTATAGTTAATTACATCTTAGTAAATCAAAGTTACTTAAGAAAACTCTCGGTTTAGATCAGAGATATTTGTCTTCATTAATTTAATGTTTAGAGTTTTGAAGGTTGGACATTGAAAAGTCAAATGGGTATGGTTCAACATGAGAACAGTTATTTTCAATATCCAAAGGAAGAATGGTAGGGGATGTCATAAATCATGAGGAGAACCTCAGTGACTTCTCAAACTATCCTATTGTTTGGCTTTGATTTTGAAGAGATATTATCAGATGTTTCATCATGCCAATTTTTTTATGTAGGGCTTACATTTACATGATATTGATCATGCAAATTGCCTAGAGAAATGGGAGGGTTTATGTCGTATAAAAATGACAACCTCAAAACCTTAAGAGAGTTAGGTCTTATAGTGCATGAAATAATAGTGCAAAAGCATAAAGATAGATTGAGGATTTATGTCACACTAGGCGGACTGCCTCAGATTCTTATGTCTTGTTGTTTAATTCTAAAAAACAGTTTTGTTGATGAAGACCTTGTATACTCTCTCAAAGATGTTCTTCTGTATGCCCTTGTTGTGCTGCTCACGGGGCTTGCTCCGAGCTCCTTGTTGAATTAGCAGTTTCAAGGTTTAAAAGGTTCTGGTTTAAGGTTTTATGTTTCACAGTTTTGTTTCAAAGTTTGGTTTTGTTGTTGTCATTCAAATGTCCTATTTAGGGGAATTTAAATTTAATTAGAGTGACACTGGTTAGAATCCCATGGTTCCCTCATTCCAGCATCACTATTTTTTTTTAAATTTACTTAGTCCGAAAGAGACGTTGGGCTCACTTAGAATGGAGAATTCTCATTTTCAACCATAGGTTACCTCATCCGAGAGATTCTCGTAAATCCAAAAGAAGTGATTTAAGAGTGTTCACTAGGTTTAAAGGTGTACTTAATTTTAAAAAAAAGGTATTTTTGTTAATTTTTTTTATAATTAAAGCTTGCATGGTAAAGAAAATTGCATGTAATAAAAGTGTTGTAGAATGTGGTAAATAAACTATAAAGTGTACCTGGACCTCTGCTACAGCTGCATGGTTAGTATTGTAAAACATAATACAATTTGCAGTGAATTTTAAGTAAACTTGCAAGAAAAGTAAGTAAAGCGAAACAACCTAGCACAAAAAAAAATCAGAAAAATGAGTCGTAGAAATCACGAGAAAAACTCATAGTCACATATGAAAGATCGGAACTGGATGTAAGACATCGGTGAAGGTAGGGGCTTAAAGCTGAGCTATGTGCTTCCCAACCTTGAGTTAAGGATACCAACCCGATAACCTACGGAGGACAGTTCCTAAGCTTGATCCAAGTAATTAACTGTGAACCTTCATAGGTTTTCATTTATAATTTACATGCATGTATAATTCGCTTCAACAAACAAAGGAAGTTATGTTGCAAAAAGGATTTTTGTTTAAAAAGTTGTATTTTATAAAATAGTATGGTTCACAAGTTAATTACTCTAATCAAGCTAGGACTATTGGTAACCTAAGAGTATCGGAGGCAACAATCTTACAAAGAGCTAGTGAATAGTATCATTGGTCCAATCATCTCCCATATTGAAGGATCTTGAGGTAAGAAATACTACTCTAATTGTCCCACTTTAACACATATAAACATTTATCATCATCTCCCTAGCCACCTAAACCTCAGACTTACACTAGTCTGATGATCCATATGTTGGGAAAACAAATTTCCCCAATTGCCCACAAGTACTTGAATACCTTAGAGAAGACTCAAGTCCTTGAGCATTACTTTATTAATATAGGATAAGTAGTGTAGGGTATTTCTATTGATTTGGTGAGTTGACAAGTCTCGAGGCATAACTTTGTGGATCTCTAAATATTTTTAGGATGATTGCCTTTGAAAAAGGATAATAGGTCCAGATGTCTTCCAAAATGTCCAGAAGACTGTAGCAGTGTTTGGGGCATAACCCTAAACATATTTTAGAATTTTTTGGATCATTTTGAGTTCATTTGAGCATATTATTTTGTTAAATTAATCATATTAATTTAAAATTTAATTATAATGTTTTAACCTATGCTCAATGAACATCTCAATGCCTTGATCATCCCATGAGCAGGACAATTAAACATTCACTTGATGTTTCACTATGTGTAAACACTCTTAAGGACATATAAAGTCATTAAGGGAATCCTTACCCTCTCCATTTAAATTGAGCTTGTAGTGTTTTACAAATGTTATGATTAATTATTTTCCTCTTCTCTAAACCTCATTACATGATTAAGGATAAAGCCTCAACTCTTAAACATGTGTGGGTAGATTTGTACTCTTAAAAAATATATTAAGTGAAGTGCACTTTATCCTTATTGAAAGATCAAATTATCATTTATCAAATTATCATTTAAAACCATGGAAGTAGGGCTTCTAATCAGTGGATTAACAATTTACTAATACAAGCCCTTCACCTTAGGATCTCCTAAATTTATTGATTTTCAACTTGTAACAATTCAAGACATTACATTTTTACCTTTTGTAAAAAACATGGTATGAATTGATTTATATCCTTTTAGCCCTTTATGTTTCAAACATCTTAAGGATTTAATTATAATCAAAGTTAACCTTTTACCCTTTGGTATAACCTAAATTTTGATTAAGGTAGGGAAACATAATTACAACTTTGCCCTTAAGGCTCCTCACCTAATAATTACTTAAGTTAAACTCAAATGACTTTAAAATTTTATTGTCATCTCACTCATGAGTCAATTAAGACATTAAAGGAGAATTTGTGATTTTTCTAATTTTTAATTTACTTTTAATAATTATTTTAACTTGAAAATAAGTATTTTCAAGGATAATTAAAATAACTAAGTAAAATAAACTTTATGTCCTTAAGAAAATTTTTAGAGGTTCAACTACGTGAGAGAACCACTAGAAACAATTTTAGTGAATTTTTGAATTTTTTTTTAATTTTTTATAATTTTTGAAATGATTTATAAGGAAAAAATAAATAACAAAAATGCATTTCCATTCCCAAAATTCTTTTTTATATTTTTCATAGGTCTCTCTGACCTCAAAGAGCTTTAAAAAAAATTTGTTACATTTTTTTCTATATTTATTTTTTAATAATTTTTTAAAGTTGAAAATAATCCAAAAATAAACCATTTATTTTATCCTTATTTTATTTTTCTTAGGTGTCTCTGATTATAAAGAACACCCTAAACCACATTTTTTAATTTTTTTTAATTTTTTTTAATTTATATAATTATTTTATGCAAAAATTCATAATTTCTTAAAAAATTCATTTTCACACCAATAATAATTTTTATTTTGAATTTTTTATAGGAGCCTACTGAGGTGATTAGACTTAAATTGGTAATTATTTAAATTATTTTATATTTTTATTAAATTTGGTAATTTTTGTAATTTTAAAATAGAAAAAATATGTCTTAAATATTTAAAATTTGATTTTTATTTTTCGTAAGTTCATCTCATCGTAGTAAGCCTACTAAGGTAATTTCCATAATTTTCTGACATATATTTCGTTTTTTTTATAACTATTTTAAACAAAATAATGGTAGTTTACATTGAAAGTTAGGGTGTTATCAATTTTTAAGGTGTTATCTGACTTTGGGAAAATCAGAGAACATCCCCAAGCATGATAGGAGTGAACCCTCCAAATTTCATATTTTTGTGATTAGTATTTAATTATTTATAATTTAAATAAGTTTCAGAGTATTTCATTAATTTAAAAATAAATATAAAGAAAATATTTTTGATTTTTAGTCCTCATTATTCTCCTATGTTCGTTGAGCACATGAGAGTTTTTATTTTATTTCTAGTATTTTTCTACGTCAAATTATGAATTTTTAAAGTTTATGTAATTAATTTAAATCAGCAATACCCCTAATTTCCTACTTATTCGCGTCAGCGCTGACTGTGTCCTTGTACGCGTTAAGAAGCCACGCAATGTGTTTTGATTTGATGCCACCATCCCGGTTAACTGCCTCATCAGCTCGATGTTCACTCAACGTTACTCCGTCCGACGCGATCTCAGCCATCCACTCGATACACACGGAATCGTACAACTCTTGGTCATCGTCCCTAGTTTCCCCAACCTGAGAACCACACGTTTTCTAGACCTAAGATCATGTTTAATCCTTAACTAAATTACATTGGGTTTGTTCATACGCCTTCATCTAGGTTAGACAAACCTATCTATATGGTTACATGTGCATAAAGTACAAGTTTGTTTCACAAAGGCTCAAACTGAGAGCAAAATGGAAAATTTCAAGCTATACCTTAGTCTGAGAGGTGTGGCCTCAATCAAATGGTTGTAAAAGCTTTATTGGAGTGGAATGAATGTCCTCCAAGTGTCAAATTGATCTATGGTTGGTTATGTGTTGAAGTTTGATTAGAGTGTGGTGCGGCCTTGGTCAAGGTCTGGTGTAGAGGGCTCAGGAAGGGTGAATTTTAAAGGTGAAGTCCCTCTCTTGCCCTGGATAAGCTCAGGAGTGAAACAATTTGGGATTTTGATGAGGTTTGAGGTATGACCATGAAAAGTCCTAGGATTTTGAACTCAAAATTAGGGCAATGTGTTGGGGATAAAGGCTGGAAAACTTTGGGGATGAGCTTCACAAAGCTGCTAGAGGGTTTGGGAGAATTTTGGCAGAGTTTTGTTAAGGTTTGATCACTCTCTTTTTTTTTTTTTTGTCATGGGGGTGCTTAATTTATAGCCATGGCCATGGTGGCCAGCAGGGCAAGCCAGGGTGCCCAATGGGAGCCTTAGGTGGACAGAAGAAGAGCTCCAATGGCCAATGGGGATGAGCCGCATTAGGGAGTCCAAATATTGGGTTTAACCCTTAGGGTGGCTCTCTGGCTCGGTGTTTTCCAGCGGCTGGGTGGCCGGTCAGGGCAAGTGTGGTCACCTCCACACTAGGGGGGTTAGTGGGGCTATGAGGTGAAGTTAATTTAGTCTAAAGTGGGCTTATGGCCAAAGACCGAGGAAGAAATGGGGTTTCTGCTAAGTGGCTAGCTCAAGTACTTGGTCATGTGGCTAGCTCAAGTCCAAAGTGGCTAAGAGGATGGGCTTGACCCCAAGAGAGGTTTGGGTGGACTTGGATGGCTGGTTTAAGCATGAAGGAGAGTGCTTGGATGTTTCATGAAGGGGGGAAACTTATGTGAGGAGGAAAGCGAAAGAGCCCCTCCCTTTTTCATTTTTGGAAAGATTGACCCATACGAAGCCCATGGATGGCTTCATGGGTCAAGCCATGCAATGCATAATTCCATGAGTGAATTTTCATGAGAAAGGAATTTTTTAATTTTTATGAATTTTGGGAGGAAATGTCATGATACTTGACCCGACCCGTAATTACGCAATAATTTAGCTTCCAAAAGATGGTAAAAAAACTTCACCAAATTTATATTTAGCGGCTAGTGTGTAAAATCAAAATGTTATAAAATTTAGAAAATATTTTACACACTCGAGATACCACGCAACTATATGTATCATTTCAAGTAATATTGAGTTTTCCTTTAAGACCTAGAGCATTAATACCACAGAGAAGCGAGGTAACAAATCCCTTGTGTTAATTCTAGTCTACTACTATTAGGTCTCAGTTTGGAATGCCAATTAAAGTGATTTTTCTAATAATTATTCCTAAATGAAAATCTTATATCTAAAGATAATATATCTGGATAAATTGGTTTGGACAATCTCCAGATGTTAAAGACTACCATTTTCATGTAATGACCTTGATAATGTGAAGGAATGAAATTCTTAAAATATAATGTTGCCAGTGAAAAATAGGAGCATTCCCTTTCTTTACCCCCTCTTGGTACCTGTAAAGAACATTGGCTATTCTTAAGTTTGTTCCAGCTTGTATAGTAGTGCTAAGTAGATTGTAGCCTCTCACCTCCATTTTACTTATTATGCCCTCTCTATAGGACCTACTAGGGCCCCTTAGAACCAAACTCTAAACTAAATTGATACAGAATCTAGTTTGTCACCCTAGAAACATCAATTTTACACCAATCATAACTTATCTCCCTATTTATTTGCATTATTCTTAATAGTTGGTCTCCCCCTAGTAAGGTTAGTGTGGCACTTACCAATTGGGTGAAATCATAGCCCTTTCGGGTCATTATGTTTCACAACGAATTTTAACCTCACAATTCATCAGTTTGAAAAGTAAATTAAGAGACGGTAAAAATACCATCACATTAATAAAATAAGAGAATATATAAGCAAATCTAGATTCCTAAATATGCATCTAGTTTATTGCAAAAGAAAAGTAAAATGAAGATGATGGCATAATAAGTAAAAGCATTGATAGAATTATGTAATTAATTCCATGTCAACAAGTAACATATGTCTACCTACCCTCTTCCAAGGGTATAGGTATGCTTAGTATTATATTAGTTTTATGCAAGTATCTATTGCCTAGAAGCATCTAATAGAAACAAATTTTAAGGAATTATAACTTAAACAAACTAGGGAATGTTATAATTTAAGAATTCATTCCAAGATAACTACTCTCTCGAGTTTTAAGTTTAAGTTATAAAAGATACCACGCAACTTTTAAGGAATTATAACTTAAACAAACTAGGGAATATTTTAAGAATGCATTGCCAACTTAATTTACTGGAGCATTCACTGGCAACAAGTACCTAGGAGCATTCCCTAGTTTGTTTAAGTTATAATTCCTTAAAAGTTGCATTGCCACCTAAACTAATTTACTAGCCAACTGGTCAATGTGAGTGCACTCAAGCTTCAAGATCACTACTCTCTCGAGTATTAGTTTCACTTACAACAAATTTTAACATAACCTATTGCCACCTAAGTTATGTCAATGAAGCAAAGGACATATTACTCATCACATGAAAAAAAAGAATAATTCTATAATAAAATAAATTTCCCTACACATGCCACTACTTCATATTAAAAAAAAGAGTAAAGAAAACTACTCATGAAGCATGGATAAAACAAAGCAGAAAAGTTCATTAAATCAAACCAAATCCATTAGAAAGTGTTCACATCAATTATAAGAAAATAAAGAATACAGTACTTAGTTTTTTACTTCTAAAAGAAAGATGAAAATCTCTTGAACAAAGTCTCCTGCCAATCCATTCTCCGCTCATACTTCCTTACTCTTATCTCTCAAAATCCCTCACCAATCTCTCCAGAAAATGAATAAATCTACATCTCCATCTCCTCTCTACACTCACGTCAAAACTCTCCCTAAAAATCCCTTAAAAAACTCCTCCTAACCATTCTCTCATGAAAGACGCCAACCCCCCTTTTTAAAGAGAAACCAAACACCTCCTTTTTTTTTCCAAGAGACACACACATTCACTCGAAGAGTCACACCTATTCACATTCCAAATGTCTAGATTCAATTTATAACTCTTTGGGGCGTGCATAACCACACAGAATCTTCCATAACACACTAGAATATCCCAAAAACGCCCCTTAACCATTTATGGTGCCTAGGTGTCGGTTTTTGGTGAAGACTGGCGCCTAGGTGCCACTTTCTGGCTCCTAGGTGCCACCCTGTTGGCAGCACCTCTGTTTCACCCTGTTTTAGCTCCAATCTGCTCCAAGTGTTATACTTACAAGATAAGCATGAAAATAACCTTTCTTTAAAGTGCAATTTTATTTAAAAACATGTGATAAATGTAAAGGAGATTAAGCATAGAAAGACATATATAAATGTGTCATACCAGAATTTTCTTTAACCTCATAATACATTTGGTTCCAGTAAGATAAGGTCTAAATTAATCAAAAGCATAGACTATAACTAATAGTTCCTTTTCAGTAGTAGTGTAATTAATTTGAGCTTCATTAAGGGTTTTAATAGCATAGTATATTACTTTAAAAATTTTATCATATCTCTGCCCTAAAATAACCTAAATAGCATAATCACTAGCATCACACATTAATTCAAAAGGCTTTGTTCAATCAGGTAAAATAGTAATAGGTGCAGTGATTAATTTTTCTTTTAATAAATTAAAAACATTAAGGCATTCCTCATTAAAATCAAAATTAACATCTTTTTCTAACAGTTGACATAGAGGCTTGGAAATTTTAGAAAAGTCTTTAATATAACGCCTATAGAAACCAACATGTCCCAGAAAACTTCTATTGTTCTAACATTAATAAGGGATGGTATATCAGCAATGACTTGAATTTTTGCTCAAATAATATATAATGAGTAAAGCCTTTCTCAGAAATCTTATGTCCCAAAACAATTCTTTCTGCAACCATAAATTGACATTTTTCCTAATTAAGAACAAAGTTTGTTTCTTCACTTTTATTTAGAACCTTCGTTAAATGATCTAAACATGAATTGAAAGAAGTTACAAAAACTAAGAAATCATTTATAAGAACTTCAATTCCTTTCTCAATTAAATCACATAAAATTGACATCATATATCTCTGAAATATTTCAGGTTCATTACATAATCCAATTGTCATACTCCTGAAAGCAAATGTTCCATAAGGACTAGTAAATGTTGTTTTCTCTTGATCCTTCTGAGCAATAAGTATTTGGTTGTATCCATAATATCCATCCAAAAAGCAAAAATAACAGTGCCCAATAAGTCTATCTAACATTTGATCTTGAAAAGGTAGAGGACAATGATCTTTCCTGGTGGCGATATTTAATTTTCTATAATCAATACAAATTCACCATCCATTGACTTGTCTTGTAGGAATTATTGATTCTTTTTATTTGCAACAACTGTCACTCCTCTTTTCTTAGGAATATAATGAATATGACTAACTCATGAACTATCTGAAATTAGATAAATAATTTAAGAATCCAACCACTTTAAAATTTCTTTCTTAACAACATCTTTTATAATAGGATTTAATCTTCTTTAAGGGTCAATTCTAGGCTTATAATTATCTTCCATTAAAATTCTTTGCATACAAGTTGAAAGACTGATTCCTCTAATATCAGCTAATGTCCATCCAAAGGCTTTCTTATGATTTTTTAATATCTTTAATAATTTTTCTTCTTATTCATCAGTTAAATCTGAGTATATAATAACAGGTAATGTAGATGAGTTTCCCAAAAATGCATACTTTAAATGAGTAGTTAGAACCTACATCTCAAGTTTAGGAGGTTTTTCAATATAAGGTATTAGAGGTTTACTATTTTCAATAATATTTAAAATTTCTAATTCTTCCTGAACATAATATAACTCCTTAGTGTTTTTCTCTCTTTTGATTCATTTTCAAAATCTTTTTCAATTTCTAATTCTTTTTGTACCAAAGTTACTTTATCTTTTTGATCCGATATGACTTCACATCTTTCATGAAAATGATTAACAATCATATAATCAATTATATCCATTATGTAACATTTACCATATTTTATTTTATTAGGATACTTTGTTGATTTAAGCACATTAAAAGTTACTTCCTGATCATTAACTCTCATAGTTAATTCTCATTTTTGCACATCTATCATTGCACGTCCAGTAGCTAGGAAAGGTCTCCCTAAAATAATAGAAATTTCTTTATCTTCTTCCATATCCAACATAATGAAATCAACAGGGAAGATAAATTTATCCACTTTAACCAACAAATCTTCTATAACCCCTTTAGGATAAGTGATAAATCAATCAGCTAATTGTAAGGTTATAGTAGTGGGAGAAATATCTCATAAACCTATTCTTCTAAATATAGATAATGGCATGAGATTAATGCTTGCTCCCAAATCATATAAAGCTTTTCCACAAAAATTTTTTGCAATTACACAATGTATGGTAAAACTGCCAGGATCTTTGAGTTTTTTAGGAAGCTTTTTCTGATTTATTATGATGCACTCATACAATAACAACAACAACAACAACAACAACAAAGCCTTAATCCCACTACGTGGGGTCGGCTACATGAATCCTTTTTCTCCATTGCGTCCTATTTAGTGTCATATTTTCATTTAGTTCTAGTAAA
>NW_018164491.1:577983-579208 GCF_001263595.1 Phalaenopsis equestris
TGTCACAGGAGCTACACCAACCCTATCACGAATATATTCATTCCGCATTTTGTCTCTAAGTGTAAAGCCACTCATCCACCTAATCATTTTCATCTCGGCAACTTTTAACTTATTATAATGCTTCTCTTTTAAAGGCCAACATTCAGCGCCATAGAGCATTGCAGGTCTCACCACAGTCTTATAAAATTTTCCTTTCATTCTTAGTGGTACTTTTCTATCACACAAAAGGCCCGAAGCATTCCTCCACTTCAACCAACCAAATTGAATTCTACTATTAACATCCCATCTATATCACCATTGCTTTGGACAATGGACCCAAGATATCTAAATCGTTCACACCTTTTAATAATTTGATCACCCAAAGTCATTACTACTAAAATTACATTGCATGTATTCAATTTTAGTTCTACTTAAACAAAGGCCTTTAGACTCCAACGTAGACCTCCTTAATTCAAGTCTTTCTTGGGCTTTTTCTCTCGTTTTATCCACGAGAAGAATAGCATCAGCAAAAAGCATACACCAAGGTCCATCCTCCTGTAGATGTCCAGTAAGACCATCCATAACTAAAGCAAACAGATATGGGCTTAAAGTCAATTCCTGATGTAATCCAACAGAAATAGGAAAATATTTTGTCAATCCTCCTTCAGTTTGAACACAAGTAACAACTCTAATATACATGTCTTTAATGCCTTTAATATAAGTCATATCAACACATTTCTTCTAGAGAACTCTCCAAAGGATAGCTCTTGGAATCTTATCGTAAGCTTTTTCTAAATCAATAAAAATCAAATGTAGATTCTCCTTATTATCTCTGAACTTCTCCATCAAACCTCTCAATAAATGTATAGCTTCCATAGTAGACCTGCCAGGCATAAATCCAAATTGATTATGAGAAATTTTCGTGATGCATCTTAACCTATGTTCAATTACCCTCTCCCATAATTTTAAAGTATGACACATCAACTTAATTCCTCTATAATTTGCACACTCTTGTGCATCCCCTTTATTCTTAAAAATGGGGATCAAAATACTCTTCCTCCACTCCTCAGGCATCTTTTTAGTTTTTAAAATAATATTAAAGACTTTAGTAAGCCAAGAAACTCCCAAATCTCCCAAATATTTCCACACTTCAATTGGGATATCATCAGGACCTACAGACTTTCCACCCTTGGTTTTCTTTAAAGCCTCATCAACTTCTTTTTTACTAATGCGACGGTAAAAATGA
>NW_018164491.1:580251-589853 GCF_001263595.1 Phalaenopsis equestris
CTGAATACCAATGTTTAAAACCTAAGATATCAATCTTCTTAACATTTTTTTAAACTCATTTAGCTTTTTGTATATATAAGATGTTTATTTTCTGATGAATCACAATATTTACTAATTTCATTAATTTACCTGTGAGAGTACATATATTCCAAAATCATATCTTGATATTAGTCTCATGCAAAAACTTAATTGCCCGTATTCGTCCGTAATGTGAGAATTGTTGCTTATTTGACACTACACCCGAGCATCGGTGTAGCGGCCCTTGCACACTTTTCACTGTATTTAGGCTATACAGCACGTCACTTCCAGGGGACTCCCTAGCACTTACACAATGATCAAAAGGATTCACTCATAATCTTCAAAATTCCATTTTTATTTAAAATTTCTTTCATAAACTTTGCATAACTTGACATTTATTCCAGAGCTTCTACAAAAGGTATATTAGTTGTAAGCACTTTAGATATCTCAAAAAATCTTGAAAATTGTTGATCAAGTTTCTATTGTTTAAGCTTTTGAGGAAAAGGGGGTGGCGGTTGATCCCGATCTTTTATGACAGTACTACGATGTATGTGATTATATTCTTAATTTTTTTCGTGCTTATATTTCTTACTTTAAAACGACACAAAAAACTTGACTTCGATGCAAATAAGAGTGCAATTATTATATTTAAATATGGGATACTACGCAACTATACATATCATTTTCAAGTAATATAGGACTTTTTGATTAAGCCTAGAATATCGAACCCAGAGGGAGAATTCTAATTAGTTAATAACTTAGAAGAAATTAGATAACAAATTCTACTTTGCAAAATATTCTTACTCAAACTATAGATGCTATAATAGGAATGAAAGTTTGATTCTTTTTTATAATTTATTATAATTGAAAATAAAGTAAACAACTAACTAAATTTAACTATATATTTGTAAGATGAAGAAAAAATAAATAAAATATATTTTTTCTTATCATGTATCAGTAACAAATATAGAAATTATGTTGTGGAAGTATTCAAATTGTGTTGTGCCAAATAGGTGCAATATTATTCAATACCCTTACTTACTAGAGATGCTATAAAGAATATTGGCTAATTTAAAGTTTGAATAGTCTTGAAGACGGGCTAGGTAGGGAAGATACTAGCTCTCACTCTAGAGTTCTCTCTTCTCCCTCCACCTTGAGGCTAACATCTCATATCAAGACCTCAAACTTTAAACCATATTCGGGGGTTTTAGCCTGTCACTCTAAAGTCCTTAAACTCTACACCCTTCAAAGATTATTTCCTTATTTATTTGCACTCAACCATATGAATTACATTCTCATCCATACAATCTCATGTGATTCTTACCTTTAGTTGATTGAGACAATACTATCATGGATCTTACATGTTCTCACAACAAATATTAACATTTTAATTAGCCAAATTAAGAAGTAAATGAAGTGCAATGTTTAAAATCATCAAAACTTATTTTAACATTAAAGATTAATTCTTCACATAACTTCCATCCAACCCTTAAACACTTAACATTTTAAGGAAAATGATAAAGAAAACTACTCAGAATTCATGGAGAAAACACAATCACACTTAAGTTTAAAAGTAGAAATCATGCAATCAAACATGAAGTCTAAATTAAAACCAAATGTAGTCACAAAGATAAAAAAGATAAAAACTTCACAAAGATAAAAACTTATCTCAAATTCTCTCCACCAAAATCTTGAAGTTCCTTTGAATTTGTTTTCTTCCTTTCTCTTACAATACTCTCTACTCACACACTACAACTCCTCTCCTTCTTCTCTCTAAGAAAAAGTATCTTAATTAATCTACGAGAGAAGCATCGTTGGCGTTTGAAGTGGGGTGCATAGGAGTCTCTTTTGGGGTGCTGGGGGTGTAAAAGAGAGTTATTCAATCCAACCAAGTCTTCTTTTATAATTTTCCAAAATTTCCAAAAGGTGATTTCCAAAAGGTGATTTGGTGTCTCTTCAAAATGTTTCCACATTCAATGAATCTTCTAAGAGTTTCCTCCTTTCAAAAGCCAATTGAATGTATTTTTGTGTCTATTAACCATATCCTATGTTTTCACCAAGAGTTGCTTCAAACACCCCTTAAAAAATTCGTCCAAATTCATTGAATCATCAAGTAACTACCTCTGGCACTTAAGCGCAAGGTATGTGGTGCTTAGGCTCGGCCTTCTCGGTTTTCTTGGTGCTTAAGTGTCAGTTCTGGGCGCTTAGACGCCGTAGTTCTTTTGCACACCTTCTTCATTTTTGCTCTAAATTTGATCCTTTTCACTTCTTTTACCATTTTTCATTCATTTGATTGTACTTGAAAGAAAAACACACAAAAATCTTTCATTAAAGCGCAATATCCTCAAAAATAGGTATAAAAATGTGGACATAAATGCTATATATTTTAAGTGTATCAAAATCCCCTAAACTTAAAATGTTATTTGTCCTCAATTGACACTCCAATCATTCAAAATCAAAATAAGTAGATTATGTAAATGAGTTTCTTTAAGATATTATAAAATTTTGATCTAGAAATATAGTAGCCCAATTTATAAAAAAAAAAAAACTTTAGTACATGAGACCAACTTAGAGTTTAACAATTTTTAATGTAAAGAAGTCTGAAAATATGAGTTCGTATTTAGTTCAGAAATATTTGTAAATTCTCCAAATATAGAGTTTAGGCATTCTATCTTCTCCACTTAAAAATTTTTATTAAGAATAATTATACTCATCATAATATATCCTTAAGTTTAAGAGTTTCTCAAGTCTTATACTTTAAAAAGATTAGATGTGGAACGATGTGGAACCAATTTTTGATCGAACCAATTTTTGATCAGGCACTAATCCTTAAGCTTCTCCTCCCTTTTTCAACTTTCTTTTCTTTTCTTTTCTTATTCTGATTCTTTTTCTTTTTCTTTTTATTTTTTTTCATTTTATTTTTCAGGTGAGGATTACTACATTTGGATAGACCTTTAATGATTTTGAATTTCACTCCTCCTTTCCTAAAGCAAAGTTCTGATATATATCATTTACTTAAAAATATAATAATAGTTCTGATATATATCCTTCACAAACTTTCGACCTAGTCTAAAACTACTAGACACATTCTCAAACCATTAACCCACGTTAAAACCCACTAAACCATGTTTAAATATTTTAGAAACATAATTTAACACATTTAGTCAATTGCCGCGCTTAAACACCGGTGCTCAATTTAGCATATGTTTGTTTAACATCCAAATACTAATTCTATCATGTCAAATTCATCTATTAAGGTCTTAGAATCATCAATAAATCATTATATATTCAAAATACTACCATAATTTTTCTTAATCAAACACAACAACATAACATTCAAAACAGAAAAATACTGATAACTATGAGTTGTCTCCCATAAAGCGCTTGGTTTAACGTCGTCAGCCTGAGGTAACTAGTGCTTATTCTGGTTGACCCAATAACATATGATCATTTAATTTAAGTTGATCCCCTAAAAAATAGGGTTTCAGCCTGTGACCATTCACTTTGAATATTTTACAATTTCAAGATCTTTGATAGTCACAGCTCCATAGGGATAAACTTTTGTCACAACAAATGGGCCCATCCACCTGAACTTAAGTTTTTCTGGAAATAATCTTATCCTTGCATTATATAGCAGAACTTGTTGCCCTGGCTCAAAATTTTTAGCAAAAATCCTCCAATCATGCCACATCTTCACTTTTTCTTTATAAATCTTAGCACTCTCATAAGATACATTCCTTATCTCTGCAAGCTCATTCAATTGCAATAGTCTTTTATCACCAACATCCCTTAAATTATAATTAAATTCTTTAATAACCTAATATGCTTTATGCTCAAGTTCAACTGGTAAATGATAAGCTTTCCCAAATATTAGCATATATGGGGACATTCTTATAGGAGCTCTATATGCAATCCTATAAGCCCACAAAGCATAATCAAGTTTGACTGACCAATCCATTTTTATTGGATTCACAAATTTTTCTAATATTCTTTTAATTTTACGATTGGATAACTCAGCCAAACCACTTGTTTAAGGATGATAAAAAATAATAATTTGATGGTTAAAATGATATTTCTTTAATAATTTCTCCATTATTGCATTTCTGAAATGACTTCCCTTGTCAGTTATGATCACTCTTGGCATCCCAAATCTACAGAATATATTCATTCTTAATAACTTTACAACACTTTGAGAATCTCATCGAGGTATAACAACAACTTCTATCCATTTGGATGCATAGTCTATTGCTATCAATATATATAATTTTTTGAAATATGGTATAATTGGTCCCATGAAATCTAATTTTGAAATCTAATCCCCAAACATCAAATATCCTAACTTCTAACACATAATTGAGGGGCATCTCATTTTTCCTAGAAATATTGCCTACTCGTTAAAATCGATCACAGGTTTTGAGATAAGCATTAACATCTTTAAAGATTGTAGGCCAATAAAGTCCAGATTGTAAAATTTTGTATGTTGTTTTATCAACCCCAAAATGTCCCCCAAAATCAGACTTATGACATTTTTTGATAATTTCATAAGTTTCTTATAAAGGCCCACATCTTCGAATAATTAGATCCATTCCTTATTTATATAAAAATGGGTCATCCCAAAAATAAGTCTTAGCTTCAAATAAAAATTTCCTGTTATGTTGTATGTCAGTCCATAGGATATAATATCACTAACATAAAGTTCACAATGTCGGCATACCATGGAACACACCACTCATTAACACTGAACAATCATTAATACATTAATACTGAACAATTCTTCATCTAAAAAATGTTCATTAATTTCTTTTTCAAAATAGAGTGATTTTTTTTTAATTCAAGCCTGGATATATGATCAACAATTTGATTCTCAGCTCCCTTCTTATCTACTATTTTAAAGTCAAATTCTTGCATAAGAAGAATCTATCGTATCAATCTTAGTTTTGCATCCTTCTTTTTCATTAAATATTTAATATCAGAATGATCTGTATGCACAATACATTTTATTTCAATTAAGTATGATCTGAATTTATTAAAAGCATATACTATTGCAAATAACTCTTTCTCAATTGTGGTATAATTAATTTGAGCTTCATTAAGAGTTCTACTAGCATAGTAAATTATTTTGAACATTTTATCATGCTTTTGTCCTAAAACACCTCCAATAGCATAATCATTAGCATCACACATTAATTCAAAATGTATTTTAAAAATATACAAAAATTTTGAAAATTTTTTATCCAACTTTTGTTGACAAAGTCTCTGAGGAAATGGAGGTGGAGGATTTTTCAAGTAAATTTTAAGTGGAGAAATAGGTCTCTCTAAACCTTTCGGAGCCTCCTCTTCAGACTCTTTAATCTCTTCTCTCTCTACTTTAATATCTTTTTGAACTCTACCTTCCAACTCTCTTTTGCTTCTAAGTTGAACGGCTTTTAATTTCTCTTTATTCTTGTCTTTTGGATTTACTTCTGTATAACTAGGAAGTGCACCTTGGGATCTATTACTTAATGAATTTACTTTTTGTTCCAATTGATTCTCGGTATTTCTAATTGTAGCTCATTGACTTTGTAACTGATTTTCCATTTATAACACTACTTCTTCTATATATAACTTTTTCTCCTTAAATTATGGATTACTGTTAAAACCTGGAAGATAAGTAGGTCTATAATTATTATTACCTTGGTTTTTTGAGTTTCCCAATGGGTTTACTTGGTTGTTCCCCCAATGCTGATTATTACCACTCAAAGTATTATTCCAGTTAAAGTTATTATGATTCTTCCAACTTGGGTTATAATAGTTTGAATATGGGTTATTTGACTTGTTGTTTATGGCATTCAAAGTTTCTAATAAGTTTCTAATGATGCTGTTTCTAATGATGCTGGAGAATCTACCATTTGGACTAATGAATTCTCTTCAATCATTGAAATTGGTTGAGAAAATTTCATTCCAAATTGGACTAACTTCCTTGAAATTATAGCAATTTGATTTGCTAACATTGCAAAAGCATCAGATTCATGAATATTTGCTACTTTCTTAAGACTTACCCTCTTTGAAGGCCATTGAAAATTATTAATAATCATCTCTTCAATTAAAGCATAAGTGTCATGAAATTGTTTTGACATCAATGAACCACCAGCAGTGGCATCGATAATAGATCTTAATTTTTTTTATTGCTTATATTTCTTACTTTGCAACGACACCAAAAACTTGACTTCAAAGCAATTAAGAGTGCAATTATTATTTTTAAATATGGGATATTACGCAAGTATACGGAACGTTATTAAGTAATATATGACTTTTTGATTAAACCACGAATATGTACCCACAGGTAGAATTTTAATCTGTTAATAAGTCAGAATAAATTAGATAACAAATTTTACTTTGCAAAATATTCTTACTCAAACTATATAAGCTATAATATGAATGAAAGTTTGACTTTTTTTGGTAATTTTTTATAATTGAAAATAAAGTAAACAACTATCTAAATTTAACTAGATATTTGTATGATGAATGCAATATAAATAAAATATTTTTTTTCTTACCATGAAATAATAACAAGTATAGAAATTCTACTATAAAAGTATTCAAATTGTGTTGTGTCAAATAGGAGCAATATTATTATTTACACTTACTAGAGATGCTAAAAAGAATATTGGCTAATTTATAGTTTGAATAGTCTTGAAGATGGGCTGGGTAGGGAAGATACTAGCTCTCATTCTAGAGTTCCCTCTTCTCCCTCCACCTGGGGGCTAACATCTCGTATCAATACCTAAAACTTCAATTTTAATTGGCGGGCTTTATCCTCCCACTCTAAAGTCCTCTAACTTTACACCCTTCAAAAATTATTTTCATATTTATCTGCACTCAACCATATGAATTACATTCTCATCCATACAATCTCATGTGATTCTTACCATTAGTTGACTGAGACAATACCATCACGGATCTTACATGTTCTCCCAACAAATATTAACATCTCAATTGGCAAAATCAAGAAGTAAATGGAGTACAAGATTTTAAATGATCACAACTTATTCCAACATTTAAATATTAATACTTCACACAAATTTTATCCAACACTTAATCACTTACCATTTTAAGGAAAAGAAAACTACTCAAAATTCATGGGGAAAACACATCCACACTTAAGTTTAATAGTAGAAATCATGCAAATAAACAAGAATTCTAAATCAAAACCAAATGTAGTCATAAATATAAGAACTTATCTCAAATCCTCTCCACCAAACTCTTGAAGTTCTTTTGAATCTCTTCTCTTCATTTCTCTTACAATACTCTCTACTCACACACTACAACTCCTCTCCTTCTTTCTAAGAAAAATTATCATAATGAATCTATGAGAGAAGCATCGGTGGCATCTGAAGTGGGGTGCGTAGGAGTCTCTTTTAGGGTGTTGGGGGGGTAGGAGAGAGTTCTTCAATCCAATCCAAGTCTTCTTTTATAATTTTCCAAAATGTACTTTGGTGTCTCTTCAAAATGTGTCCACATTCAATGAATCTTCCAAGATTTTCCTCCTTTCAGAAGCCAATTAAATGTATTTTTGTGTCCATTAACCATATCCCATGTTTTCATCAAGAGTTGCTTCAAACGCCCCTTAAAAAATTCATCCAAATTTATTAAATCATCAAGTAACTATTTTTGGCGCTTAAGCGGGAGGAATGTGGCTCTTAAGTGCGGCCTTCTCGATTTTCTTGGCGCTTAAGTGTCAGTTCTGGGCGCTTAGGCGCAGTTCTTTTGCACACCTTGTTCATTTTTGCTCCAATTTTGATTCATTTTCACCCCTTTCATCATTTTTCATCCATTTTATTGTACCTGAAAGAAAAACTCATAAATGTCTTCCATTAAAGTGCAATATCCTAAAAAATAGATATAAAAATGTGTTACATTTTACGCCGAGGTCATTGAGGAAAATTAGGTAGTGGTCTTTCTACATTCTTCTTTGTTGGAGAGACTGGTTTTTCCACTTTTTTAGGAATACTTTCTTCAGGTTTTTCAGTTTCTTTATCTTATCTATCAACTTCGATTTCTTTTTAAACACCAACAGTCAATTTCTACCCTCTTCTTAGTTGGTCAACTTTAACTTGCTCTTGCTCTTTACTTTTATCTTTAAGATTGTTCTCAACATTACTAAGAAGTGTTTTTTGAGGCCAATTTGTAATTGGGTTAGCAATTTGTCCCAGTTGATTCTGCATGTTTCTTATAGTAGCATTCTGATTTTGTAATTGATTACCCATTTGTAAAACTACTTCTTCTCCTTAATTTTTTGATTACTGTTAAATCTAGAAAAACAAGTAGGTCTAAATTTAGAATTACTCTGATTGTTCAAGTATTCCAATGAGTTTAGTTGATTGTTCCTCATTGTTGACACCACTAGAATTATTATTTCAGTTAAAGTTTGGATGGTTTTTCCAACCTAGGTTATAATAATTGAAATATGGGCTATTGGGTTTATTAATAACATTTATAGCTTCTAATGAAGTTTGAGAATCAAGCATTTGTGATAATGAATTTTCTGATAATGTAGCTTCTAATGAAGTTTGAGAATCAAGCATTTGTGATAATGAATTTTCTTCAATCAATTGAGGTGTTTGAGAAAAATCCTATCCAACTTGGTATATTTTCCTAGATAATGCAACAACTTGTGAAGCAACCATTGAAATAGCATCATTATCAAGAACACTGTCGACTTTCTTAGGATTTACCCTTTCAGAAGGCCATTGAAAATTATTTGTAGTCATTTCTTCAATTAAAGCATAGGCTTCATCAAATGAATTAGACATCAGCAGCAACAAGCAGCAACATCTATGAACATCTATGATAAATCTAAGGGATCCAACTAACCCATTATAAAAAGTTTGAACAATTAACCAGTCTGGTAAAACATGATGTGGACACTTTCTAACAATTTTCTTGAATCTTTCTCAAGCTTCATAAATTTACCCCCCTTCATAATGAGTAAAAGAAGTAATATCATTTCTAAGTTTAGCAGTTTTTTAAGGTGAAAATACTTAGCTAGGAATTTTTGTGCCAAATCTCCCCAAGTTCTAATAGATCCAGGTAAGCATATCTTAGCTTTATCCCTTAATGAAATGGATCCAACTAACCCATTATAAAAAGTTTGAACAATTAACCAGTCTGGTAAAGCATGATGTGGACACTTTCTAACAACATCAGTACATTTGTACATAACATCAGTACATTTGTCTAGAAATATTATAAATATTACAACAGAGATAAATAAAATATCAAGTATAATAAATATAAAGAAAATACATCAACATCATAGTGGCAGTACAAGGAAAATTAGAGATATTGAAAAAATCCTAAGAAATCAAATCTAATCCTCTTCAAACAACACATAAATCAGATCACTCCGCAACTACAATGAACACAACAAACCACAAACAAACATAACTCACAAACACACTAACACAGATAACTACCTTGGGTTGCCTCCGAAAAAGCGATTGGTTTAACGTCGTCAGCCCGATGAATTATGTTTGCATACCACGGAATGTGGCATCCAGTAATTTTAAATAGTTACTTTCTCTTGCTAATCTCTTCATCCAAAT
>NW_018164491.1:589953-604877 GCF_001263595.1 Phalaenopsis equestris
AAAAAATTCTTCAATTGTGCAAGGGATAGTAAAACTCCCGAGACCCTTAAGCTTCAGAGGAAGTTTCTTCTGTATAATAACATTGTATTCCTCACTAAGAGCTAAAATTTCATAATCCTCAAAATTTCTCTTTTTGTTAAGAATATCCTTCATAAACTTTGCATAATTGGGCATTTTCTCTATTACCTTGACAAAAGGAATGTTTATTTCTTAAATAATTCTATAAATCTTGAGAATTGTTGGTCTAACTTTTGTCTTTGGATTCTCTGAGTTAGGAAGAATCCCGAAAATTCTCAATTTTATTGTATTATTAGATTGAATCGAGGCTTGCATCTATCTAAATTATTAGATTCTATATAAAATGGACCCAATATTTGGTAGATCATTTTCTTTGTCTGTCTGAATTTGCTGAAAACTAGGGCAGTTAACTCCTAAGTTCCTTCATGCAAAACCCTTAAATTGAAGGCTTTAATGAACCTAAAGCTACACAGAGATGACTTAACTCAATTAATAGTAACTTAATCATTCTATAGACCAAAGTATACATTATTTTGCAATGATTTAGAGGATTCAGTTGCATGAGTTATCAAGCTCAAAGTAAAGTATCTTCACACCCTTCGTAAGGTAAGATATAACTAATCTTCTATTAGATAATCATCTTGACCAAAATTCAAGCTTTATTCAGTCATTATTTCCATTCCAGCTAGTCTAAGTAAGAGGAAACAATCTTCAGGTGTTCGATGGATTCATCTAAGCTCAAGTAAGCTCAACGGCTCTCCTCTTATATAAGTTTTAAAAAGTTCTTTTATAGATATGAATTGATCTTATCCACGGTTCTATCATCATAAAGTTATGTGATTTATTGTCATCAATTAGCATTAAACCCCCTAGATGGCTAGGAAGTGCCATGGGTCACTAGATAGGTACTTTACCCAATTATTGTTATGAAATTCACATTAGATGTATGTATTAATAATAAAACATTTAGACATGGTATTAACACATGATTAATGACCATACCATGAGCCAATCTTGTCGTGGGAGTTGGCACAGAGTCTTAATTAATTGCCACAATTAATTTCATTAGGCAATAATTCCAATTCTTTTACCTTTTAAATTAGTCTAACTGAGACATGTTTCCCCATTTAACCAAATTTACCTATAGGCTATAAAGCATGGTCAAATGAACTAGTCTATTCAGTACCAACATTCTAACATCCTATGCCCAATTCACACCAAATGTATTATTTTAACTTTGACCATTTCAATTTGTTCAACAAAATTGCAATATCCGTTTGAATTTGAAACTCTTCATAGTGGAATCACCGAAAGCTCCAGTGATTAAAAAACTATATATTAGAAACAAAAATTTTATAAAAAAAAAGGCAACTTTTTATAAAAATGTTCATAATACTGAAATCTCCGAAAGCTCCAGTTTTTAAAAAAACTATATATTAGAAATAAAAATTAAAAAAAAAACGCAACTTTTTATAAAGTATTCATAATACTGAAATCTCCGAAAGCTCCAGTTTTTAAAAATAAATCAGATTAAATGCTGTCCTTTTCCATCTTGCAGGAGGCGTCTTTTGCTGCACTAAGAAAGATGTGTCCTCACATTCATTGCCTACTTTTAACACGCTTATCCCCCACTTATACTGTTTCCCGGGGATAACTATGCAAAGTTTAATCATCAAATCTTCTTCTAGCTGGTACTAAACTTGTTCCGCAGGAACAAATGAGCATAAGCACTATATATGGCCGAGGAAAAAGAAAGAAGTTCATGTCAAACCTTCCATTCAACTATTGCACTTCACATCTGCAAAGTGAGATCAGCATCCCTTTACAATTTGTGAGATGGTACAGGTAAGCAAATCACTCTGTAGCTGAATTATTCTGTTTTAAAACTTATGTTATGTTCATGGATTCTTACTAGCTTTGGTTTGAGAAATAGCAAAAGGTTGTTGTAAAGGTTCTTGCCATGAATGATGAGAAGACGAAGCAGAAAGCCATAGAAGCTGTGGCTGATATCTATGGTATTTTCCCTATACATGGCTTTGAATCTGATTAAGCTTTCCTTTGGTAGAAAATTATGTGGTTATACTTTCTAAAATCCTACCAGCCTAATTTCTGTCATGAAATTCTCATAAATAGAAATTCTTAATCTAGTAGATGGAGATCTGGTGGATATCAGTCAGAAATCCAGATTTTAAGAGAAAAAGTGTTCTTTCAGATTTTAAATAGAGATACTATTCCAAAAGCAACAACTGAGTCCTGATAAGTCTGGTAGCAGAGTCAAATAAGCAAAAGCTGGCAACAAAAAAGAAGCCCCAAATTTCTCCAAAATGAGAAAATAAGAAATTTAGATCATCAACCAGATTTAGAATTCATTTTTCCATGATATTTCAACTGTGAAGCATTCCTGTTTTTTTTTTCTTTTTTGTCATGAGATGATGAATAATGCTTAGATGAGAGATATCCAAATGACTTGATCCAGTGAAAAACTAATGCGAGGTAGGCTATTTTATATAATTTTTTGTATTTCAAAATTAAAACTATGGTTTTTTGTACTGTAAGAGTTTTACTAGTTTTCCCAATTATTTCCCTTAAACTTCTTTTTCAATAATAGCTCCAAGTACTGTAATGAGATTAGCATCATATAATGGAGATGAATCATGGAAAATAACAATTTATCATAAGTCATGCTTGGAACAAGAAAATTTGCATGATTAAACCATTAAACTTATTCTTAATTTGTGCTTTACTTCATTCTATCAACTACTTTTATTAATCAGGGATTGACTCCATAGCTGCTGATCTCAAGGAGCAGAAACTGACTGTCATTGGTGAGATGGACTCAGTAGCAATCGCGAAGAAGCTGAGGAAAATAGGGAAGGTTGACATCATATCCGTTGGACCGGCTAAAGAGGAAAAGAAAGAAGAGAAGAAGGAGGAGAAGAAGGAGGAGAAGAAGGAAGAGAAGAAGGAGGAGAAAAAGGAAGAGAAGAAATAATTTTGGTCTGCTTATAGAAGCCATGTAGTAAATGTCCCCTATGAGTGGCAAGAAATATCTTATAAAACTACATGACTTCATGTAGGTATTCAAAATTATAATGGAATTTGGTCAGATTTCTTGTAGGAAATCTTATGTCCTTATTATCTTTGCCTGATTATAGAACAATTGTAGGCAGAGACAATTTTGTTATGAGTCAAAAGAAACAAAGTAATAAATTGTTATGTTGCTTAATTGGTTTAAGAAAAAAAAGAAGAGTGTCTCTCAGCACTGACTTTCTCCAATAACTCATAATTTGTCTCAATGTTTAAAATATCATCTAACAGGTCAGAAAAAATTTATGCAGAAATTAGATGGTGAACTGCTTTATGCTTGACATCAATATTCTTCACATGGAAGAAATCAAAAGTTCAAAAAAGTGGGGAGAAATGAGATTTGATACAAACCTGTTCCATAGTAATTGTAAGAGCTTTACAATAATAAAGAGGATTTGAGATTAGAAAAGAGAAGTATGATAACGTTGAAGTATTAGCAATGACATCGCTTCGTAATTACATTTAAACTACCTCAAGCCTACTCAAGTTTCTCCTCTCTTAGTTCCAATATCCCACATCCTATCTACCATTTCTTTTATATTTGCTTTTTATTTGGCCTTGAGTTGCTTGCCTATTCTTGATCTTGATATGATTTTGTAAATTGTCATAGTTTTGGGATTGTTTAAAGTGTTCGTTTTCGATAATTAATTACGTGCACGGGCTTGTGATTGAAAAAGAAAATTTTTTATTCAAAGTCACAAATTTGTTTCACTTGTTTAATCTGTTATCGCTCATCATTAAAAAAGTATCTTATTATTTTATGTTGGGTTAAGGCAAGGGTATTTAATTTCTCATGCTTGGTCTTTTATTGCTCATCATTAAAAAATAGCTGATTATTATAAATTTAGGTTAAACACGTGTGCTTAATTTAATTTTATTTTTTCATAGTTAGATCACTTAAATTTTTAAGTGTTTAATTACTGGTTAGCAATAGCACATCATGCTATTATATACACCCCTAATGTTGGCTTGATTGAAAGAGCGGCAAGAGGACAAGCTTGTTAAGATGAGCTTAGGAAAAATTCATTAGGATAGGTTCAAGATATTTGCTTGCCATGTCTATAGATGTGCTCACTAGCATAAGACTAGAACGGACTTGTTGGCTAGGTTCAGTAATATTCTATAGTTAGGCTCCAACAAAACTCACAAAATGGAGTTTGAAGCACCTTCCATAGATATTAGGCAAACTCAGATGTTGACTTGAGAGGAAATATTTACTATTCTTGAGGTAGAACTGAATCAAGTTCTTTGTCATCCTTGCCAGATCCATCTTGCACATGCAACTTTCTATGTCTGAATAAGCCACTCAACACATTTATTATAATGGATGACTTTTAGTGTGATTATTGGCTCAAAATGAATATGAGAATTTAGTTTATTGTCTTAAGATTTGATTTAGTTTTATTTTATTTTTTTTTGAAAATGTGACGGTTATAACAATTCGATGGAATACCAAGATTGGTCCAATTTGGGTTAGTTTGGGTTAGTTTGGATGATCAACTTGGGGAATGAACTTAGGTGGTTTAAATGGCTAGATTTAATGGTAAAAGGATAGATTAGGATATTAAATTATGAACTAGAATACATGGCAGGAACTTGAGGCTATTAGAGAGATTTTCTTTGAAAGAAGCCCAAGTTTAGGCTACATTAAGCTAGTTTAGGCTAATTTGAGAGAAATATTTAGTAAATTAAGTGATATAGATAAATATAGATAGGGGAAATGATGATGAATGAATAATTTTGGGCTTGTACTTTTGATCTGAAACAGTTGATGGATTTTTGTAGGAAAAATATTTGTAGTTTTTCAACTAGCTTGGTAATGAGATACATGATGCTTAAGAACTAAGTTTTAAGGCTTTGGAGGGAAAAATGGGTGGACATTACTAAATGGTGGAGCTAATTAGCTTCATAATTTTATTTTTCATTTTTTTATTAAATATATAACCAATATATTCCTCAAATTTTAAAATATTAAATTTCTAGAACCTAAATTTAATATTTAAAAAATAAAATCTTAATTTTATTTATTTCTTTTTATTCAGCTCTTAAAATGAGCTTTGGCTCTTTAATAGGCATTTTCTTGGGCTTTGCTTGGGATCTTATAATTTGATCATCTAGTTCTTATGAATGATCTATATAATGTGATAAGTTGACCAAATTAAATTTTTTATAGAACTTAATTTCAAGAAGTTATTTATCCAATATAAGACTAGAGTTTCCAATTCAACACGTGTCAGGCATGTGTCATCAATAAATGATTTATTATTATAATGACTAAAAAATGATAATCTATAACTAGTTCAATGGGTGGTTTATCTATATTGAATTATTCTTCTAATGAACCAAAAATGATACTAAATAATTTCGTGCTTGTAATATCATATCTCTAATGGGTTAACAATGCTCAAGGTGAATGTAAATCAAAATATAGCCATATTCTTTATACTCTTTTACTTAATGATTATGGCTTGGCTTTTAAACATTAATGCATTATTAATAATAATTTAATTTCTTATATTTTCATGAAGGCTCTAAAAGTCATTAGAAAATGAGAAATTACATTAACATTTGCATGAAATAGTAAGTTTGCAATATTAATTAGACAAATAGCATTTTGCCAATAAAATATTTAATAAAAGGATTTATTTATAGTTCTAAGGATGGTATTATTTTAATAAAATTCAAATTTTCTTTTATGACCAAACATATAAATTTTCCAAACATATAAATTTTCTTTTATGACCAAACATATAATTTGGTCATAAATTACTAATTTTTTTTATGACCAAACATATAAATTTTCCAAAGTGTGGTTAGCCATTTTAGCATGAGTGTTAATTTGGGAATGAAAATAAAAGAAATTTTAATTTGGTGCCTAATAATTTTCATAAATTTTTTTTTTCATAGTTAGATCACTAAAATTTTTTAGTGTTTAATTACTGGTTAGCAATAGCACATCATGCTATATATATACACCCCTAAGGTTGGCTTGATTGAAAGAGCAGCAAGAAGAAAAGCTTGTTAAGATGAGCTTAGGAAAAATTCATTAGGATAGGTTCAAGATATTTGCTAGCCATGTCCATAGATGTGCACACTAGCATAAGACTAGAACAGACTTGCTGGCTAGGTTCAGTAAGATTCATTAATTAGGCTCCAACAAAACTCACAAAATGGAGTTTGAAGCATCCTCCATAGATATTAGGCAAACTCACCTGTATACTTGAGAGGAAATATTTACTATTCTTGAGGTAGAACTGAATCAAGTTCTTTGTCATCCTTGCCAGATCCATCTTGCACATGCAACTTTCTATGTCTGAATAAGCCACTCAACACATTTATTATAATGGATGACTTTTAGTGTGATTATTGGCTCAAAATGAATATGAGAATTTAGTTTATTGTCTTAAGATTTGATTTATTTATTTTTGAAAATGTGCGGGTTATAACAATTCGGTGGAATACCAAGATTGGTCCAATTTGGGTGGGTTAGTTTGGATGATCAACTTGGGGAATGAACTTAGGTGGTTTAAATGGCTAGATTTAATGGTAAAAGGATAGATTAGGATATTAAATTATGAACTAGAATACATGGCAGGAACTTGAGGCTATTAGAGAGATTTTCTTTGAAAGAAGCCCAAGTTTAGGCTACATTAAGCTAGTTTAGGCTAATTTGAGAGAAATATTTAGTAAATTAAGTGATATAGATAGGTGAAATGATGATGAATAAATAATTTAGGGCTTGTACTTTTGATCTGAAACTGTTGATGGATTTTTATAGGAAAAATATTTGTAGCTTTTCAACTAGCTTGGTAATGAGATACATTATGCTTAAGGACTAAGTTTGAAGGCTTAGGTGGAAGGTGGATCTGATTAATTTTTATTTAAAATATGGATTATGGTGTGAGAGTTATTAAGAAGATATTTGGAGATATTTAGAAAGTACTTATAAGATAACTAGCCAATCCCGTCAGGAAGAGGTTAAGCTATGCCACCATGAACTAACACAAAGAGAAGAAAAATGTAAACTAATTTAATTAATCCTCAAACTTAAAAATTTTATTACATACCAGCTATATGTATATGGATTTGATTAATTATAATTTAAAATAAGAAGATGAAAGCTTTGAAGGGAAAAATGGGTGGACATTACTGAATGGTGGAGCTAATCAACTTCATAGTTTTATTATTATTTTTTTTATTAAATATATAACCAATATATTCCTCAAATTTTAAAATATTAAATTTCTAGAACCTAAATTTAATATTTAAATAATAAAATCTTAATTTTAATTATTTCTTTTTATTGGGCTCTTGTGATGAGCTTTTGCTCTTTAATAGGCATTTTCTTGGGCTTTGCTTGGGATCTTATAATTTGATCATCTAGTTCTTATGAATGATCTATATAATGTGATAAGTTGACCAAATTAAATTTTTTATAGAATTTAATTTCAAGAAGTTATTTATCCAATATAAGACTAGAGTTTCCAATTCAACACGTGTCAGGCATGTGTCATCAATAAATGATTTATTATTATAATGACTAAAAAATGATAATCTATAACTAGTTCAATGGGTGGTTTATCTATATTGAATTATTCTTCTAATGAACCAAAAATGATACTAAATAATTTTGTGCTTGTAATATCATATCTCTAATGGGTTAACAATGCTCAAGGTGAATGTAAATCAAAATATAGCCATATTCTTTATACTCTTTTACTTAATGATTATGGCTTGGCTTTTAAACATTAATACATTATTAATAATAATTTAATTTCTTATATTTTCATGAAGGCTCTAAAAGTCATTAGAAAATGAGAAATTACATTAACATTTGCATGAAATAGTAAGTTTGCAATATTAATTAGACAAATAGCATTTTGCCAATAAAATATTTAATAAAAGGATTTATTTATAGTTCTAAGGATGGTATTATTTTAATAAAATTCAAATTTTCAAAAATGTAAATTTTAAATTACTAATTTTTTTTTATGACCAAACATATAAATTTTCCAAAGTGTGGTTAGCCATTTTAGCATGACTGTTAGTTTGGGAATGAAAAATAAAATAAATTTTAATTTGGTGCCTAATAATTTTCATAATTTTTTTTAAATATGATGCAAACATAACATCTCTATCAAAAATAATACTTGATAGGAGATCATAGAGTCACACAATTTCATTTAAAAATAATTTATCTATCTGTGAAGCATCATTTATTTTGGCATAGAGAAAAAAAACCATGATATCAACTTCCGCAAAAAAACACTATCATGACCAAAAGTTGTCCATAATGGTCCAAAAATAAAATCCATCAATTATTCTTCCTAGACAAAACCTTTACTCAGTAACTAAAACCTATTTACAAAGTAAATATTCAACCACTAATTTTTGAACAGTCCTTTTTAACAATGGTGAAAAAATATTTTTATTTTAATTTATTAAACATTTGGTTTTATTTTCTCAAAATAACTAGCAATTCTTCTATAATACAACTTAGAGTTGATAAATTCCAAAGAGAAGATCAAGGAATATGTAGTTTTTTTTTTCTTTTCTAAATACACAAATTTATAACTGAGAATGTCCCATACAAAATTATATTTTTGTTTAAGTATTAATGGTTAAACAAGTGAAAATCTGGATACACATTGTAGTCAACATTAATTGAATCAAACTAAGAATATTTCAGTTATAAAAAAGAAATAATTAAGCTTAATTTAGATAAAGCATCAATAAGTTTATTTTTAATTCTAGGCTTATGCTTGGTAACAAAGAAGTAGTCTTGTAAAAATTTAACTCATTTGACATGCCTATTATGCAATTTTTGTGGAGTACCAATGAATTTTAAGGCATGATGATCGTAACTAAAAATAATTTCTTTGTGCACAAGATGGTGTCACCAATGTCTTAAGAATTGATTTACAACATAAGACTCCCTTTAATAGGTAGAATGTTATTGGTTGGCCTCATTTAGATTTTCACTAAAGTACTCCTTAAGATGATTTTATTCACTCAAAAATTTGTAATCCTAATTTTGGATGTATCATAGGTTATTTCAAACGCCTTACATAAATCTAAAAGCATAAGGACTAAGATATAAGCAATAAACATTAATTTGGTCTTAAGACTTTTTCGTGCCTTCAAAATTCAAAAATGTTTTTTTTTCAAGTTTAATATATCAATAAATAGAGTAAATTTTGTGCTAATTTTTTTTAAGAATCATCTATGGAGGGTCACAAAACTATAAAAGGTTCTAACTTTAGTAAAACTCTCATAAGAAGGCCATTCTAGGATTGATTTTTAACTTTGGCATGCTTAGATTATATACCAGTAATTGATCCAATAAATTTTAAGTAAATCACTTTAATTAAGAAAAGGCATACACACACATACACTTTATTAAATTAATGTACAATTTTATTATATAGCTGTTGCAAAGACTTATTGAAGGTGTTGTGAATGTTCATTTTAACATGAATGAAAATAAGAATATCATTAAAATACATTACAAAACTCGTGATAATAATAGGGGCACATAAATTTACCAAGGGCATGAAAAGAAATTCTTAAAGTCCATATGGGGCCTTAAAGCAATTTTTCACTCATCTCTTGACCAAATTTGGATCGAATGATAATCACTTTTAGGACAATCTTCAAAACATAATTTTTTTTTGTTATTAATTAAAATACATCAAATCAAGGAATAAGAAATATGTAGTTGATGGTAATTTTAATTATTATTTGACTATTAATACCTATTTCTTGATATCAATTTTTCTTAGGGGTTAATAAATTTAGGATTGTACAAGGACTAATGATCCACAAAAAATACATGCACTTTTAGACTTATATTTTATACTTATTTTTGGTGGTATTACACTTTAAAAAAATGTATTTTATAATTTTTTAGCTTTAGGTACAAGAAATAGACTTTTAGTGGAAAGAAGCAAAAACGGTGCAATTTGGAGCTAAAAGGAGCAAGAAAGAAAATTCTGGCCTGACACATTTTGATATGTCTTTCAATGCTTAATCTACTTCTCTACTTCTCACTTCTCACATTGACATATTTCGATATGTCTTTCTATGCTTATCTTGCACATTTTTGAATGAAATTATATTTTAAAGAAATGTTATTTTCATGCTTATGTTGTAGGTCTATCTGTTAGGAATGAAACATAACTGAAACGGGGCGAAACAGAGCTGAAACAGAGCCAAATGGAGAGAAATGGTGGAGTTGTTGCAGACCGGCGGCGAAGGCGCCCAAACCGGCGCTGACAGCACCCAAATCCAGAGAATGAAGAAAATATGGCACCAAAAGTGCCTAGAACGGCGCTGACGGTGACAAAGACAGCTTGGACGCAATTTTGGGCTGTTATGGTCAAGATTCAATGTATTTGGACAATTTTTGGAAGGTTGCTTGAGGCATTTCTTGGGAAATTCGTCCCTACACTATAATAATGTGATTTTATGTCAAAAAAGTGGTGTGTGTCAATGGAAAAATGTGGAGAATGTTTTTACATCTTAGAATAGGAGTAGAAATATAAATTTTTACCTTTTTAGAGAGATTTGAGAGGGGAGTTTGAGAGAATCTGTTAGGAGATATACTAGCATTGCATGGATCAACGATAAACTTTATGGGAGAGATTTTCATCTTTCTTTCAAAGGAAAAAAGCTAAATATTGTGTTCTTCATTATCTTATGAATTTATAAACACTTATCTAGTGTATTTTTTTTGATGTAATGAAGTTTTTCGTTGTGTTTTATTCGTGTTTTGTGATGTGTTTCTATTCTTTGTTCTTCTTTTATAAATAGTGGCATGAGAAGATTATGCTGTTATTTTCCTTTTACTTTTATTTTTCAATGAGTAGGATTCATGTTTAGGATATTGGGATGTTTGCTTGAAGAAGTTTTAATTATAAATATGATGGTTTTTACTTGCACTTCATTTACATTACAGTAAGGGCCCTTTGTAGTGTTAAAATTCGTTGTAATTGCATTAAGACCCGAGAGGGCGGTGTGATTCTCAACAAAGTGGAACCACATTAAAATTTCATGGATGGTGAAGTTCATGAGATTTGAGTGCAAATAAATAGGGAAATATATATATTACTGGGCGAAGAATTGGAGATTCTATGTGGTGACAGACTAACAATTTGGTCTTAGTGTTTAAGAACTAAAGTGAGAGTTAGCCTTCAGGGGAAGGGAAGTTGGAGCTCTGGCGTGAGAGTCAGTATCCTCCCAGCCTAACCACGTATTTAAAGACTAAACCTAAGATTAGCCAACGATTCTCTATAATACTTGACTGAGGGTAGAGAATTAAACTTGCTCTTATTTGACACATACAATATTTAATGTATCTCATTCCTTTACATTATCCCATTCACTACATAAGAATAGTAGTTTTTAACATCTTAAAATTCTTCAAACAAACTCATCCAGAAAGAGTTATCTTTAGAATTAATATTTACATTTAGGAATAGTTATTATCCTTACATTTAACATTCGCATTTAGGAGTAGTTGCTAGATAAAACACCATTTTAATCGACATTCCAAACTAAGGACTAATAGTAGTAGACTGAAATTTGACTAAGGACCTCTTTCCTCGCTTCCTCGTGGGATCAATATTTGGGGCTTAATCAGAAAGTCTTATATTACTTGAAGCGATATGTGCACTTACTTAGAACATATAGTGTGTGAACTATTTGCTATATTTTATAATATTTTAATTTTTGACATTAACTACTTAATATAAATTAGGTCAAGTTATTGGTCATATTTTTGAAAACTAAATTACTACGTAATTTTGGGACGGGTCAAGTTTTTGGCACTGTACCAGGGATTTAAATTGACATAAAACGCACAGAAAAGTAACACACACTTGGGGCGCATCAACTAAATCTTTGCTAAATAAAATCAGATTTTTAATAAATCCTTTGCTTGTCTCTTTATCTCAACATGCTCAATGAGTTTATCTTATATTGAGAATTTTTAGCATGTTGAGAAATGGGTATAAAGTTAACGATATGTTGAATATCTCAAAGAGGAGGCAATTTATCAGAATGTACATCAAATATAATATAATTAAATTTTTCAAGAAGAGGTGAGGTCACAACAAGTATGTTAATCATGATAGGGTTTGGGGTGACTTTCTCTACATACAATAGGTGAAGTTTGGTTAGATTATAAAAATCACTTGTTAAAGTTCTAAATAGCATACTATTTATTTCAAAAGTTATAGAATAGTGAAGATTAGATTAAGAAAAAATAGTATGATAAATAATGACACTATCTCCCTTAGATTAGTTTTCTAAGATAATTAGCTAAATTTGGGTACTATTTTTTTAAATTGCATTCTATTAAAAATTAAAGGTTGTATTGTAAGGCAATATAGATGATATCTTTTGTATAGGTTTTTCTAGTTGGTGTTTATTGACATCAATTTTTGATGTCACGAGTGCAGGGTGTCCATCAGCTTGACTCGGGATAGTCTACGGCCTGTTCGTAACATCTGATAGTTCAGACATCCACCCAGGACCTTTCAGCACATGTTGAAGGGCATGTAGCGATGGTCATTCTACTAGGCTTTGGCTTTCGCTTATGCGAAGGCCGGTCGGTATTTGGCACGTCGGACGACTTCGATCGGATCAACGGATATTAATCGTCACGCCGCACGTGAAATTGACTCAAATTGACACGATTGTCAGCGAGGTTGTCCAGATGACCCC
Source organism: Phalaenopsis equestris (assembly GCF_001263595.1). Lineage (NCBI taxonomy): Eukaryota > Viridiplantae > Streptophyta > Magnoliopsida > Asparagales > Orchidaceae > Phalaenopsis > Phalaenopsis equestris. The sequence continues at coordinate 602,785 of NW_018164491.1, forward strand.
AGACGACGAAACAGACCACATGAGTGTGTCCAGAACGTCAATTTCAGCTACGAAGGATGTCCACTTCACTACGGCTTCGCAGACGGGGTGAAAATGCATAAATTATTGTTTTGGGCATGATAGTCGGAAAAGTGGTCCGGATGGCCCCAACCAATGAAACAGACTCGGCCAACGCATCCGAAACGTCGATTTTAACCAGGAAGGACAACCAATTCTCCACGAGGACGTGTATGGATGAAAAATACGTGAACAATAGTTATAATAATATAATAATAATTATTATATAATATAATATATATTATATATATTTTTATATATAAAATAAAACTCACGCCTTCTCCCCCTCTCCAACCCTATCGCACGCGCCACCTCTACCGTTCGCGAAATACCCTAACCGTCGAGTAGCTTCCCATTCGAGCTCAAAACCAGCAAGCAGGCACTCCTCGTCGGCGAACGCCGACGATGCATCATTTGCACGGTGGTAAGTCCTCCATATCCACTTTCCCGAATCTCTTTTGTTGTCACACCATAGGGCCAAAGCTGTGAAGCCCTTGGCACGACGTCTCCCACATCGGCACCTCTTGCCTGCGATTCTTTGCTGACCGGTTCTTCTCTCAGTAGTGCCCTCTCATACAAGGTCTCATTCAAGGGAAAATAATTTGTGCACTGGCACCCTTGTCCTTATCATTTTGCTTTGTCAGATCCCTTGTCTTACGGTGTTCTGCCTTGTCGGTAAAGACAAGTCATTGGTAGGTCTGCCCTTCTCCGCTGCGCAACCCCCCCCCCCCCCCCCTTATTGGGCCGAAACCATGACCTAGTCAACGCATGCCAGAAGCTCTCTTTTTGAGGCCATCTCTCGTCAGTGACACTCTATGTCCTGTCAATGATTCCAGTCTAGAGTCACTGATAACCTCGTGTCTTTCCCTTGCGGTCGACGCCGCAGAACCTCCCCCGACATACAATCTCGTGAAGGTACATTTTGGTTAAATTTTCACATGCCAAAATCGTTTATTTTCAAATGCTTTGCATACCTCACTGACTCCTGCCCTCATTGGGTTATTTTTTTTATCATGTGCACATTCTACAAGGCACACTGGAGCATAGATCAGATGCCGGCGATCTTGGAGCAAGTAAAGAAAAAGCGTCTGCAACTGTCACAGTGGTGAGATTTTCTAACTCTTAGCGATGTTTAGGCGTATGGGGTCAATCTCCCACACGGGGTGTGTGCGTCGGCGAGAGTCGGCACGACGACATGCCTGCGTGATGGATCGTTGAATTTTCTAGAGTCAGCCTTTAGGTTAGGACTTCCTGTGTGTGGTCAAATACCACCCTTTGAGCTGAGTGTCACCCCTTTGTTGTGAGCCTTAGCACCAGTCCCGATGGGTCAAAGTCCTTCATTCCCCTTGATTTGGATTCCTTAGCTTTACTTGGAGAAGCTGGGAGGTTGGACTTGGCAAAACAAGATAAGCTTTGTAGCTGGCTCATTTCGAGACGTCGTGGAGAGTTCCCCCTCGGAGATCCGGGGAGAAACTCCCCACATTTTCTCACCAAAGCAAGAGGTGGTGGTGTCACACATCTAAGGGTTTAAACCTTAGGTCTCTCAGGTGAGGTCATTAGCATGAGCCCGATTTACTACCTACAAGGTGGTTTGCTGCATATTGCATTTTTGCTTGGTGCATGTTGCATTTCACTTTGCTTCGACTGGCCGCTCAGGCCTGGTGAGCAGTTCACTTAGCTACAACCGGCCTCCTAAGCCTGGTGAGCCTCTCACTTTGCTCCGATCGGCCGCCCCGACCTGGCGAGCATCTTACTTTGCTCTGATCGGCCACCCCGACCCGACGAACATTTCACTTTGCTTCTCACTTTGGTTCGATCGGCCGCTCTTGCCCTGTCGACCAATCACTTCGGTTCGACTGGCTACCATGATCCGGTCAACAGATCACTTACATGTTTATGTGCTTTTGCATTATATCACATGTTTGTTGACCGCGACTTTATATATGCTTAAAAATATAAGATAAATATGGACGTAATAAATATTTAATAATTGTAAAGTCACACTTATCAATGCAAGTATACTTATCGCTTTATCG
>NW_018164491.1:604933-605516 GCF_001263595.1 Phalaenopsis equestris
CAGGGAGTAAGTTTAGAACTACAAACTAAGATTTTAAATTTTAAAAAAGAAAAGCAATACTTTGATCACAACAACGAAATTCAACTTTCTTATCTGTCAATAATAGGCAATTGAAATAAATATGTAATTTTAATTACTATTAAATAACTAAATATACTAATGAATGTACGAATGTACGATTCAATATATAAGAAAGCATTCTTCTTCTTGTCAAGAAATTATAGTGAGAAATTATAGTGAATGGATAAAGTGAATCAGTTCAAATTATATTGTGCTAAATAGGAGCATACCTATTCTTTACCCTTTGGTCCAGACATAAAGAACATTGACTAATCCTACGCTTGTTTACTGAATCTACGGCTAGGCTGAGAGGATACCAGCTTTCACTTCGAAGCTCCCTTGTTCCCCTCGCCTGAGGGCTAACATCTACACTTCAGCACCCAAAAATAGGACCGAATTGGAGATTTTAGTCTGTCACTCTAAAAATCTTCAATTCTACGCCAGATAATATTATTTCCCTATTTATTTGCACCCAACTTCCAAGGGCTTTGACCTCCCTGAATCTTGGATGTAATCTTCACTT
>NW_018164491.1:606062-612028 GCF_001263595.1 Phalaenopsis equestris
TTAATTCTGGAGTCTCGGGAAAATCTCGCCATCGGCGCCCTAGTTCAAATATGCACATTTTTGTCTTTTTCGCTCCAAATTCGCTCTTTTTTGCATCTTTTTGCTCCAATGACCCTAATTTATCATTCCTACAACAAAACATAAAAAATATCTTTCTTTAAAGTGCAATAACATAAAAAACAGTATAAAATAGGTATGAAAATCTCAACATATTTTCCTTTGGTCAAAATCCCCCAAACTTAACTACTACTTGTCCTCGAGTAATTTTGATACTACATAAAAGTTATGATCTACTCTTGTGTTGCACTTTTTCGGTCCATTGTCGCCATGACACGCCCATCTCTTTTGGTCACTGCCGCCTCAACATACCTTCTTCGGGTCGCTGTTGCCACGATACACCCACCCTTCGGGTCACTACCGCTATGGCACACCCATTTGTTTGGGTCGCTGCCTTCACGGTTTGCCCATATTTTCTTGAGTCACTATCCCACGGTACACTCATCATTTCTGTCATATGACTGTTCGCACTTCCATTTACATGTTTGCATGGGTAGTGATCCAGGCTCGTTTAGAGAGTGACCCCATGTCGGTCGCGATGCCTTAACGAGCATTGCTTACCGAGTCGATCCCGGTGAGCAATGCGAGTTAAGTCATCGGGATTGACATGAGTATGACTATGCTAAAGATCTAATAGATCTAACTCGTGTCACCACTCTTCGTGACACCTTTAGATCCTTCAGATCTTTAGGATGGGGCCAGTATGACTACCCCATCAAAGTTATACTATACCCCGACCTACCCTGCACTTAGATACTAGGTTGATGCACTTTTCGTTAGATGGTGTGCTAGGCTAGTATTAGGGTGCTTAAGTAGTCTTTTTGATGTATGGCTAATGTTCTCTGCTGAATTGGTTGCCCTAACCAGACATCTTTCTTTTGCATTGTTCTTGTCATGTGACTGCATGCTGCATATGTATGGTAGTGTGATAAAACGTTCTTCTACAGGGAGTCAAGCCTATTTATATACGCACACAGGTACCACTATTGGAGGAGCATGTGATGATTTTTTACTCTTTCGTTTTGCAGGTGCTATTTAGCTCCCCTACATTTAAGGCATGACTTGTTATACGTCATTTTCATGTGAGCTTTCCCACTGAAATTTATTTTCATGTAGGATTTAGTCTTTTTCTTTTCTCTATGTACGTTTAGAGTCTATGAGAGTGTTGTAGTAGAAATAAGATATGGGCAAGGGTTCCGAGGCGTTTGGCGCGGGAACCACGTGGAGCGGACTAAGAGCAAATGCTCGTACCTCATATCTTAATTCTGGAGTTTTATATTTATGTATAGAATTAGAACCAAACATGTATATGTGAAGTTCGACCGCTCTTTTTTTCTGGGATATGTTGCCGACCCAGCGACACTGGCCTGTTTATTATTTTTATTTGGCTTATTTTACTTTCTGTTACATGTCTGCATGCCTGCACATTTGCATTTATTTTCCTTATTTCTTTCTGTGGTTTGTCTGGGATTTCAAGATGGAACATATGCTCTTTAGGACTTAAATTCCTAATTTTTTATAAAAATCCTAAATAAAATATTCAAGATAATTAAAATTTATTATTAAAATATTCAAGATCTAAAAATTACAACATTTACTTTCCTGCATATATTAATAGGGCCTCTATAATACTTAAGGACCGCTCTAGATAACTGCATGATATTTGCATGTCCCGAGGAGGAGCCCCCGTGCATCTTCAACCTGACTGGCCCAACATACCTTTTATAGGTGGTTGTACAGTGCGCCTAGGATGTTAGAAGGCTCCCCAACCCAGGCATAAGTCCTTTTGTTGGGAGAGTTTCCAGCTTTGTAGCTGAACCTCCACTTCTCTTTCTTTCTTGAGGCATCATTGCTACTTTGGCAGGTATAAGCCCCACCTCTTGGAGCTCCAGCTTTTTGTCATAGGATAGATTTTCCTACATTTGACCTTAGGGCTACCGAGGTTCCCATCAACGACGCAATTCAATGATTGTTTACCGGGGATCTAAGGACATGTTGGGTCGATTACCTTCACGACCAGGTAGACTTAGGGTCCTAGTAGTTATAGACTCAGTTACCTCAACCTTTTTAGGATCACTCTACCTTCCTTTTGTTGAGCCCTTTGAGCATTGTCGCTCCTTGACTTCGTTGATATCACCTTGATGGCCTAATGCCAATGAGATGTCGCCCATTTGACATACGATGATTTATTCTCTACCCTTTGGCCCGGACGTGCCTTGACGTATTGAGATATCCCCGTCAAGATGATTTAGGTTATTCCGTGGGCTCTATGTGCTAATGAGCTGCTACCCATTTGGGATGTGAGAGACTCACTCTCTGCCAGATGGCTTAGTGTGAGCTTTAAAGCATCAGGATTGTTCCCACACAGAATAACCTTCTTTTGAGTTCCTATTGCCCCAGGTTCACGATAATCCAAGCAAAACTCCTTTTATCGAGAGTATTCTTGGGTACCCCCCAAGACGAAATTAACCAAGTGGTATGTGTTCCTTTGGGTGTGCTCTTGACCCCAAAACAGGTACCTACACCTGACTCTCTGGTTTTGGGCAGTTTACGTAGGTATTCTTTCATGGATATTGGTTTAAGATGCTTTCGCCCAATTTTGTTTGGGCAAACATTCTTAACCTATCCTTGCATGTAGGCTCTCCACGTTTTAAGTTTTCTCTTGTTTGTCGCTTTTTCATATGCCCCTTCTTATTTGGTTCCTCTTCTCTTTGAATCACTGATCTGATTCAGGAGGGAGATTTATTCGAATAGGGGAAGTATATGATGATCGACAGGCTGGTGACTCCTTCTAAAATAAAAGAGAGAAAAATGAACAAAAACAGAATGGTGGCTCCTCTATGATGGATTAGTCTCTCTCTCCATACTTGGAGTTTTGCTTATTTGTTTTGCGGATCCCAGCGGACTCGCAGAATGGCGACTCCGCTGGGGATGAGCTCTCTCTTCATACTTGGAGTTGCGCTTTCCGAGGTTATAGCCTCTCTCCATACTAGGAGTTTCACTCATATTATCGTGATCTAGTTTTCTTCCTTTGAGTCACAGTTGAGCTCTTTTTGTGAGACCTTGATTTTCAGTCCATGTGCAGTTGCTAGGGGTAGTAACTCAATGCATTCGGTCCCTTCTCTCACCCTTGACAGTTCGGTCATTGCATTATCGCATGCATCAATGTTGTTGTACTTTATGATTAGTTTTCATAACATTTTCCTATTTCCGATCGTTGTCCCTTTTTTCCCCACAACGCAGAAGAACAGGAAGATGGATACGATCACTACCACCAGAGAAACCCCTTCCCTTCTCCTAGAGTGTTTTCTGTGCTTATGAAGGTGTCATACCTTTCAATTACTTCAAGAACTTCTGTGGGATTACCTTACGTGATTCGATGCCCTCTGAGGAGTTCGCTTTGTGCCCTCCCTTTAATAAGGGAGACGTGCATATCGAGTTGTTTCTACACCCTCTTAAGTGTTTTTCACTGTGCCCTCTCCCTTAAAAGGGGAGACGTGCATATCGAGTTGTTACCACGCCCTCTGAGGCATTCACTCTGTGCCCTCCCCTTTAAAAGGGAAGAGGTGCATATCGAGCTGTTTCTACACCTTTCTGAGGCATTTTCTTCGTGCCCTCCCCCTTAAAAGGGTAGTCATGCATATTGAGTTATTTTTATTACAGTTGCGCACGTCGCGCCCGCTTCTTTTGCAAAAAGAGTCCGACGCTCGTTAGAGATGTGCCGCAGTACCTGATGGTTTTTTTTAGACCCATTCCTTTGTGTTCTTCTATTAACAGTAGGTTTGTCTCTGCTGTCATTGTTGTATTTTTTGTCTCGGCTCTTTTTCTGTTCTGGTTCCCCTGAGGTTCCACATTTCCCTCGATTAGGCAGGAAGGCCAGAAGGAGTAGAAATAGATCGCTGCAAATTTAGCAACAACTTTTGCTTTAGGTTTCTATACCTGTCCCGATTCCAGTTTAGGAGGTGCCTTTGGCCCCCGAATTGTGAGTCATTTCACTACTGTCCCTAGTTGTGCGGACCACGTCCCTATTGGATGTTTGTTATATGCCCTCCTTTAAAAAGGAGGAGTTGTGTATGTGACACTCCTTTCATTGTAGCAGCTCGTATCAGTGCTACTTTTCCTTCGAGGAAGAGGTTAGTGCCAGTTGGCGATGCGTTACAATGCTCTTTCCCATTTCCTACCCTCTTTTTAAGTCCTTCCGTGTTTTGAGGATTTTCATTCTCGCAGATGTTGCATTATTGGAGAGTGCTAAAATTACCTTATACGATACCGTCCCCTTGTGGCGTAGTATGTCCCCACCATGACTCTTTTCGGTTCCGGCCCGGGATGACGCTTAAATCTTGTCTGCTGAGAATGACTTTTCTCGTCTTTTAGTGGTGTGGACCGGGTCCCCGCTATGACACGTTTTGGTTCCAACATGGGATAAGACTGAGATCCCATCAGTTGAGATTTATTTCTCTCCTTTGTATAGTTGTGTGAGCTATACTCCAGCTAGGATTACTAGGAGGTTCTTTCCTCCTCAAGATGCAGGCCATTCTCACCCTGCAGTCCTTCTTGTTACTAATACGCCTAAAAAATGTTCAATTTTTCATATGCTTTTAATGCCTATATTTGGTGATTTTCAATGATATTTCACTTTAAAAGAAGGTATTTTTGTATATTTTTTATTTCAGGGACAAGAAATGGAGTTTTGGAGAAAAAGAAGCAAAAATGGTGCAATTTAGAGCAAAAATGAGCAAAAAAGAAAATTTTGTCCTCTCACATTTCGATATGTCTTTCTATGCTTAATCTCTTTTACACTTCTCACACATTTTTGAATGAAATTACACTTTAAAGGAAGTTTTTTTTCTTATTTTGTAGGTCTATCTGTTAGGAACGCAATGCAACTGAAACGGGGCGAAACAGAGCTAAAATGGAGCCAAACGAAGCAAAATGGTGGAGCTGCGCATGGTGGGCGCCGACGGCGCCAGAGTGCAGAGAGCGACGTGAAAGTGGAGCCGTCAACGCCCAAAATGGCGCCGACAGTGCTTGAGACAGTTTGCACGAGTTGCTGGGCAAATTTCTAGAAGATTCAAAGTATTTGGAGGCTTTTTGGAAGGTTGCTTGAGGCATCTCTTGGGAAATCCGTCCCTACACTATAATAGAGTGTTTTTTTGTCATAAAAAGTGATGTGTGTGGTGTGTGTGAGTGGAAAAATGTGGAGAATATTTAGAGAACTTAGAATAGGAGTAGAAATGTAAATTTCTACCTTTTTGGAGATTGGTGAGGGGATTTTGAGAGAATCTATAAGGGAATATTCTTGCATTGCATGGATCAGCAGAAGACTTTGTGGGAGATTTTCATCTTTCTTTTAGGGGGAAAAAGCTAAGTATTGTGTTATTCATTATCTTATGATTTTTTAAACACTTATCTTGTAGATTTACTTTGATTAAATGAAGTTTTTTGTTGTGTTTTCTTCGTGCTTTGTGATGTGTTCTCTTACTCCTTTTGTTGGAAATAGTGGTATGAGAAGTTTATGTCATTATTTTCCTTTTACTTTTCATTTGCAATGAGTAGGATTCATGTTTAGGATATTGATATTCATGCTAGAAGAAGTTTTAATTATAAATTATGATGATTTTTCAACTCTGTGAATGTATTAAATATGTGTATTAATTTTGAAAAGATTTAAAACTTTAAGTGATCATTATCAAGATCATTTAATAAGGGTACTAAATCATTGATTTCCAAAGTTATAAATTATACCCTTAAATTCAAAAGTTATTTTATGCTAATGAAATTTCCAAAATTTGATAATTATGGAAATTATCTTATGATTTAGCAAATTGAAGTGAGTTTCTACCAATTAAACCCCTTTTTGATTGCAAATCATCAAACGAGTTAATTAATATCAGAAATTACCCATTTCC
>NW_018164491.1:615537-633987 GCF_001263595.1 Phalaenopsis equestris
TTTTTGGGTTTTGGGTCATGGAGGGGTATTTTGGTAATTTGGCCATTTTTGGAAATTTTGCCAAATTTGGATGTATCCAAGGTGTTTGAAATGGGTTTTAATCAATTTTGGGTATTTTGGCAAAATTTGGGAATATTAGCCAAATTTGGGTCCCAAGGGCAGTTAGGTAATTTGGAGGTGCCTAGGGGCAAAATACCAAGTTAAGCATTTCAGATAGAATTGGATAGATATCCATTCTAAATGAACCATGGATTAATGTATTGTGAAGATGTGGTGTATCTTAGTTCCAAGTCAACACCCCGGGTCAACCCTAAAGCCAAGTAATCCTGTAGGGACTCTTCTTAAATTCTCTTATAATGATCTTACCTACTAAATGCTAAAGGTTAAGATCAATATGTGGAATTTCAAGTTGAGTAAAAAAGTTTTGAATTTCTAATGGTGGGGTACCTCTTCTAATTTTCTAAGACTAGTCAATAAGAAAGTCCTATGGCTAGACCTAGGCTACTAAAGAAGTTTTCTAGACCTCAACCAAAAGTGAGGTCAACAATAAGCCTCTCCTTTCTCTTACATATTCTTTCGTTGATTCGCTCTACGCAGGGTCCGAAGACTACCACTCCCACTCGTCTCGAGTATGGTTGATATACACGTTTCATTCATCCTTATGAATGTGGAAACATGTTTGTCCCACTTGATTTGAACGAATGCAGCAGAGATCCTTTTATGGACGTGGTTTAGCTCAAAGGCTAAACATTTTCATGGGTAGATCGTGGCCATAGTCTAACCCCCACTTCTATATCCCCACAGTGTGAGCGATTCATGTTGCTTTGTCGGGAAGAGGCATGTTGCATTGGCTACAACACTCAGCTTACCTAATTGATCCTGCCTAAGCGGAGTACTTTCATACCTGCATTAAAAACCCCCAGTTGGGTCACCTCATCAGGTGTGTTGACAAAATCCTCTTATGCGGGTTGGGTTAATTTAGTCTCCCTCACATAAGATCTACTCTATAAGCCTTTGAGGAATTCCCGTTGGGGGATGCTTTTCTGAGATGAGTCATGGTGTTCATCCAATTACTAGGTCTGATTACTTCGTGCTACCCTTTTAATAAGAATTACTCTGTCAATTTTGAGAAGTACCCAGTAAGAGTCTCACTTAAAAAACTCCTGGTCATGATATCCCATGTGGTTTGGGCTACTTAGTCTACCTAATTTGAGTAATTCGCTGCTTTACCAGTAGGCATGTCGTATTAGTCAGAGCACTCGCTCACATAGTTGATTTGTGCCTAATCAAGATCCTCAATGCCAGATTAGATTGTGTTGTTTTCCTCGATAAGGACTACTTTGCTTGTTATGGAGGAAATACCCAGCTAAGTCTACGTTTAGTTGTGGCTTATTAAAAACCCCCGAGGTTGGACATCTACGCATCAACCTCCTTGATACTTATACGGTATTTTGACCGATTTGGCCGACTTTGCACGCCATCTCGAAGTGCGTGTCTCACTAATTTGAGCACTATGTAGCCTCGATTAGTCCATGCAAAAGAAGATTATCTTTATGTCCACAGAAAAGAATCCCCAGCAAGGTTCATATAGAATCCCTAAAGAGGGATCACCTGAAATCACCACTAAGGGTCACTTTGTTGAGATCATGCATAAGTGTTACAAGGTTGGGTTGCTCTATGAATTCAACACCTTTTTGATGCCTCGTCTGATTGGTTTGAGCTTGTCCACCACATCAGAATAAAATTTTGGATTCCCCGCAAAGCATTGACAGAACCTTTAAGGTGTCCCCAACATGAGTGTTCTCATGGGTACATTTGGAGATAAGCTCTTCAGCGATTCCTTCGACTTGGTTGATCTTATTCACCATATCTAGTAGCATGTCATACCGATTTGAGTCCTATGCTAGCTCATTTAGTTCATGCTTAAGTCGGGTATTCTTACACCAGCAAAACTCCCCAAAGAGAGTTATATTGCTAGTGCTCATGAGGCACTCTGATGGTTAGATCGTTCTAGGTCATATAACCCCATTATTTTCCTCGACTATCTCAGTCGGTTCTGTATTCCACGTCGAGTGCCATGTCGTATCGGCGTAATGACTGATCCATGGATCCCCAGCAAAAGTTGCTTTTCTCGTGCTCACAGAAGCACTCTTACGGTTAGGCCATCCTGGTCATGCAACCATGTTTTGGTCTCGATCACTTTGAATGATTATGGCCTCCATATCGAGCAACATGTTTTATCAGCTTTACTATCGATCCATGTTTCGTCGTAACACTTAGATGTTTGACTGCACTCCGAGCATGTTACCTTGGGCTATTCAGCCATATACTTGCTCGCTTGATGCAGGGTCAAGGTACATATCTCTTGTACCATTTTACATGCATATGCAGGATACCTACCTCCTGCCCTATTTGATATTTGACTTGGCTGACGCTATTCACCATGTCATGTTGCATGTTGAACTAGTCCTAGCCATTCTAGCCCGATTAGTCCATGCTTAAGCCTGGTATTCTTCAACCCGCAAAACTCTACACTAAGAGTGACCTCACTCAGGTCCGTAAGGTTTTATGAGGTTTGATCACTTTGTTCATCCGACCCCCTTCGACATCAATTTTGTCTTGGTTGATTTTCATCACCTCGTCAAGGGACACGGCGTATTAGTTTAGACTACTTCAGCTTGTCAACTGATCTGTGTCCAATCACAATATTTTGATATCCGATATTACCGTGACATTGCGCATGGTGAGGACCGCTATGCTCGGCCTTATCGACCTGTTTCAGATTGTTGGACTACTTTGTTCATCTAGCATATGACGCCTCTCAAACCTTATAACATTCTAGTTGGTTCTTTCATGAGGGTGTCTCATCTCATGGAGATCCTTTGGATCCATAGCCATATACTACGATGTGTCTCGAGCCCTATGACCTTAGAGTCTGCTCTGTTATGAGGACATCTTGTCTTTTGACTTTTTTGGCTATATAGCCACCAGCTTTGATGCTTTTAGGACCACACGACTACGAGATCATCTTGTTGTTTGACGTTTCCACTTTAATGTTGGGCTTCTTAGCCGATTCGCTACCTTTCAAAGAGTGACGTAAGGCCCGACGACAATCCTCACACATAGCATAGGCATTCAGGGTTGTAACACCTTGGTTGTTTCAGGGTCATGCCTCTACGGCCTCGGAACCCACAATCCAAATTGGATATAAGTCTTTAGTGCATTCACATGGACGACGTCTCCAGTTTTAGCTGCTTAGCCATCCTACTTTGGTGCTTCTCAGACCCCACAACGCTCTAGTCGGTCCTTTTAGGAAAACATCTCGTCATCTGACAATTTATCTTTGTTGCTCGGCTTCCTAGCCAACCTTTGCTACCTCTCAACTAATGATGTAAAACTCGTAGTATTCATCATAGATCTAGTGCGGGTGGTGAGGCACGCACCTCGATTAATTAGCCGGAGAGATTGGAGTCTCATGGCTCTCCTTCCTAAGTGCCCAATACGGACTAGTACTCAGAGGAGAGTCGAAGTCCTTTAGCATTCTCCTTTTGACCGAGTCAACTTGTTACCGCTTGGTGAGCAATGTGAGGCCCCATGGCATTCCTTATTAAAGTGACAGGAGGCTTCCTAGCCAACCTTCCTTCCTCTCATGAGCAACGTAAAATACATACGACAGTCCTCATTGATGGAGCGAGGGTGTTGAGGTACGCACCTCGATCAATTTATAGGAGGGATCAGAGTCCCTTGGCTCTCCTTCTTAACTGATCAATGCAGACTAGTCCTCATATGTGAACTTTATGGCATTCCTTCTCAATCTAGTCAACCTGCTACCACTTAATGTGCGATGTGAAGCCCGACACTGCTCATTAAAGTAACAGGTGGCTCCCTAGCCAACCTGCCTTCCGCTCATGAGCGATACGTAGCCCGACGGTCCTCATCGATGACGTACAGGCTTTTGAGGCCTTAACCCCTCAGTGTTGTGTGGTCATGCCCATGCGGTCCCTGAACCACCGGGTTGAGTCGTGTTTCTAGGACCTCTGAACTAACCCCTAGGTCACACCTCTATGGCCTCTGAACCTATTTTTTGTGGTTACACCTCTACGACCCCTGAACCACAATGTTGGATCATGACTCTAAGACCCTTGAACCCATTCGTAGGTCATGTCTCTATGATCCCTGAACCTACCGGGTGTGGTCATGCCTCTACGGCCTCTGAACCACTTTTCCGAGTCATGCCTCTACAGCCTCTGAACTCATGCGTAGGTCATTCCTCTACGACCCCTAAATTTACCAGGCGTAGTCACGCCTCTACGGCCTCTGAAACACTTTTTTGGGTCACGCTTCTGTGGCCTCTGAACTCGTTGTCAGGGTGGATATAAGTCCCATGTGCATTCCTCCCCATCCTCCTAGAGGTGGATTTGGCTCTCGTGGCTTTTCCCTTCCTAAGGTACTTGGCTCTTTTTTATCGCTTAGGCTATGTAGCCTCATTACTAACCTGAGTTTGATAAAAAATTGAGCAGCTTCCAACAAGAGTACTATGCCTTGACTGCACAACATACTTGTTGGGGGTCCTTTGTTGGCATCAATTTTTGATGTCACGAGTGTAGAGTGTCCACCTGCTTAACTCGGGATAGTCTACAGTCTGTCCATAACATTTGGTAGTTCAAACACCCACCTAGGACCTTTCAGCGCGTGTTGAGATGCACATAACCAGAGTCGTTCTACTAGGCTTTGGCATTCGCTTAAGCAAAGGCCGGTCGGCATTTGGCACGTCGAACGACTTTGATTGGGTCAACATATATTAATCGTCATGCCGCGCATGAAATTAACTCAAATTGACGCAATCGTCAGCGAGGTTGTCCAGTGACCCCGAACGATGAAACGAACCACATGAGTGTGTCTGGAATGTCAATTTCAGCTATGGAGGATGTCCACTTTGCTACGACTTTGCAGACACGGTGAAAATGCACAAATTATCTTTTTGGGCACTATAGTTAAAAAAGTACTTCGGATCACCCTAAACGACGAAACGGACTGCACCAACGCGTCCGGAACGTTGATTTTAGCCAACTTTGCCACGAGGACGTGTACAAATGCAGAATACGTGAACGATAGTTATAATAATAATATAATAATAATCAATATATAATATAATATATTACATACATACATACATATATATATATATATATATATGTATATCCAACCCTATCGCACACGCAGCCTCTCCAGTTCGCGAAATACCCTAGCCGATGAGAAGCTTCCCGCTCGAGCTTAAAACCAGCCGGCAGGCACTCCTCATCGGCGAATTTCGGCGTTGCCTCCTTCTCACGGTGGTAAGTCTTCCAGATCCCCTTTCCTAAAGCTCCTCTGTTGGCGCGCCATAGAGCCAAAACCACAATGCCCTTCTTGGCATGACGTCTCCCACGCCGGCGTCTCTCACCGGCGATACTTTGCTCGCCGAATCTTCTCTCAGCAGAGCCCTCTCAAACAAGGTATTGCTCAAGGGAAAACATTTATTGCACCGACACCCTTATCCTTATCATTTTGCTTTGTCGAATCCCTTGTCTTCCGACGTTCTGCCTTGCTGGTGTTGTCACCCTCCTCGTCGGTGAAGCCAAGTCGTCGGTAGGCCTTCCCTTCTCCGCTGCGCAGCCCCCCCTACGTTGGGCCGAAACCATGACCTATTCAACCCGTGCTGGAAGCTCCCTTTTTGCGGCCACCTCTTACTGGCGACACTCTACATCCCATTGACTATTCCAGTCCGGGGTCGCTGATGACCTCATTGTCTTTGCCTTGCGGCCGACGCCGCAGCACCTCCCCCGACGTCCATTCTTGTGAAGGTACATTTTGGTTAAATTTTCACATGCCGAAATTGTTTATTTTCAAATGCTTTGCATACCTCACTGACTCCTGCCCTCATTGAGTCTTTTTGTTGTCCTATACATGTTCTTTGAGGCACACTGAAGCATTGATCAGACGCTGACGAGCTTGGAACAAGCAAAGAAAATGCGTCTACAACCGTCACGGTGGTGAGATTTTCTAACTCCTAGCTGGCCCTAGGTTGTAGCTGTGTCTAGGCGTGTGGGTTCGATTGCTCACACGAAGTGCATGTGCCAACGTGAGTCGGCGCGACGAAATGTCTGTGTGACGGATTGTTGAATTTCCTAGAGCCAGCCTTTAGGTTAGGACTTAGTATGCGTAGCCAAATACACCCCACAGTGTCGAGTGTCCCCCTTTTGTTGTGAATCTTAGCACCAGTCCCGATGGGTTAGAGTCCCTCACTCCCCTTGCTTTGGATTCCTTAGCTTTACTTAGAGAAGCTGGGAGGTCGGACTTGGCAAAACAAGATAAGCTTTGTAGTTGGCTCGCTTTGTAAAGTTTGGAGGAGTTTGCGAAATGGGAAAAGCTTTGTAGCTAGTCCATTTTGTGATGTCGTAGAGAGTTTCCACCTCAGAGATCCGGGGAGAAACTCCCCACATTTCCTCACCAAAGCAAGAGGCGGCGGTGCCACACATCCAAGTGTCTAAAACTTAGGTCTCCAAGGTGAGGTCGTTAGCATGAGCTCGAGTTGCTACCTACATGTTGGTTTGCTGCATATTGCATTTTTTCTTGGTGCATGTTGCATTTCACTTTGCTTCGACTGGACGCCCCGACTTGATGAGCATTTCAATTAGCTACAACCGGTCGCCCCGGCCCGGTGAGCCTCTCACTTTGCCTCGATCGGCTGCCCCATCTTGATGAGCATCTTACTATGCTGCATAAACATTTCACTTCACTCCAATAGGTCGCTTCGGTCTGGTGAGCATCTCACTTTGGTTCGACCGACCGCTCTGGCCCAGTCGACCAATCACTTTGGTTCAACCGGCAGCCATGATCCGGTGGACCGATCACTTGCATGTTTATTTGTTTTGCCATTATATCACATATTTTCCTGCTTGCTCATTGCATCTTGTATGTGTTAGCTTGCATGATAATTATCATTTGATTGTGTTGCACTTCTTCGAGCCATTGTCACCATGACATGCCCATCTCTTTTAGTCACTTCCGCCTCGGCATACCTTCTTCGGACCGCTACTCCCACGATATGCCCACCCTTCGGGTCACTGCCGCTATGGCACACCCATTTGTTTGGGCCACTACCTTCATGGTATGCCCAACTTTCCTTGAGTCACTGCCCCACGGTACACTCATCACTTCTTTCATATGACAATTCACACTTTGATTTTCATGTTTGCATGGGTAGCGAGCCAGACTCGTCATGAGAGTGACCCCGTGTCGGTCGCGATGCCTTAATGAGCATTGCTTGTCGGGTCGATCCCGGTGAGCAATGCTAGTTAAGTCATCGGGATTGACACGACTACTACTGTGCTAAAGATGTAATAAATCTAACCCGTGTCACCACTTAGATCCTTCAGATCTTTAGGATGGGGCCGGTATGGCGAACACGACAAAGTCATACTATGCCTAGATCTACCCCGCACTTAGATACTAGGTTGATGCACTTTTTGTTAGATGGTGTGCTAGGCTAGGAATTAGGGTGCTTAGGTGGACTTTTAGATGTCTGGCTATTGTTCTCTGCTGGATTGGTTGTGCTAGCCATACATCTTTTTTTTGCATTGTTCTTGTGATGTGACTGCATGCTGCGTATATATGGTAGTGTGTTAGGGCGTTCTTCTGCAGGGAGCCATGCATATTTATATACACACACACACACATGTACCACTATTGGGGGAGCATGTGATGGTTTCTGACCCTTTTTTTTGTAGGTGCTATTTAGCTCCCCACTTTTAAGGCATGACTCATTATATGTCATTTGCATGTGAGCTTTCTAGTTGACATTTATTTTCATGCAGGATTGGGCCTTTTTCTTTTCTCTATGTACTTTAAAAGTCTAAGAGAGTCTTATAGCAGAAATAAGATACGGGCACGGGTTCCGAGGCATTTGACGCGGGAGCCACATGGAGGGGACCAGGAGTAGATGCTTGTGTATCGTATCTTATTTTTGCATTTTTATTTTTATGTATGAATTAGGACCGGACATGTATATGCGGAGTCCAACCACTTTTTTTCTTTCTAGGATATGTTGTCGACCTAGTGACATTATTTTGATTTGGCTTGTTTTACTTTCTGTTACATGTCTGCATGCCTACACATTTGCATGTGTTTTCCTTGTTTCTTTTTGTGGTTTATCTGGGATTTTACGATGGAACATAGGCTATTTAGGACTTAAATTCCTAATTTTCTACAAAAATCATAAGTAAAATGTTCAAGATAATTAAAATTTAAGATTAAAATATTTAGGATCTAAAAATTAAAACTTTTACTTTCCTGCATATATTAATAGGGCCTCCACAATACTTAAAGACCTCTCTAAATAACTGCATGATATTTGCATGTCCCGAGGATGAGCCCCCATGCTTCTTCAACCTGACTAGCCCAGCATACCTTTTATAGGTATTTGTCTAGTGCGACTAGGATGTTAGAAGGCTCCCCGACCTAGACGGGGTATAAGTCCTTTTATTAGGAACATTTCTAACTTTGTAGTTGAACCTCCACTTTTCTTTCTTTCTAGAGACATCCTTGCCACTTCGTCAGGTATAAGCCCTACCTCTTGGAGCTTCAGCTTTTAGTCATGGGATAGAGTTTCCTTCCTTTGACCTTAGGGCTACTGAGGTTCCAGTGGACGACACAATTCACGGATTGCTGACCGGGGATCTCAGAAAGTGTTAGGTTAACTACTTTCACAACCAGGTAGACTTAAGATCCTAGTAGTTATGGATGACGGGTCTGTGGTACCCCGACTCAGTTACCTCTACCTTTTTAGGATCACTCTACCTTCCTTTTATTGAACCCTTTGAGCCTTGTCTCTCCTTGACTTCGTTGATATCACCTTGACCGCCCAATGTCGATGAGCTGCCGCCCATTTGGGATACGACGATTTGTCCTCTGCCCTTTGGCCCAGATGTGCTTTGACGTGTTAGGATATCCCCGTCAAGATGATTTAGGTTATTCCATGGGCCCTGTGTGCCAATGAGCCGCTACCCATTTGGGATGTGAGAGACTTACTCTCTGTCCGATGGCTTAGCATGAGCTTTGAAGCATCGGGGCAGTTCCACATGGAATAACCTTCCTTTGAGTATCTATTAACCCAGGTTCACGATAATCCAAATGAAACTACTTTTATCAAGAGTATTATTGGGTACCCCCAAAGATGTAATTAACCAAGTGGGATACGTCCCCTTGGGAGTGCTCTTGACCTCAGAATAGGCACCTACACCTGACTCCCTGGTTTTGGGTGTTTACGTAGGCATTCTTTTGTGGATATTGGTTTAAGGTGCTTTCACCCGATTTTGTTTTGGCGGACATTCTTAACCTATCCTTAAGAGATTTACTGCATGTAGGCTCTCCACATTTTGTGTTTTCTCTTGTTTTTCGCTTTGTCGTATGTCCCTTCTTATTCGGTTCCGCTCCTCTTCAAATCACTGATTTGATTCGGGAGGGATATTTATTTGAATAAGAGAAGTATACAACGATTGATAGACTAGCGATTCCTTCTAAAATAAAAGAGAGAAAAACAAACGAAAACTATGTTTAATAATTTATGTATTATGTTTGAAGAAATAGTTATTTTTCTACCACTTTGGATATCAATCATATAATAAAACCAAGGTTATCTTAAGAGAATATGTGCAATATCCATTGGAATGTTGTCACAGTAAATTTGACCTATATAAATACTTATTTAGTTGAATTAAGGCATCAGACTGTGATGGAGAGTCATGTATAATTTATTTAGTATGAAATGGTTGTGTGAGGTTGATTTTCAAGTTAGCTCTAGCTAGGGTGTGTGTTGAAAAAACATTCACTTCCCATATATATATATATATATATAGTCTGCATTTTTCTTACATATAATGTACACGCTAAAGATTTTTTTCACTCCTCATTCCTGATCGCACCAAGGTGTTTCATCAAACTAACTTGAAGGTAAACAATGATTTTTAATTCTTATCAGATATTTGGGCTTCTTGAAACATTTCTCCGAAGTTATTATTTACAGGTTCCTCAATTTATTTTAAGAATAGAAATTTGGCTTTGCATTAACTCTTTTCAGTAGAACTTTTGGCATATAAGTTAGGCTAGCCGCATGGTTGGGTTTAACATTTGACTTAAAGGATGAAGTCTAAGGTGTTTTATTCTTATTGTTACAGATGGAAGCAGACTTTTTTGTTGTTAAACTAATAAAGAATAATATAAAGCTTTTCAAAAGTTAATGAATAAAAATGTTTAACCTAATTTCTAATGTCAGATCTATGTCCAATTATAAATTTATTGATTAGAAGTTAATCATGATTTATATGATCAATTGTAAAAATTTGGTCTTATAAGTATTCAAATCATAGTTATAGGAAAACTACCCTCTCTAAAAGTTAGTACTTGATCAAGTAGTTTCTTGCCAAGGTGTCTATGATAATACTTTAGTCTTATAATTTCTTTCATTTATATCGAAGAAGAATAGGTTCTTTGAATCTCTTAACTTTTTTGTTAAAGTATTTATTCAATAATTGTTAATCATACCCTAAAATACTCATCAAGTTAAAGTGACTCTTTAGTAGTCATTCATACATAAAGTCAATGAAATCATCTATTTAAACTAACAATTATATGAATTTATTCCATTATTTCAGTCATGTAATCCATTACAAGTCAGTATTTCAACTCAATAGGCTTTGGTATTTTTAAAACTACTTTCTTCTATTACTCCATTTCTAAATTTTTGTATTCTTTTAGTAGTTTAATTTTTCTTGAGGTTTAGATGTTAATCTTCTTTTGTATTCTAATGTGTGTATTTTAAATAAATACTAAATATAGTGTTGGTATTTGATTATTCTATAAATGAACCACTAAATCTTGCAATTATTCCTGAAGCTCTGACATTTGGTTCTTATTTTAATAAATATTTTTTAAGACTTTAGATTTTTTTTATAGATCTTTAGATCTAACAAATGTACTATCCTACCTAAGTTTATAACTTGGTTCTGAAAAATTTATTTTGGTACCATGTACATTTTATTTTGATAATGTCTGAAGAAAAATTAGAGAGAGACAAATTTAGATGTGAGAGAGAATGATAAAGAAAAAATAGAGGGAGACAAATTTAGATGTGAGAGAGAATGAAAAAAAAATGTAAGTGTGAAATTAAAGTGAAATTTTAGGCTACAAAAAGATTTTGGTGAGGAGGTTTTAGGTGAGGGGCGATCAACCTCAAATTGACACGTTTTTAGTGCATATTTTATAAGCATTTTAAGTACATTTAATGATTGCACTTTAAAGGAAGATATTTTGCATGTTTTTGGTTTCAAGTACATGGAATGAATATTTAGAGAAAATGAGGAAAAAATGAAGCAAAAATGATGATTTTATGATGATTTTTGTGTGGCAAGCAAAAATGATGATTTTTGTGTGGCACTATAGTGCCACCCCTTGGCATCATAGTGCCATCATCGAGTGAGAAGGGCGCTTAGCGCCCTAGACTAGCGCTATAGCGCTAGTAACTATCTTTCTCGAAGATATATCAAATTTGGCCAAATTTTGAAGGCGTGTTTGAAGCAACCCTCAATTATTTTTTGTTTTCTATTTAATGAGAAGGATTTGAACGAATTTAGGGACCTTTTTAAGCCTTAAAACTTCAATTGGGTGTCAATAGTGAGTTAGGTTTTTCATATTTTGTGTTCAAGTGTAAGTGTGAGTGTCATATTTTGTGTTCAAGTGTAAGTGTGAGTTTTTTTTAGTGTGAAGAAGTTTGGAGTTTGCTTAGAGGAAACTCTAGAAGTTTGCTTGGGGAGAAGACATAAGGTACTTTGTATTTGTGTTAGAGTTTTTGTTGTAAGACTTGGATTTCAATGCAAATGTTTTATTTTTGTTTAATCTCCATGAATTCTGAGTATTTTCCTTTCATTCTTCTTGCATATGTGACTTAATCTTGTGGGATGAAAATGATTTAAAGATTTCTTTTTACTCTTAAAAATTGTGATGGTATTCTCACCGAATCTTCATTTGCTTTACAAACTGGCCACTTTTGAGGTTAAAATCCGTTGATTGTTGAGAAACATAATGATCTTGGTGGGCTATTATTTCACTCAGCTATGAGATACCACACTTCATTCTAGGTAGAGTCATTGTGATCACCTGAGGGAGAGTGCAAATAAATAGGGAGATAAGTTTTGATGGGTGTAGAATATGTTAGATCTAGAGTGACATACTAGATTCTGATCAGTTTGGCTTAAGATTTAGTACCCTGACGTTGGAATTTAGTCATTACGATGTCATAGGCTAGGGGCATCTAGAGGTGAGAGGCTAGATAGCAATGATGTGGAGTCAAGATGTTAAGGAATCGAACTTAAGTTAACTAACGTTCTTTGTAAGCACTGGGAGGGGGTAAAGAATAAGGTATGCTTCTAATTGTCACAATACCTTAATTTTGTTATAAATCATTTGAATCTTATATAGACTAAAATATCTTTGCAACGAGAAAGGTTTTTCATAATATTCAAACTCGTTATTATATTTTGCTAAGCTTTTACATTTAGTTGTTACTTTCATTTTAGCTCTTTTAGTAGTAATTTTTTGTAAGCATATCATTTTAACTCTTTTATATTTTTAATTTGATATTTAAATTGAATTTATGTAAGTTGATTTTAAGAGTTACCACATTCCTCATGGGATCGATACTTGGTTTTAAAAAAAATCTTATATTACTTAAAATACTTGCGTAGTACCCCTAGTGTGAAAATCTATTATATAAATCATAAATTATTGCAAGTGTTCACACTAGCCTCTAGATACAAAATTGAGATATATTTTCTAGCATAATTAAGGAGATTAAAAATACGCGTAAGTGCGGGTTGGGTCAAGTTTTTTGCGCCGTTGCTAAGGAATGCGGCAAAACTTTTTGACTTATAATTTTATTTGAATTGTAGTTTTGAAAATTTAAAAAAAAAATTTGAAAAAAACTAAAAGAACCAAGAAAATGTAAAATTGAAAATTTAAAAAAATATTTTCATTTTTGGTGTGTTATTTTATTTTATGCAATTTTTAAATCATTTATGCATAGTTCTGGATGTGAAAATTTATTGCTTTACGATTCTAAGTTAGAACGAACTATTAGAAAATTTTGAAAATAAGGAAGACTTCATATTTCTCAAGAAATGACAAACACGTTGCAAAAAAATATTGAAATTCAAACTGCCGAAAATGAACATCATAATTTACAAAAACCTTTAAGGAATTATGTGAACCCTACAGTAGATGAAATTCATTTAAGTATTCAAACTCCTGCTATAACGGTTAACTCATTTGAACTTAAACCTTTGATTATACAAATGATACAAAACAATCAATTTGGAGGAACACCATCTGAGGATCCGAATTTATATTTAGCTAGTTTTTTAAAATTGTGTGTTACATTTAAATATGTTGGCGTATCAAATGATGTTGTCAGGCTTAGACTTTTTCCATTTTCATTAAGGGATATTAAGGGATAAAAGGGATAAAGCTAAGATGTGGTTAAATTCATTAGCACTTGGATCTATTAGAACTTGGGAAGATTTAGCTCAAAAAAAATTTGGCTAAGTATTTTTCACCTTCAAAAACTGCGAAACTCAGAAATGATATTACTTCTTTTACTCATTATGAAAGAGAGTCTATATATGAAGGTTTGGAAAGATTTAGGGAACTTCTTAAAAAGTGTCCACATCATGTTTTGCCATATTGGTTAATCATTCAAATATTTTATAATGGGTTAGTAGGATCCTTGGATCTATTATAGATGCTGCCGCTGGAGGTTCATTAATGTGCATGCCCTTTGATGAAGCTTATTCATTAATTAAAGAATTGGCTATAAATAATTTTCAATGGCCTTCTGATAGGGTATATCCAAAGAAATTAGCCAGTATTCAAGGTAACAATGCTATTTCAATGATTTCATGTTAAGTTGATGCATTATCTAAGAAGATAAACCAAATTGGAATGAATTTTCTCCAACACCCCAAATGGTTGAAGAAAATTCATTAGGACAAAGGGTTGATTCTCATACTTCATTGGAAACTATAAAAGCTATCAACATACCTAATAACCCATATTCATATTATTATAACCCAGGTTGGAAAAACCATCCAAACTTTAATTGGAACAACAATCTTAGTTATTGATACCGAAATGAAAATATAGTTGTGTAAATTTTATAAAGTTGACTCCGCTTTGCAACGGTGCCAGAAACTTGATGGTGGTTTTATGAATAATGACGTTAAGCACTTAAGTTGGGATTCTACACAAGTATATGTATCGTTATCAAGTAATATAAGACTTTCTTTTTAAGTCCCAAATATCGATCCCACGGGGAAGGTTTAAATTTTAAATGATAAATTAACTAGGAAATTTACAGAAATCAAACAAAATTACTGTCACTAATTCCGAAATTTTAAGATATTATCAAAGCAAAATTATTTACTATTAGTAGAATTTAAAAGCAGATTTTAAAATTAAAAACTACTAAATTATGTTTATGTGATGCAGTTTTCTAATGTGAAAAAGTATCTTTCCCACTACGATGAGTTTTTGGTGAAATGAGATGAGATAAATGGTTTAAATATGTATTGTGCCAAATAGGAGCAATTTTAATTCTCTACCCTGATTCAGTGTTATAGAAAATCATTGGCTAATCTTAGGTTTAGTCCATAAATATGTGGTCAGACTAGGAGGATACTAACTCCCATTCGAGAGCTCCCACTTCCCTTCCTCTGAAGGCTAACTCTGGCTTTAATTTTTAAACACTAAGATCGAATTGGGGATTTTCAGTCTGTCACCCTAGAAATCTCTAATTTTACACCCACTAAAGTATATTTCCTTATTTGTTTACTCTTAATCCCATGAACAAAATACTCCTTCATGGACTTAAATATGATTCTCACTCTATTGTAGACCTCATACTCCATTTCACGGATCATATGTTTCACAACATATTTTAACAATTCTATTGACCAGATAAAAAATTAAATGAAGAGCGGAGCTGAAAAGCCATCACAATTTATTTTAGATTTTAACATTGGCACATCCACATTTTCTCTTCATTTCACCATATCTCAGAGTAGAGAGAAAGATAAACAAATCTACTCAGACTTAATGAGAAAGATACAACAAAACACAAATTTCATATATAAAAGAAAGTTCATACAACAATAATAAATAAATAACACTTATCTGAAACTCTTTCTCAAAGCAAATTTTTTGTAGCCTCCCTTAGAAAATGTAGGAAGAAGAAATCTCTCACTTCTCTTCCTCTCCAACACTTCTTAGAGAAGAATTCACACTTAAAATCACCATAAAAACTCAAATCTATAAAAACAATAACTAACTAATGGTGTGAAATGGCGTGGAATGTAGGTGTGTTGAAATGAGTCGAAGCAATTGAAATGATGCGAAGAAAGGGGGGTTTTCTGATCAAATTTCGGCCCTAAATAGAGCCTAGCTCGGTTCTCCAATAGGTGCATCCAACAAATATTCAAAAAGCATCCAAATTTGTTGAATCTTCTAGAAATAGGGCTTCCACCGACACTGGCGCTGTCAACGCTAGAGGTCCATAATTAAATCCAAAGTTTTAGTCAAACGACGCTATCGGCGCGGAACAAATTTTGAACTTCTCCATTTTTGCTCCAAACTTCATCGTTTTTGCTTTCTTTTTTATCCAAGTCCTCAAAATCAATAAGCTGCAATAAAACTTAGAAAATACCTTTCATTAAATTATAATAGCACCAAAAATGGGTATAAAATATGGGTCTAAAAATGCATATATTTTTTGTGTATCAAAATCTCCCAAACTTAAATGTTACCCTCAAGTAACTCCTTTTCTTACATAAAAATATGACTTATGGTAAAGATTTTAACTTCTAGATTTCCATATCTTAATTCACTAGATAAAATAGTATCACTTAAGAAAAATTCGAAACAACTCCAATTAATACCAAAGGTATAAGAATATCTAGTAGTCAAGTTTAAGACTTTCGATTCTCTATTCTTTTCAAGGAAAATTGCAAATTATTTATATTAAAGCCACTTAGAATATCCATATGAAAAAGAACTTCATGGAACTTTACTAGTAAATATGCTAATACTGAAATATAATTTTAGAAAATGTAGCCAAGCCTTCTTGTTTAAGTTGATTCAAGTGAAGCAAATTTTTAATTAGGCATCTCCTCAAGCTTCTCCTCACATCACTTTTTTTTTCTTTTCTTTTCTTTTTTTCTCTTTTCTTTTCAGGAACATTTTAAATCCTTTTTTTCTTTTCTTTTCTTTTTCTTTTTTCTTTTCATGTGAGTATTACTATATTTGGATAGCCTTTAATGATTTTGAACTTCATTATCCCCTTCTTAAAGTTAAAAACTTTTCACATTTCTTCACTTTATAAATCTATTTTAGCTTTAAAGATTTTTCATAAAGTTTTAATCTTTTCTTCTTACATGAATCTCTAAGATTTTTAATACTTCAAAAATACAAATTCCTTTACTAAAAATAGAAAAAATATAGTCTTATTCTATCATACCATATAATCTTAATCTCTAAAATTAACCTTTATTATTTAAAAAAATTTACTTAAGTTTACTATATATTTAGAAACATAGATATGGTTATCTAAAGTTACCCTCTAATACCAAAGGTCATGTTAAAAATTTTTAAATATTTTGAAAATATAACTAATTGAGGACAAATAAAATTGAGTTTCTTTTCTGAAAAAGGAATTTCTCTTCCTCCCAAACTTTAATTTTTAAAAGATTTTAAATGAAGAACTTGAAAAATTAAGGGTTAATGAAAACATTTAATACATAATGAAAAGACATACCTGTTGAAGGTTCTGATTAGAAACTTAACTCTGAAATATTGCAGGTGCTAATTTGAAAATCTACAATACTTAAAACATTAAATAACACATAAAACATATAAAAATTTTCTGAAAAAGAGTTAACTACAAATACATCTGACAAAGTACTAAAAATTGATAACAGTATTAAAAATTGTCTTACAACACAGCATACAACAAAATAAAGTACCTCAATCCACAAACAAACAGTTTCAAAAATAAATTATAACTAAACAAAAATCTAACTAAGGCATCACCAATCATCATCTTCTTCTTCTTCATTATCTTTCACATCCAAATTCTGCTGCTGATTTGGAGTAAAAACAGGGTGAGTAGGAAATTGAACTGAGTGATCACCCTTCATGAATTTAACCATTGCATCATCATCAACAACATCGTATTCAAACTTTTGTCTTATTAAATCATCAAAATGAGCATTTTTGCCCTCCATATTTTTCATTCTATCATCCATTCTCAAAATATATCACTGTTGGATCATCATTTGTTCCATAAGTTCTTGGATAGTAGGGTCACTAGAAGTACCTGAAGTAGAAGGAATACCTCTGGTCCTACTTCCAGATTTCCATCCAACATGAGATTCGTAAGTCTTGATATTAGCAGGCCCAATAGGTCTTAGAGGTTTAATCCTCTTCTCCTCTGGTCTATAATTAATTCCTGCCTGTTCACATAATGTGAAGATCAAGGCAGGGTGTGTTAAACCTCTAGTAGTCTCTCCAAAAGCAATAGATCTAGTGTTTTTATAAATAATAGAGCCTACATCTATTCTTTTCATCTATTGGATACAAAAGTTTAAGATGACTCTATCCCTTGTAACCTCACTATGATGATTTGTTGGTATCATTCTTTCAGAAGTTTAACATTGAAAAAGGAAAGTTTACCTTAACTCCATTCTTCACCTTCCAGGTTCCTCTTCTATCAGCAAGAAAAGAAATAACCTCATGCAAGGCCTCATTCGTAGTAGAAAATGATTTGTACTGGCAGCTATACACATCTTCCAACTAATAAAATTTATTAATTTTGTTCGGAGTAAACTGCACCATTTTTCCACGAACAAATAGAAAGTCTTCAGAAGTCTCCTTAAAATTGGCATAGAACTCCATCACTACGCAATAATCGCCTCAACAGTAAAGTAGCAGAAATTCTCGCACTACGAGCATTGATTATTCTCTCGACTTCTCCCGAATTTTTGAATCCTCGATCCAGAATCACTTTTCTAGTGTTACATAAACTATTGAAGCAAATATCCGCCTTGTAATTGACAAACTTTTGGTCATCAAAATCCATTTTTCTTTTTTCCTTTGCTCATTCTAGGTGCCATGGTAAATCTACAAAAGTTTGATAAAATCAAAATAAATTCCCAAAAAATTCTGAAAATGACAAAGCGAAACATTTTAAGTTTTAAACATAAATCTACTAAGAAGAGTTCTTCACCTAAGAATTTTCTCAAAATTTCCCAAAAAAATCTCAAAATTTCATATCTCAGTAATATAATGTCGGCACTATTTTTGGTGTGG
>NW_018164492.1:0-6616 GCF_001263595.1 Phalaenopsis equestris
GATCAATTCAACAAGATAATAAGTCTGAATGAACTTAAGGTGATTCAGAATATCCTAAAAGATGTTCAGGGTCAATCCCCGAGCACCTTTTTTGTCTTCTGAACACTTTGAAGGACACCAAGACCCATTTTTCTTTGTTGAAGGAAATCATCCATCAAACTTTAGGTATCCATCAAGATATACCTCGGGACTCGTTAATACACTGATTCCAATGAATTACCCTACACTACTTATCCCACAGTTATACCTAATGTTCAAGGGTTTAAGTCTTGAATAAGGTATTTAAATTCTTGTGAGCAACTAGGGATATTTGGCCACATAGGGATCATTGGGAATGTATAAGTCTAAGATCTAGGTGGCAAGGGAGATGACAACATTGCTTATTCGTGCTCAAATGAGGGATACAAAATGAAATTTTGGAATAGTATCTCCTACCTCAAGGATACTCTTTAAGGGGAGAGGATAGGACCGATGATACTATTCATCAACTTTTGGTGGGAGATACCCCTAGCACCCTTAGACTACCGGTAGTCCTAGCCCAATTAAAGCGATTAGCCTATGGACTATATTACTTTCCAAAATATTTAACAAAAATCCCTTTTCAATGTCACGACTTTTTATTTTCTTGCCAAAGTAAATTCCAAATGCATGCAAAATTAAAACATAAAGCACACAGTTCAGCTCTGAGCCCCTATATTCACCAATGCTTTACACTTAGTTCCGACCTTTCATATGTGGCTATAGGTTTTATTTTATTTACTCACACCTTAATACAATTTGCTTTTAATTTCTACATATTGGTCCTTTTTCTGTTGTTCTGGCTTTATTTCCTTGCAATTTACTTAATTTTCCTGCAACTATATTAGGTTTTATGATACTAACCCTGCAGCGGCAGCAGAGGCCCAGGCATGCTTTACAATTTATTTTCCTCATTATATGTTACAGCGCTTTTACTCATATGCAATTTACATTACGACGTATATTTCATGTACTTTACTTACAAAAACAACAAAATTTCAAATATTAAATACACTTTTAAACCTTTTAAACTCCCTTAATCCACTTCTTTTAAGTTTACGACGATTTTTCTCGGACGAGGTAACCTACAGTTGCTAACGATGGTCCCTTAGTTTAAATAAGCTTAATAACTCGTTTAAACTAAGTAAACTCAAAAGACAAATAATAAGATCAGGATGATGGAACCGTAAGATCCTAACTGACATCACTCAATTTAAATTAAAACTAAGACCAATAATAATAAAATAAACTGCATATCTTGGAGCTGTCACTGTGGTGAAGAGCTTGGAGCAGACTTCGTGGGCAACATTCAAAGTCATCAATTACAAAACTTTCTTTAGTTTAATAACAACAATCTAAAGGACTTCGAGGTAGTCCATTTATGGTGACATAAATCCCCACTTTAACTTTAGTCATTTGCACAACCATGTTGTGCAATCTAAGCCCTAACTCTCTTAGGACTCTGACGTCGTAGTTCGGTACGACATAAATCCTTCTATCTTTCAGGCTGTATGATCAGGATCATACAGGTGTAAGCCATAAATAATAAAATGTCAGGATGAAACATCAAATAATATCATCGTCAAAATAAAAGTCCAACAGTATGATAGTTTGGGAAGGCATTGAGGTTCGTCACAAAATCTATGACTTCCCTACTCCTCTTTCCTTTGAACTCTGAGAATAATTGCTCATATTTGATCTACTCCCACTTGATTTCCCTATGTCCAACCTTGAACACTAACTGTGTAATCTTGAGACAAGTACCTCTAATCATTATCGAGAGTTTTCTTAAGTGGTTTTGGTCTCTTAAGATGTAATTAACTATAGTGGTTTATTTCTATAGAGAACTTAAGAACCCAAGTAATATAAATCATATCTAATCCATATATTAGGTAGGGGAATTTGTCGGACAACATATATAAAAAAGTTTGTAAACCAAAAGGATGTAGGGAATGCCCTCTGATTTTTCCAAGCTTAGAGAGCATCTCTATGCTTCTTGGCCTAATTTTCAAGTTAGGGTAACCATTTTTGCTTATCTTAATTATATAAATCAAAATATCACTTGAAAATGTATGAGAATAATTTTGGTAGGTTTCCTGTGGTCAGAGAAGTCTAGGAAAAATATCATGATATTTTGAATTTTCTTGTGAATTTCTATATTTCATTAAATGTAAATATCTTGTATTAATTCATGTAAATTAAATACTTATAAAAAATTGACAAAATCAATCCCACATTGTTCATAAAAATTATTTATCCACTGTAAAAATTTGAAAATTATTTGACTAAGTCCAAGCATTAAAGTTGATTTTCTAAGAAACCTTGTATTTTGTACAAAAATAATTATAGTAAATTAAATACACTTGGGAAAACTATGAAAAGTAGTTTCTAAGTTATTTGTGATCAGGGGCACTTAGTAAAATAGCCTTATTTTGGATTTAAAATTATTAAAATAATTAAAAATCCCAAAAAATATCAAAATATTTCAAAATGTGCCTAATTGTTCATTGATCACTTAGGACTCATTAAAATATTTTTCCTAATTTTTCTTAAGTTAAAAACAAAATTTTAAGGCTTAAAGGTGGATTAAAATATTTTTCCTAATTTTTCTTAAGTTAAAACAAAATTTTAAGGCTTAAAGGTGGATTTTCCTCATTTTCCCATTAAATTAATTATAATAAATTAATTCAAAAGACCATAAAATTTTGTCTATGTTTTTATCTGACTTAGGGAAACTTCTGATAATTTTCTCATAAATAAAAACTTTATCTTGGGAAGCCAAATAAATTAATTCCTATAAATCTTATTCTCTAACTTTAAATAAATAATTAAAGTAAATTAAACTTAGAGAGGTCTAGATATTCTCCTCTAAACATTGTAATTACCTCACGGATATGACACTCTAAATGCTCAAAGTAATTTGAGTTGTGTTCAATGAGTTATGAGGTGAAGTGCCCCAAGGGCAAAATAGTCATTTTAGACTTTGGTGCCTTAATCAAAATTTAGGATTGACCAAGGGAAAATGGGTAATTTTGATCTTAACAAGCATCTTTGAGTGATTGAAATACAATGGGATTAAAATGTATAACCCCACTCACCACTTTTGCACAATATCAACAAGATTATAAATCTCCAAATCTTCATAACTTGGGAGTCAACTAAGATATCGAGCCTCTCTAACGAAAAAGGTGTTTATTTCTAGGGGTAGGTACATTATTTGTGGCGTGATGCTTGATTATTTTAAACTATTAAATATATGAGATTTATTCAGTTTCATTATTTTCCAAATTTAAAACACTATTTTTTAAAATCTAATTATATGCATATAGTATATTAAACTAAAATCATCTTTTCCGGCCGACGATTTATGGCAATTCTGCTCGGGATTAGTTCTTCTCTTCATTTTGATTAAAATGTGTTGTCTTCATACATCAGTAGTGTGTCCACGTCTCAGTGGGCTAGACTATTATTTTTTCATTGGCATACTTCTCTCGTTTCTTCCTTGAGCAAGTATAGTTAACTCTTTTTTATTTTAGGAGCCTTCTGTTTAATCGCCTTTAAACAGACAGTTTTTGGAATCTTTATATTTTAGTGTGGGTCAGACCCCCAATAGGTGTCATAGACTAGGAGCGATGTGTCGAGGCAAATTCAGTGTGAAGCTAGTCCCTCTCCAAATCTTGGACCGGGTCATACACTTAATTCTTCTTCGGTTGTGACTTGTTTTTAACAAGTTAAATTTAAAACCATTTTCAATGATGATTCCCCCTAAAGGAATTCTAAGTGAAACAAAAAAAAATATTTTTGTCATGATTTACAAAGCAACATAATATTAAAACATAAGCACATTAAAATGTGATGCTCAGTCGATAAGACAATTTCATTAATCTTCTTACTCGCAGAGTCTAAAACGATGCCTAAAGGTAAAGCATGGGTTGTTCGCTAACTTTCAGAACTTTTCAACTGGCAAGAAGAATGTCAACACCGAGCCTAACTTTCTGTTCAAACATGTTTACTGATCACAATTTTATATGACAGTACGATGTATGCGGTTATAATCTTAATGTTTCCTTACTTATATTTTTCTTACTTTGCAACGATGCCAAAAACTTTACTTCAAAGCAAATAAGAATGCAATTATTATATTTAAATATAGGATACTATGCAAGTATATGTATCGTTATCAAGTAATATATGACTTTTTGATTAAGCCCCGAATATCGAACCCACAGGGAGAAATTCAATCTTTTAATAAGTGAGAATAAATAAGGTAATAAATTCTACTTTTGCAAAATATTCTTACTCAAACTATAGATGCTATAATAGGAATGAAAATTCAATTCTTCTTGGTAATTTTTTATAATTGTAAACAACTAACTAAATTTAACTAATTTAATTAGATATTTGTAATATGAAGGCAATATAAATAAAATATTTTTTTTCTGTATCATAAATCAGTAATATGTATAAGAATTTTGCTGTAGAAGTATTTGAATTGTGTTATGTCAAATAAGAGCATAATATTATTTACCCTTACTAGAGATGCTATAAAGAACATTGGTTAATCTATAGTTTGAATTGACTTGAAGACCGGCTAGGTAGAAAAGATACTAGCCCTCACTCTAGTGTTCTCCCTTCTCCCTCCATCTGAGTGCTAACATCTCGTATCAAAACCTAAAACTATAAACCAAATTAGGGACTTTAGTTTGTCACTCTAAAGTCATCTAATTCTACACCCTTCAAATTTTATTTTCCTATTTATTTGCACTCAATCATATGAATTATAATCTCATGTGACTTTTATACTAGTTGACTGAGACAATATCATCATGGATCTTACATGTTCTCACAACAAATATTAACATCTTAGTTGGCCAAATCAAGAAGTAAATGAAGTACAATGTTTAAAATCATCACAAATTATTTGAACATTAAGGATTAATGCTTCACACAACTTCCATCCAATACTTAATCACTTATCATTTTCAGGAAAAAGATAAAGAAAACTACTCATAATTCATGGATAAAACATAACCACACTTAAGTTTAAAAGTAGAAATCATGCAAACAAACAAGAAGTTTAAATTAAAACCAAATGTAGTCACATAGATAAAATTTTATCTCAAATTCTCTCCACCAAACTCTAGAAGTTCCTTTGAATCTCTTCTCTTCCTTTCTCTTACAATACTCTGTACTCACACACTACAACTCCTCTCTTCTTCTCTCTAAAAAGTATCCTAATTAATCTATGAGAGAGAAGTGTCGGCGACTAATTGAGACTCCTTAGGGGGGCGCTTGGGGGGGTGTGAGAGAGTTATTTAATCCAATCCAAGTCATCTTTTATAATTTTCCAAAAGGTGTCTTGGTGTCTCTTCAAAATATGTCCACATTCAATGAATCTTCCAAGTGTTGCCTCCTTTCAAAAGTCAATTGAATGTCTTTTAACCAAATCCCACATTTTTACCAAGAGTTGCTTCTAACACCTCTTCGAAAATTCATCCAAATTCATTGAATCATCAAGTAACTACCTCTCGCACTTAAGCGCGAGATATGTGGCATTTAGGCGCGATCTTCTCGGTTTTCCTGGTGCATAAGCGTGTACACATTTTTATACCAATTTTTTGAGATATTGCACTTTAATAGAAGGTATTTGTGTGTTATTCTTTCAGGTGAAAGAATAACACACAAATACCTTCTATTAAAGTGCAATATCTCAAAAAATTGGTATAAAAATGTGTACATAAATGCTATATATTTTGGGTGTATTAAAATCCTCCAAAATTAAAATCTTACTTGTCCTCAAGTGACACTCCACTCTTTCAAAACCAAAATAAGTAGATTATATAAATGAGTTTCTTTAGGATATTCTAAAATTTTGATCTAGAAATATAGCAGCCCAATTTAGAAAAACTTTAGTACATGGGACCAACTTAGAGTTTAGAAATCTTTAATGTAAAAAAATCTGAAAATATGAGCTCCTATCTAATTCAGAAATATTTGTCAATTCTCTAAAGATAGAGTTTAGGCATTTTATTTTCTCCACTTAAAAATTTTAATTAAGAATAATTATACTTACTATATTATATCATTAAGCTTAAAAGTTTCTCAAGTCTTATACTTAAAAAAGATCAGCTGTGGAACCAATTTTTTATTAGGTACTAATCATAGGCATTAATCCTCAAGCTTCTCCTCCCTATTTCAACTTTCTTTTCTTTTTGTTTTTCTTTTTTTTATTTTTTCATTTTCTTTTTCAGGTGAGGATTACTATATCTGGATAGGCCTTTAAAGATTTTGAATTCCTCTCCTCCTTTCCTAAAACAAAGTTTTGATATAAATCCTTTACTTAAAAATATAATAATAGTTTTAAAATTTATTTTTAATAAAAGAAATTTAAGTATTGCAAATAAAAGTCTAACTCTTTTATATTTTTCAAAATACAATTTCTCCTACTAAAGATAGTGACACAATATTTTTCATTTGCACACTAAAAATTTTTAACTTTAAGTTTTTCTTCATTACTATAGGTTTCAACTAAATTTTCTTACTCTTTTCTATATTCAAAATTTTACTTCCCTAATATAACTTCATGTACATAATCATT
>NW_018164492.1:6662-28471 GCF_001263595.1 Phalaenopsis equestris
TTTAATAAGATAAAACATTTTAACATCATATTTATGTATATGCAGGAATGAAAACTAAAAATAGGATGCTTATAAAAATTTTTACATCCTAAATATACAAGTACAGAAATTGAAAACAAGAGTAAAAATTATTTGATTAAATTTTAAGTTAGCTTAATTCAATGAGATTCATTAGACTTCTATGCAGTGGATGATAACATAAAAGCAAACAAACACACTAACAGAAATTCACAACTGTAACATAAAGAAAATACGTGGTAGTAAATTGAAAATTTTAAACATGAATTTCTTAAGTGAAAGTTAGTAATATTATAAACCTTCATAATATTCAAGATTAAGTTCAACACAAGCTAACTAAATATACTAGACAACATTGTTAACACAAATACTACCTTAAAAACAAAACATAGCTATTACAATAACATAAATGCATCACAACAATATCTAACAGAATAAAACACAACGATTAGTAACAATCTAGATAAATACAACACAAAACAAATTAACAGTTCAATACAATTGTACCACATGAAGTTCAAAATTAAAAACTAAACTACTTAATTTAATTCTCCTCCTCCTCATCATCATCACTATCATCACTATTCCAAAAAGCAGTAGGTTCATATGAAGGATATTGTGGATATAAAGGAAAAACTACACATTGGTCACCCCTAATAAAATTTCCTAAAGATGAGTGAAATTTTTCTTCATAATTGTTGTGTCTTCTCATATAACCATCCATATGATCTACAAAAATTTCCAAATTTAATACCTTGTCCGTAGTATAATTGATGTTATATAACATTCTTTGCAATAAGTATGACTGTGAATTAGAACTAGAAATCTGACCTTGTGATGTGGTTGCACGTGAGGTAGAAGCATGAGAAGTAGAGGCACCTGAACTTCTAGAAAATCCTCCTATCTGGCCAAATATCGAATATTGTGAATAAGATTTCACATTAATGCTCGTGATAGACTTTAGAGGCTACAGTATTTCCTCCTAGCTATAAAATCTAACACCAACTTGCTCACATAAGGAAAAGATTAAGGATATGAATCCCAAACCTGCAGTAGTGGCAGCGGTAGCAGAACTGATGATAGTTTGGTAGATCAGAGATCCAATATCAATCAGCTTGAACTGCTAAATGCAATAACTCAAGGTAGCTCTATCTCTGGTAATTTTACTGAGGTGGTTGATTGGGAGCAGACGAGCTGAAATAAAGTAGTTTGATCCTGATTTTATATGGCAATACGATGTATGCGGTTATAATCTTAATTTTTCCTTACTTATAATTCTTACTTTACAACAGTGCCAAAAACATGATCACCGGTAATAGCTAGGCAAAAATTTAACTTTGAAACAAATAAAAATACAATTATTATATTTAAATATGGGATACTACGTAAATATATGTATCATTATCAAGTAATATATAATTTTTTTATTAAGCCTCGAATATCGAACCCACAGAGACAAAAGATAACATGCAACTAAAATCAAAAGAAAGAAAATAACAAATTCTACTTAGTAAAATATTCTTACTTAAGCTTTAGATGTTATAATAGGAATGAAAATTTGATTCCTTTTGTAATTTTTGCTAGATGAAAGTAAAGTAAACAACTAACTAAACTTAACTAGATATTTGTAAAAGAATGCAATATAAATAAAATATTTTTTTTCTTATCATGAATCAGTAACAAGTATAGGAATTTTGTTGTGGAAGTATTCATATTGTGTTGTGTCAAATAGGAGCAATAGTATTCTTTATCCTTACTAGAGCTGATATAAAAAACATTGGCTAATTTAAAGTTTGAATAGTCTTGAAGATGGGTTAGGTAGGGAAGATACTAGCTCTCACTCTAGAGTTCCCTCTTCTCCCCCCACTTAAGGGCTAGCATCTCGTATCAAAACCTAAAACTATAAAACAAATTGGGCTTTAGTCTGTCACTCTAATGTCATCTAATTCTACACCCGTCTAAGTTATTTCCATATTTATTTACACTCAATCATATGAATCACATTCTCATCCATACAATCTCATGTGATTCTTACCATTTGTTGACTGAGACAGTACCATCTCGGATCTTACATTTTATCACAACAGATATTAGCCTCTTAATTGGCCAAATCAAGAAATAAATGAAGTACAAGGTTTAAAATCATCTTTCAACATTAAAGATTAATACTTCACACAACTTCCATCCAATACTTAATAACTTATCATTTTAAGAAAAAAGATAAAAGAAAATTACTCAGAATTCTTGGAGAAAACACAACAACACTTAAGTTTAAAATTAGAAATCATGCAAACAAACAAGAAGTCTAAATTAAAACGAAATGTACTCACAAAGATAAAAACTTATCTCAAATCCTCTCCACTAAACTCTTGAAATTCCTTTGAATCTCTCCTTTCCCTTACAATACAAACTACAACTCAAAATAAAAAGAAAAGGGGATGGCGGCGTGTGTGGGAGAAAGTGGAAGAAGTCTCTAGAAAAGAAGAGAAGAGAGAGAGGGAGTTCTAACAACCCAACTCAATCCAAGTCCTACTTTTATTATTTTTCAAATGGTGGATTTGGTATCTCTTCAAAATGTGTCCACATTCAATGAAACTTCCAAAGAGTTGCATTCTTTAGTAATAATTATTATCGATGGTGGTTATTTTCATGTCCATTAACTATTTCCCACGTTTTCACCAAGGGTTGCTTCAAACACCTATTAAAAAATTCATCCAAATTCATTAAATCATCGAGTAACTACTTCTGCCACTTAAGCGTGAAGTACTTGGCCTTAGATGCGGCCTTCTCGGTTTTACTGGCGCGTAACGCCAGTTCTAGGCGCTTAGGCGCCATAATTCTTTTGAAACCTTCATTTTTTCTCCAAATTTGATCATTTTTCACTCCTTTCACCAATTTTCATTTATTTGATTGTACCTGAAAGAAAAACACACAAATACCTTCCATTAAAGAGTAACATCCGCAATATCTCAAAAATAGGTATAAAAATGTGTACATAAAGACTATATATTTTATGTCTATCAAAATCCCCCAAACTTAAAATGTTGCTTGTCCTCAAGTGACACCCCAATCTTTCAAATCCAAAACAAGTAGATTATGTAAATGAGTTTCTTTAGGATATTCTAAAATTTTGATGTAGAAATATATTAATCCAATTTAGATAAAACATTAGTATGTGAGACCAACTTAGAGTTTAGAAATTTTTAATGTAAAGAAGTCTGAAAATATGACTTTCTATCTAGTTCAGAAGTATTTGTAAATTTTCCAAATAATGAGTTTAGGCATTCTATCTTCTCCACTTAAAAATTTCTATTAAGAATAATTATACTTACTTTATTATATCCTTAAGCTTAAGAGTTTCTCAAGTCTTGCACTTTAAAAATATTAGATTTAGAAACAATTTTTTATTAGACACTAATCCTCAAGCTTCTCCTCACTTTTTCAACTTTCTTTTTCTCTTCTTTTTTTTTAGATGATTAGATGATGATTACTATATCTAGATAGACATTTAATGATTTTGAATTCCACTCCTCATTTCCTAAAGCAAAGTTTTGATTTAAATCTTTTACTTAAGAATATATCACTAGTTTTGAAATTTATTTTTAATAAAATAAATTGAAGTATTGAAAATAAAAGTCTAACACTCTAAATTTTTAAAAAAATATAATTTCTCCTACTAAAGATAGTTACACGATATTTATCATTTCCACACTAATTACTATAAGTTTTAACTAAATTCTTTTACTTATTTATATATTCTAATTTTTACTTCCCTAATATAACTTCATATACAATAACTTCATATACATAATCATTTTTTTTCAAATCAAAATCAAATTTATTTGTAGTACATTTGAGAACAAATAAATTTCAAGTTTTATTCCCCCAAAACTTAAATTTTTAATATAGAGGCGGGGATGAAAAACAAAAAAAAAAAACTTTTTAGAATTTTTCCATCCGTAATATACAAGTACAAAAATTAAAAATTGGAGTAAAAATTTAATTGATCAAATTTTAATTTAACCTTAACATATTGAGATTCATTAGAATTCTATGCAGTGGAGGATAACATAAAAGCAAACAAACACACTAATAGAAATTCACAACTGCAACATAAAGAAAATGCCCGGTAAATTGAAAATTGAACATGAAGTTCTTAAGTGAAAGTTAGTAATATTCTAAACCTTTCTAAAATTCAGGATTAAGTTCAACACAGACTAACTAAATACACTA
This sequence comes from Phalaenopsis equestris, assembly GCF_001263595.1. Lineage (NCBI taxonomy): Eukaryota > Viridiplantae > Streptophyta > Magnoliopsida > Asparagales > Orchidaceae > Phalaenopsis > Phalaenopsis equestris. Next base: position 10,914 of record NW_018164492.1, read on the forward strand.
TACAACACAGTTATAACAATTACTACCACAAAAAAATATAACAACTTACAATAACATAAATACATCACAACAGTGTCTAACAAAACAAAACACAAACAAAAGTAGCAGTCTTAATAAGTATGACTCAAAAGAAAATAACAGTACTGTATAATTGTACCACATAAAGTTCACAACAATAATAACAAAAAAAAAAAACTAAAGTACTCAGTTTAATCCTCCTCCTCTTCATCAGCATCTTTATCATTGTTATCCTAAAAGGCAGTAACCTCATATGATGGCTATCATGGATATGAAGGGAAAACTACACTTAGATCACCTCACATAAGGTTTTCTAAAGATGAGTAGAATTTCTCCTCATAATCACTATGTCTTCTCATATATCCATTCATATGATCTACAAAATTCTCTAAATTTAATACTTTTTCCGCAGTATAATTGATGTTATCTAACATTCTTTGCAATAAATGTGATTGCAAATCAGAACTAGAAGTCTGACCTTGTGATGTGGATGCACGTGAGATAGAAGCATGAGAAGTAGAGGCACATGAACTATTAGAAAATCCTCCTCTTCAACAAAAGATCGAATGTTGTGAATAAAACTTCACATTAACACTTTTAATGAGTTTTAGAGGCTGCAATATCTCTTCCCATCTATAAAATCTAACACATGTCTGGCTCACATAATGAAAAGATCAAGGATGTGAATCCCAAACCTATAGTAGTAGCAACGATAGCAGAACTGGTGATAGTCTCACAAATCAGAGATCCAATATCATAGGCTTGAAATGCTGAGTGCAATATTTCAAGGTAGCGAGTGCAATATTTCAAGGTAGCTCTATCTCGAGTAACTTCGCTGAGGTGGTTGGTTGGTAACAAACGAGCAGAAATAAAGTAGTGTCAGGCTTTCGATGTGGCATCTAACTTTGACGTGGGGAAGTTAACTCTTTTTTCATTTGTAATCTTCCACGGTCCTCTTTCACCGATCAATGATGATATGATCTCGTCCAACCCCTCAGTCGGATTATAGTTTGAATAAAAAACACAAATTACTAGGGGGCAACTGGTAGAACGGATTTATTACCTCAGGGGAGAAAGACACTAATTTTCCTCGAAACATGACCCGATCTTCTTCAGCTTCAGGGACATTAGCATAAAACTCCCGAACAACAGAAATCACAGCCACAGCAGAAAAACAACAAAAACGTTCTCACTATCGGCGAACAATCAAGTCATCCACTGCTCCGCCTTCCACTCCTTCACCTGGACTTTTAAAACATCTCTCAAGAATCAGTTTCCTCGACTGCAGTGCATCGTTATATTTGTCATGAGCTTTCGTGCTAACAAACTTGCTTGAATCGAAATGGGACTTCCATTTACTCTTCATTCTTGGGGTCATTTCTAAAAATCACATAAAATTCACAATAAATAATAAATTCAACTCTAAATCACTAAAATCAACTTCTAAAAGCATAAAATATCATTTATATGTATTTTCCATAGATTTTTCTCAAAATTTCACCATGAATAGTGATTTTCGGTCAAATTCATAATGTACTCAAAATACATGGTGAAATTAAAAATTTTTTTACATTAAAGTGAAGTTCTTACCTCAAGAAGATCAAATCTAACAAAATTAGATTGAATCCACCAAAAAATTTCCACTTTAGAAAAAGCCCTAACTCTCAAAATCGCAAAAACTAGAGAAAGAAGATGAACTCGGGTGCAAATGAGGATTTTTGGCTCAATTTTTCACTTTGAATCATTCGCGGCCTTGTTTAAGTGAACCGTCGATTAAGCGCGACTGGTTCGATGCTTAGGCACCTAACTCTCGAGTTATCAAGTGCTTAAGTGAGGATCTTGGCGCTTAGACTCCAGTGCACGAATTTTGATAATTTTGATTTTAAGTGAAATGCACACACTTCTACCATAAATCAACCACCCCTAAATGGTTTTATAGATCTTTAATAACTATTTTCTACCTCTTCAGCTCTCTGCTTTCTCAAATTCACCAATATTAACTAATTCGATACAACACAAAATAACACAAAATTTCACACACAAACAAACACTTATATTCATTCACAAACAAATACAAATATTTGTGATACATAATTTCTCAATCCAAAGAGTCTTGGATGAGAAAATTCCTAAGCACAAACACTAAACAAACTTAACACTAAAAACACATAAGACGAACTTAATACTAACAAACAAACACTTAACACAAACGAAAAATAAACTAAGAACTTAATTCCACTCTCCTTCCGATGGAACGAATTCTTGTCTTTCATTCGTTTCTCCTTGGGCATTTGTAGATCAGATAAAATGGGCAGTGGTGAAGGACTCTCGTTGAGTCTTCTTCAATCCATTTGTTTTTCAAATACATAGTCTTGTCCGCTTAAATTGCATCTTAAGTTTTCATCCAATATGCTCCAAATGTGCATTGACTTCCATCACTTTTGCTTCAATTGAAGCCACGTCAGCCTCAATTATTGGGATTTTCTCCGTTATTCCTTCTATACTAAAGGCTAGGAAACCGTTGTATAACTCTTGTGCACTTTGACTAATGAATTTCTTCTTCATAGCTTCTTCATTTTTCTTCATATCAATCTCCCAAGATGACATCTTTCCAAGACCTCTCACTCTTCACTTAGATTTTAGGGTTAAAATTGAAGTGGGGTGAGAATTATCTTCATTCCCTTCTATTTATAGGCTTTAGACCAAGCCTAAAACTAATAGACAGGTTCTCAAACCACCAACCCATGTTAAAACCCACTAAACCACGTTTAAATCTTCTAGAAACGTAATTTAGCACGTTTAGCCGATTGTTGCGCTTAAGGGCCAAATGTTGGAGCGCCGATGCTTAATTTAGTACAGGTCAGTTTAACGTCCAAATACTCATTCTAACTTGTCTAAGTCATCTATTAAGGTCTTAGAATCATTACTAAATCATTATATATTCAAAATACTACCACAACTTTCTTAATCAAACACAACATAACATTCAAAACAGAAACATACAGATAACTATGGGTTTCCTTACACAAAGCGTTTGGTTTAACTTCGTCAGCCCGACGTAACCAGTGTTTATTCTTGTTGACCCAACAACATAAGATCATTTAATTTAAGTTGATCCCCTGAAAAGTAAATTTTCAGCCTGTGACCATTCACTTTGAATATTTTCTTAGTTTTAGGATCTTTGATATCCACAGCTCCATAGGGATAAACTTTCATCACAACAAATGGGTTCTTCCACCTGGACTTAAGTTTGCCTAAAATAATCTTAACCTTGCATTATATAACAAAACTGGGTGCCCTGGCTCAAATTTTTTAGTAAGAAACATCTGATCATGTCACATCTTCATCTTTCGTTATAAATCTTAGCACTCTCATAAGATTCATTCCTTATCTCTTCAAACTCATTTAATTACAATAGTCTTTTCTCACCAGCATTCTTTAAATTGTAATTAAATTCTTTAATAGCCCAATATGCTCTATATTCAAGTTCACCTGATAAATGACAAGTTTTCCTAAATATTAGCATGTATGGGGATATTCTTATATGAGTTCTATATGCAGCCCTATAAGCCCACAAATCATAGTCAATTTTGACCGATCAATCCATTTTTATTAGATTCACAGATTTTTCCAATATTCTTTTAATCTCACGATTGGATAATTCAGGCAAACCACTTGTCTGAGGATGATAAGTGGTATCGACTTTCTATATAGATGACTATTTTGATATATGTGATTATATGCTTAATTTCCTTAATAATGATTCTTACTTTGCAACAAAACGAAAAACATGATCCCAAGCAAAAGCTGGGTAAATTTTTCACTATAAAGCAAATAAGAATAAAGTTATAATATTTAATTATGGGATACTACGTAAATATATGTATCATTATCAAGTAATATAGAACTTTTTTATTAAGCCCCGAATATTGAACTCACAGAAAAAATTTGACAATATGCACTTTACAAAACAAAAGAAATTAGATAACAAGATTTTTACTTAGCAAATATTCTTACTTAAACTAAAGATGCTATAATAGGAATGAAATTTGATTCTTTTTGTTTTTTTTTATATATGAAAATAAAGTAAATGACTAATTAACTTAACTAAATACTTGCGAGATGAACGCAATGTAAATAAAATATTTTCTTCCTTATCATGAATCAGTAATAAGTATAAAAATTCTGTTGTGAAAGTATTTTAAATGTGTTGTGTCAAATAGAAGCAATATTATTCTTTATCCTTACTAGAGATGCTATAAAGAACATTGGCTAATCTATAGTTTGAATAGTTTTGAAGATCGGTTAGGTATGGAAGATAATAGCTCTCACTCTAGAGTTCCCTCTTCTCCCTCCACCTGGAGGCTAATATATCGTATCAAAACCTAAAACTATAAATCAAATTGGAGGCTTTAGCATGTCACTCTAATGTCCTCTAATTCTACACCCATGAAAGTTTATTTCCCTATTTATTTGCACTCAACCCCATGAACAACATTCTCATCCAAGCTACATTCTCATCCATGAAATCAAATGTGATTTTTACCATTTGTTGACTGAGATAATACCATCTCAGATCTTACATGTTCTCACAATAGGTATTAACATCTTAATTGGTCAAATCAAGAAGTAAATGAAGTACAAGGTTTCAAATCATCATAATTTTTTCCAACATTGAAGTCTAATACTTCACACAACTTCCTTTCAATACTTAATTACTTATCATTTTAAGGAAAAAGATAAGGAAAACTACTCAGAACTCATGGAGAAAATACTACCACACTTGAGCTTAAAGGTAGAATTCATGCCCACAAACAAGAATTCTAAATTAAAATCAAATGTAGTCAAAAAGATAAACACTTATCTTAAATTCTCTCCACCAAATGCCTTGAAGTTCCTTTGAATTCTCTTCTTTCACTCACAATACAAACTAAAACTCAAAATAAAATAAAAGTGGTCGGCGACAGCGGCTACTTGGATGAATGATGATTGTTGGTTGGGATTGGTTGGCTCTCTCTCCTTTGTTGATCCAAGTTTTTTTTTATATATAAAAATCCAAAAGGTATCTTGGTGTCTCTTCAAAATGTGTCTCCATTCAATGAATCTTCTAGAAATTGCCTCCTTTCAAAAGCCAATTGAATGAATTTTCGTGTCCATGGGCTATTTCCCGAGTTTTTACCAAGGGTTGCTTCAAATACCTCTTCAAAAATTCATCTAAATTCAATGAATCATCAAATAACTAATTTTGGTGCTTAAGTGTGTCGTATCTGGTGCTTAGACACGACTCTCTCTGTATAACTGGTGTGTAAGCGTCAGTCCTGGGTGCTTAGGCGCCTCAGTTCATTTTTGCCCCATCTTCATTTTTGCTCCAAATTTGATCATTTTTCACTCATTTTACCATTTTTCAACCATTTGATTTGATTGTACCTACAAGAAAAAATATATAAATACATTTCATTAAAACGCAATATCTAAAAAATAGGCATAAAATGTGTATAAAAATTCTATATATTTTAGGTGTATCAATAAGCAGTAGCAATTCTATGGTTGATATGATATTTCTTTAATAATTTCTCCATTCTTGCATTCATGAAATGACTTCCCTCGTCAGTTATGGTCACTCTCGATATCCCAAATTTACAAAATATATTTGTTCTTAAAAAATTTGCAACACTTTGAGCATCACATCAAGGTAAAGTAACAACTTCTATCCATTTGTATACATAGTCTACTACTATAAATATATATAAATTTCCGAATGATGGTAAAAAAGGTCTCATGAAATCTAATCCCCAAACATCAAATATCTCGACTTCCAACACATAATTGAGAGGCATCTCATTTCTTCTAGAAATATTCCATACTCGTTGACATCAATCACAAATTTTCATATAAGCATTAATATCTCTAAAAATAATAGGTCAATAAAATCCAGATTATAAAATTTTGTATGTTGTTTTATCAACGCCAAAATGTCCCCCAAAATCAGAATTATGCCATTTTTGAATAATTTCATATTTTCAGCTCCCTTCATATCTATTATCTCAAAGTCAAATTCTTACAAAAGAAGAATCTATCGTATCAGTCTTGGTTTTGCATCATTCTTTTTCATTAAATATTTAACAACAGAATGATTAATATGCACAACACATTTAGTTTCAATTAAGTATGATCTGAATTTATCAAAATCATATACTACTGCTAATAACTATTTCTCTGTTATGGTATAATTAATTTGAGTTTCATTAAGAGTTCTACTAGCAAAGTATATTACTTTGAAAATTTTATCATGCTTTTGTCCTAAAACAGCTCCAATAGCATATTCATTTGTTTCACACATTAATTCAAAAGGTTTTTCCCAATCAAGTGAAATAATAATTGGTGCAGTGACTAATTTTTCTTTTAATAACTCAAAAGCTTTAAGGCAATTCCTATAAAAATTAAAAATTACACCTTTTTCAAGTAAATGGCATAGAGGCTTAGCAATTTTTGAAAAGTCTTTAATATATCGCCTATAAAATCCAACATGTTCTAAAAAAATGCTAATTTCCCTTATATTTGTTGGGTAAGGTAAATTAGTCATCACTTGCATTTTTGCTGTGTCTGCTTCCATACTACTTTCTGATATTTGATGCTTAAAATAATTCCTCCTGCTACCATAAATTGGTCTTTTTCCCAATTAAGGATTAAATTTGTTTCTTCACAGCTCTTAAGAATTTTCGATAAAAGTTCTAAACATGATTCAAATGAAGTTCCAAACACTAAAAAATCATCCATAAAAACTTCAACTCCATTTTCAATTAAATCACAGAAAATAGTCATCATACATTTTTGAAATGTAGCAGGGGCATTACAAAAACCAAAGGGCGTTCTTCTAAAAGCAAATGTATGATAAGGACTGGTAAAATTTGTTTTTTCTTGGTCCTCAGGAACTATTTGTATCAGATGATAACCAGTATATCCATCCAGAAAATAAAAATATTTATGTTCAGCTAGTCTATCCAACATTTGATCGAGAAAGGGTAGTGGAAAATGATCTTTCATAGTAGCGATATTTAATTTAATCATTGCAGATTCACCACCCTATGACTTGTCTTGTTGGTATTAAATTATTATGTTCATTCATAGTCACAATCACTCCTCCTTTCTTAGGAACGCAGTGAATTGGACTAACACATGCACTATCTGAAATAAACACTATCTGAAATATGATGGATAATTCTAGCATCTAACCACTTTAAAATTTCTTTCTTAACAACTTTTTTCATAACAAGATTCAATCTCCTTTGAAGATCAGCTCTGGGTTTGCAGTTCTCTTTCATATGAATTCTATGCATACAAATTGAAGGACTGATTCCATTAATATCAACAATTGTCCATCCAAAGACTTTCTTATAATTCTTCAAAGTTTTCATTAAACTCACTTCTTCTTTTGTAGTTAAATTTGAGGAAATTATAACCGATAATATTGAGGAATCACCTAAAAAGGCATATTTTAAATGTTTAGGAAGTAACTTCAACTCGAGTTTAGAAGATTTTTCAATTGATGGGATTTATTTTTTTTTCTCTCGTATCCAAAACTTCAAAACTTTCTTGGACATAATTCAAATCTTCCTTATAAAAGTTTTCAGATTGATCTAATTCCTCTTTTTACTCATGTTCCAACTCTTTCATTTCAGATTTCTCTTCAAAACTTGTTTTGAAATGTCATTCACTCAGATATTTTATTACATTCATTCTGTAACATTCATTATCTTTACCTTTTGCAGGATACTTCATTGATTTTAAAATATTAAATGTAATTGTTTGATCATTGATGTGCATAGTTAATTCCCCTTTCTGCACATTTATCATTGCTTCCTATAGCTAGGAAATGTCTCCCAAAAATGATAGGTATCTCCTTATATTCTTCCATATCTAGCACAATGAAATCAACAGGAAAGATAAATTGATACACTTTCACTAAAACATCTTCTATAACTCCCTTAGGATATGTTATTGAATGATCTTCTAACTGCAGAGTTATAGTAGTAGGGGATATTTCTTCTAATTCAAATCTTTTAAATATTGATAATGGCATAAGGTTAATGCTTGCACCTAAATCATATAAAGTTTTCCCATAAAATATGTCTCCTATTATACATTGAATTGTAAAGCTACCTGGATCGTTAAACTTATCAGGAAGCTTTTTCTGAAATATAGCACTGTGCTCATCACTAAGTGCATCAGTCTCGTTATCTTCGAACTTCTTTTTCCTGTTAAAAAAATTCTTTATAAACTTCACATAGCTTGGCATTTGTTCTAAAGCTTCAGCAAATGGAATATTAATTGTAAGCTTCTTAAAGATTTCCATAAACTTTTAAAATTGTTTATCCAACTTTTGTTGATGAAGTCTCTGAGAAAATGAAGATGGAGGCTTTTTCAAGTCAATTTTAAGTGGAGAAATATGTCTCTCTAAACCTTTCGGAGCGTCCACTTCAGGCTCTTCAATCATTGGGATATTATGATTGTTGTTTATGGCATTCAAAGTTTTAAATTATGCTTGAGAATCTACTATTTGGCCTAATAAATTCTCTTCAATCATTGCAATTGGTTGAGAAAAATTCATTCTAAATTAGATTAACTTCCTTGAAGTTGTAGCAACTTCATTTGCTAACATTGCAAAAGCATCAAATTCATAAATATTGGCTACTTTCTTAGGATTTACCCTCTTAGAAGGTCATTAAAAATTATTAGTAGTCATCTCTTCAATTAAAGCATAAGCATCATGAAATGGTTTTGACATCAATGAACCACCTGCAACGACATCGATAATAGATCTAAGAGATCCAGCTAATTCATTATAAAAGGTTTGAATTATTAACCAATCTGGTATAGCCTGGTGTTGACACTTTCTCAGTAGTTCTTTAAATCATTCACATGCTTCACAAATAGATTTCCCTTCAAACTGCCAAAAAGATGTCATATCATTTCTAAACTTCGCAGTTTTTTATGATGGAAAATATTTAGCAAGAAATTTTTGCGCTAAATCACCCCAAGTTCTGATAGATCCAGGTGCTAACAAATGTAACCATATCTTAACATTATCTCTCAGTGAGAAAGAAAAAAATCTAAGTATCATAGCATCATCTAAAACATCATCATATTTAAATGTACCGCACAATTCTAGAAAATTGACAAGATGTAAATTCGGATATTCAGTTGGTGCTCCCCCAAACTGATTATTTGATACCATTTGGATAATAGCAGGTTTAAGTTCAAATGAATTAGCCACTACAACAGGTTTTTGAATACTACAATGAAGTTCATCCACCGCAGGGTTTGCATAATCTTTTAGAAGTCTAAACTCTTGAATAATTTCAACATTTTAATTATTTTGGTTTGTCATTTCTTGAAATTTTGTCTTTTTCTGTATTTTTGATTTTTTTTTTAATTTTTCTAATATTTCTTTCTAATTTAGAATCGTTAGGCACTAATTCTATAGAACCTGAATTATGCATACATTACTTACGAAACACATAAAATATATAATCACACAAGCAAGAACTTTATATAAAAACAACACTACAATATTCCTATAATAAATCTAAAAGTATAAATAGACGTTCTAAAAATTTCTTTAAAATTTTTATAGTTGTCCCCGGCAACGGCGCCAAAAACTTGATCCTGATTTTATATGACAATACGATGTATGCGGTTATAATCTTAATTTTTCCTTTTAATTCTTACTTTGTGACGGTGCCAAAAACTTGATCAACAACAACAGCTAGGCAAAAATTTGACTTCGAAACAAATAAGAATACAATTATTATATTTAAATATGGGATACTACGCAAGTATATATATTGTTATCAAGTAATAAAGAACTTTTTGATTAAGCCCCAAATATCGAACCCACAAGGACAAAAGACAATCTGCAACTAAAATCAGAAGAAATTAGATAATAAATTCTGCTTAGAAAAATATTCTTACTCAAACTTTAGATGCTATAATAGGAATGAAAATTTGATTCTTTTTGTGTTTTTTGCTAGATGAAAGTAAAGTAAACAACTAACTAAACTTAACTATAAATTTGTAAAATTCTATGCATACAAATTGAATGATTGATACATTTAATATGCGCTAACGTCCATCTAAAGGCTTTCTTAAAATTTCTCAAAATTTCTATTAGTTTTTCTTCATGATCTTCAGTTAAGTTTGAGGATATTATAACAGTTAATGTTGATGAGTTCCCTAAAAAAGCATATTTTAAATGTATAGGGAGAACATTCATCCCAAGTTCAGGAGGTTTTTTAATTAAAGTAATAAGAAGTTTACTATTTTCAGTAGTGTCTAAAATCACAGAACTTTTCTGAACATAATCTGAATCCTCAATATTTATCTCAATTGTTGTATCTTGAAAATCAATATCATTCACATACTCCAGTTCTTGTCCTATTTTAACTTCAAAACTTTCTAGGAAATGGTTATCAATTAAATCACCAATAATCTACATTTTGTAAAATTCATCATCTTTTTTTTCATTGGGTACTTCATTTATTTTAACACATTAAGCGTAACTTCCTTGTCATTACCTCTCATGGTTAACTCTCCTTTTTACACATCCATCATAGCTCGTCCAGTGATCATAAAATGTCTCCCTAAAATGATTGGTATTTCTTTATCTTCCTCCCTATCAAAAGTAATGAAATCCACAGGGAAGATATATTTATCTACCTTAACCAGCACATCCTCTATAACCCTCTTAGGATAAGTGATTGATCGATCAGCTGACTGAAGGGTGACGTTGTGGGAGAAGTTATCCTAAACCTAACCTTCTGAATATTGATAATGACATGAGGTTAATGCTAGCTCCTAAATCACAAAAGGCTTTTCCACAAAATCTTTCTCCTATCGTACATGGAATAGTAAAGCTACAAAGACCTTTGAGTTTTTTAGGAAGCTTTTTTGGATTATTGCACTATGTTCTTCACTAAATGCAACAGTCTCGTGATCTCCAAACTTGCTCTTCTTATTTAAGATTTCTTTCATAAACTTGACATAACTAGGCATTTAGAATTTTTTTAATCCGATTTTTATTGTGTAAGTCTCTGAGGAAATGGCGGTGATGTTCTTTCTAAATTGATCTTAGTTTGATAGACAAGTTTTTTCAATATTTTTAAGAACATTTTCATCATGTTTTTCAATTTTTTCTGTTTCCCTCTCAACTTCAATCTTTTTTTGTACTTCAGTATCCAACTCTCTACCACTTCTTAACTTGACCGCTTTAACTTCATCTTTGTTTTTATCTTTAGGATTAACTTCAGTGTTACTAGGAAGTGTTCCTTGAGACCTATTGCTAAGTGAGTTAGCAATTTATTCCGATTGATTCTCAATATTTCTTATTATTGTACTCTGACATTGTAATTGATTCTCCATTTGTAACACTGCTTCTTTAAAGACAACTCCTCAAATTGTTGGTTATTTGTAAAGTTAGGAGGATAACAATGTCTATAGTTAGTATTACGCTAGTTGTTCCTACTTCCCAATGGGTTCACTTGTTTTTTTCCCCATTATTGATTTCCACCACTAGAATTATTATTCCAGTTAAAGTTAGGGTGGTAGTAACCTGGGTTATAATAACTAGAATATGGGTTATTGGGTCTATTTTTAATTGCATTTAAAGTCTCAAACAAAGGTTGAGAATCAATCAATTGTCCTAATGAATTTTCCTCAATCACATGAGGTGTTAGAGGTAAATTCATTCCAAATTGGTCTAACTTCCTAGATATTCAACTTGAGATGTCAAAACAAAAGTTGTATCAATATCGTGAATAGTGATTACTTTCTTAGGATTTACCCTTTTAGAGGGTCATTAAAAGTTGCCAGTACTCATCTCTTCTATTAATTCATATGCTTCATCAAATGGATTGGAAATTAATGAACTTCTAACAGCAGCGTCAATAATAGATCTAAGGGATCCTACTAACCCATTATAAAATGTTTGAATAATTAACCAGCATAGCAAAGCATGATGTGGACACTTCCTAAGGAGCTCTTTAAATCGTTCTCGGGCTTCATATATTGACTCACTTTCATATTGAGTAAATGAGATAATATCATTTCTAAGTTTGGCGGGTTTTTTAAGGTGGAAAATACTTAACTTAGAATTTTTGTGTCAATCTCCTCAAGTTCTGATAGATCCAAGTGCTAATGAGTTTAAACACATCTTAGTTTTATCCCTTAAGGGAAAAAAAAGTTTAAATCTAACAGCGTTGTTTGAAACGTCGTCATATTTAAATATAGCACATAATTCTAGAAAACTAGCAAGGAGTAAGTTCAGATCCTCAGATTGTGTTCCCCCAAACTGATCATTTTGTACCATTTGGATTATGACAGGTTCTGACAGGTTTAAGTTCAAATAATTTAGCTGCTACAACAGAGGTTTGTATGCTCAAATAAATTTCATCTAATGTAGGGTTTGCATAGTCCCTTAAAGGTATTTGTTGATGTTCATTTTCAACTGTTTGATTATCAATGTTATTATGTGACGTGTTCGCCATACTTGTAAATTATGAAGTTCTTTTTGTTTTTAAATTTTTATTATGATTCGTTCTAACTCAAAATCGTAAGGTATTAAACATTCAAATATTGAATTACATATACAAACGTAAAAGTTCAGAGAATAAAATTAAAAAAAATACTCAAAAAAATATAAACTATTTTATTTTCTTTTCTTATAAAAATATTTTTAACACAAAAACAAGCACTTTTATAAGGAAAAAAGACACTACAATTTTCCTAAGATATGTCTATAGTTTAAATAAAATTTTTAAGTCAAAAGTTCTGTTGTTTCATTCATTCATCGGCAACGGCGCCAAAAACTTGACCCAACTCACAATTACGTAGTAATTTAATTTTCAAAATAATGGTCAAAAGCTTGAATCAATTTATTTTAGCGGCTAGTGTGCACAATGAATATTTTATAGAATTTAGAATTCGATTAATAGTTTACACACTAAAGTGTACACAATTAGAATTTCCTCTTAAAACCCTAGTATTGATCTCACAGGGAAGGTGAAGCTCTTTTTAGGGACTTAGCAAAACTTTGCTTTAACTCCAGACAATTATCTAGGAAATATGGTAGCAAGTTCATGTGTAAAAAAAGTTACTAAATTTTTACTAATTCTATTTCAAAGTTTACAAAAAAAATGCAGTGTTTCTAAACTAGTTTTACGTGGAAAAGTTCAAAGTATGTAAAAGTCTTTTTCCCTTGCAAAGTGATCATAATTAGTATAAGAATAAAATATCTAAAGCTTTAAATGTAGTTTTGTGTCAAATTGAAGCAATCATATTTCTTATCCTCTTTCGAGTACATAAAGAACATTGGCTAACATAAAATTAAGTTCTTAAATCCTTGGTTAAGCTGGGTAGGTTCTAGCCTGTCACCTCCAGATTACCCACTACGACCATTATTATAGGAATAACCTATTCTTAAGTTTCAAAATCTAGATCAAATTGGTTAAGTTTCTAGCATATCACCCTAAAATCACCAATTTACACCCATCAAAACTTATCTCCCTATCTATTTGCACTAACCAATGGGCTACCTTTTCACCCACTAGATTAATGTGATTATTACTAGTTGAAGAACACATAGCCCTCCTGAGTCATTATGGATTCACAATAAGTTTTAACATTCCAATTGGTTAGATTGAAGATGTAAACTAAGTACAAAGTAATGAATCATTACAAGTATGAAATAAGAGAAATCTTAAACAATTCTAATCCTGCACATGATTATTTTTTATTGCAAGAGGAAAGAGAAAGGAAACTATTCAGCCTTCATGGGGATAACACAACAAAATATGATTTATATTAAAATCCAATTTTACACAGTAAAATAAAACTTAAACAAAAATATAAAGTATTTATGTGAAACTTCTCCCCAAACTAATTCTTTGAAGTTTCTTTGATGACTTCTTACTCAAATAGACACACCAAAACACACACTAGAAAAACTCTCACCAACATACTCTCTCACACACTCACCGACGCCTATTAGTGCTCCCCCTTCAAACCCCCTTTCGGCCGGCCAATGCTTCCTTTAAATAAAGCTCTTAAAATCACCAAGAGTCATTTCAAGCACCTTTTCAAAATTTGTTCAAATTCATCTCACAAAAATCAAAATCATTTCTGGCACCTAGGCGCCAATCTTCTAAAACTACCTGGTGCCTAGGCACCAGGTCCTGGCGTCGGGTCACTTCTTGCTCCAATGCTCTATTTAACACCATTTTTGCTCATTTTTCTCTTAAACTTCATCTCTTATACCTGAAATCAAAAACACATAAAAATACATTTCATTAAAGCATAATATCCTTAAAAAATTGCATAAAATCATTTATATATTAAAATACCACATTTTAAGGCGTGTGACAGAGCTCCATATTGTCGACCACATATAGTTTAAAGGACCTTTAGAGATATTATTTAAAGTGGGATTCGCCTTAGTATTAAATGAAAAGGTAGCCAATGTGGAAAAAAACTGCATTTTTGGAGTTTCACGATGAAGAGTTTCAACCACTTTGAGAAAGATATGCAAGGATAATCACCGTTCAGATGTCAGTCAGATCCAAAGTTGCAGCTACAAATTCTTGTTTTATGAAACCTTGAAGAGTATCCCATCCTTATGTGTGCTTAAGGGAACCTATTTCTAATAGTAACTTAAAGACAGGGTTATTCTTACACGGCCTCTGATATCTCAGTATTGTGAAGGCATTGACAATGCAGTATGTTTGATATTTATCAGTTCATGTTTGTATGATGATGACTTATGGATCATTATGGAGATTTTTGCAGTATCCTCTGCATTTTAGATCGGTATTAGTTTTGAAAGATGATCAATGAAGTAATTTTCAAGTGTCAATCAAGATTTGTTAAATGATCATCCCCAACGATTATGATAATAATGTAATTTCCCAGTAACAGCACTAGAAACTTGATCCGCTCCCTAGCAACTTAATTAAGTTTATAAAATCAAGTGTTATTGCACACTGGGATTTCTCACGTAAGTATACGAAAAAGTATATGTATCATTTCAGTAATATAGGGCTCTATTGAGTCTGGATTGTTGATCCCACAGAGAACAAGGTTAATGAATCCTTGAAGAAAAATACTAGTCTACTACTTTTAGGTCATAGTTTGGGTGAAAGTTTAACCAACTACTCATACATTACTTCAATTAATTCTAATGTTAAAACTAAACTAACTTAATTGGATGTGATTATCAAGATATAAAACTTATCGCTCTCTCTTGTGATGATATAAGTAATTATGTAGGAATAGATACTTTAAATGGCAAATGTGGCTATTGACAAATAAGAGCACTTATTCTTCCGAGTGCATATAGAAGTTTGGTTAAACTGGTTTTAATTCCTTAAACCCCAATTTGAACTCATCAAAGCATATTTCCATTTCTATTTGCATTACTTACAGTTTTCTTACACCATACCCTAATACTTTAATTATTTCTTCATCGTTCTTCCATGTCATAATAGATCACAACAAATTTTAACAGTTCATATGACCAGTATGAAAATTAAATTAAGCGTTGAATGATACTCATCACATTGATGTTTAAAGATCAATTTTATAAGCATCGTAACATCCAACACATTCATCACAAGAGAAAGGTAAGAAATATCTACTCACAGTGCATGAAGAAAAAACCACAAATCATCATCTTATAGCAAAGCATATCCACTAGAATTATGTTTACAAACAGTACAAGACAATATAGAACACAATATTTAGTTTTTTCCCTAATAAAAAATATGATAATTTCTCCCCAAAATGTCTCCAAGTGCTCCCTGCAATGCTGAGTATATCCCCTTACAGATTTCTCTCCAATCTCTCTAAAAAAGTGGAAAATACAAAACTCTAACTCTACACTATGACTCCTCTGCCTCCTTGGACATCCTAAGGCTTCAGAATGTTTAGGAATGCCCCCTCGAGCTGCCTACGATACCCCTTTAACTCCCAAAGTCATGCTAAAATAACTGGAGAAACTGCCCAGGCAGTTTTTAGCGCCTTGGCGCCACTAGGCTAGCACCTTTGCCTGAGTAGGTTCTTACGCACAGACGCCCAATAAGCTGGTACCAAGGCGCTTGAGTGGAGCACATTGGCGCCCAAAGACTGGCGCCTAGGTTCCAGTCTGCTAGTCCCCATATTTCTCCTTTTTGCCTCCACAATCACATCATCATCACCAACATAGTACTACCAACACTGCCACTAACCAACACACCATAATAACCATATCATCATCACCAACAAACTACCACCAACACCGCAACCGTCAACATACTACCACTAGCAACAAACACACGACCATAGCCGCATCATCATCATTAATGAACTACTTCTAACACTTTCACCACTAGCACACAACCATCATCAACCAACAGACCACCACGACTACATCATCATCACCGACCAACTACCACTAACATTGCCATCACCAACACACCACGACCACCAACCAACACACTAACACGGCCACATCGTCAATACTAACGCACCACCACCACATCATCATCATCAACACCCATATATCATGACTACCAACAAACTATAACCAACACCACCACCACCAATCCAACAAACCATCACAACCATGCCAACAAACCACCATCACCACACCATCAACATACCAAAACCACCACTCTCATCTCCACACACACCACTACACATTTCACGATGTCACAAAAAAGAAAATTCATCAATAATAAATCATATCCAATAGATCACCATCACATTCGAGAACGAGGGAAACCCGCCAACACCAACCAAACCGAACAATGGAATAACAAAAGCATATTCCAAGTCTAACTAAATTGAACCATAAACAAATAAGAGTAAAGAGGCACGCAAGGTAAATTACAAATTACTTTCCTTTCAGATGCCACAAACAACAAGAAACAAGACACATACTCCATCAACCAAAAACCGAAAAGAGCAAAAATCAAAAACAACAAAGAGCAAAGGCCACACGTGGTAAACCGCAAATCAGATCCTTCCAACATAGAAAAAATCTAGAAATAGGAAAGAGCAAGCAACACAAGGCAAACCTCAAATCGCAAGGAGCAAATAACTGCATATGTATAGGGTAGAGAATAATGTAGGAGAACTGAGAGCAAAGAAACCAACGGAGCATGAGATTGGAGAGAAGCTAGATAGGAGGGACCTTACCTTGAGAGTCGGAGACCGGACAGAAGTGAGAGAGAAGGAGGAACCTTGCCAACAAAGCCGGAGACGAGAGGAGAAGGGAGCTAGGACAGAGATGCAAGAGAAGAACATGAGAAAAAAATTGAACTGCGGGGCACGTAAGGAATTTGTCGCAAAGAAGATGTTGGCCGCGGGTTTGAACCTGTGGCCCATATTTAGATAAGATTATGGCAAAACTCCACCTTACCACGCTATCTATACAGACCCTTGAGCCTTTTCTAAAATGAATTTTGTCAACCTGACGTGACAAGCTCAAGTTGAATTCTTAATATCATGTA
>NW_018164492.1:28571-34010 GCF_001263595.1 Phalaenopsis equestris
AACAAAAGCATATTCCAAGTCTAACTAAATTGAACAATAAACAAATAAGAGAAAAGAGGCACGCAAGGTAAATTACAAATTACTTACCTTTCATATGCCACAAACAACAAGAAACAAGATACATACTCCATCAACCAAATATCAACCAAAAACCGAAAAGAGCAAAAATCAAAAACAACAAAGAGCAAAGGCCACACGTGGTAAACCGCAAATCAGATCCTTCCAACATAGAAAAAATCTAGAAATAGGAAAGAGCAAGCAACACAAGGCAAACCTCAAATCGCAAGGAGCAAATAACTGCATATGTATAGGGTAGAGAATAATGTAGGAGAACTGAGAGCAAAGAAACCAACGGAGCATGAGATTGGAGAGAAGCTAGATGGGAGGGACCTTACCTTCAGAGCTGGAGACCGGACAGAAGTGAGAGAGGAGGAACCTTGCCACCAAAGCCGGAGACAAGAGAGGAGAAGGGAGCTAGGACAGAGATGCAAGAGAAGAACATGAGAAAACTGCGGGGTTGTCGCAAAGAATATGCTGACCGAGGGTTTGAACCAGCGGCCTATATTTAGATAAGATTATGGCGAAACTCCGCCTTACCACGCTATCCATACAAACCCTTAAGCCTTTTCTAAAATGAATTTTCTCAACCTGATGTGACAAGCTCAAGTTGAATTCTTAATATCATGTAATTTCTTTTCAAGCTTGAATAGATGATGTATAAACCCCTATATATATATATATATATATAGCTTAAGGGTCTACTTATTTATTTAAAAAAAGAAATCGATATTTAGCAGATGCCCAAATATTGATTTCTCATGCGCTTTTTGGCCACATGATGAAAGTTCGCGTCATGTGCCTAAAATTCCACAGTCCTCGCGCCACGGTAAGATCGAACCCTTGACCTAAGAGGACTTATAGTGACCCCGCCACCGACAGAACCTACCAAAAATAACTTTTTGCAACACACACACACACGCTCACGCACGCATAATGCACGTGTGTGTATCATAACACTACCAAAAATAACTTTTTGCAACACACATACACACACACACACACACACACACACACATAACACTACCAAAAATAACTTTTTGCAAAACCCTTTTCAAACGTGTGTGTATCATAACACTACCAAAAATAACTTTTGCAACACCCTTTTCAAGATTTAGCAGAACTTATAAAACCTACTAATTTCTTCGATCTTTTTCAAAAACAGCCAGAGAAGTTATGTCGTTGCTTAGCGCAGTAAATGGTTTTTGCAGTTCTTATGCAAACATGGAGAAGGTTAATTACAACAATATCTAAGAATGCACTTATAAGTGATGTGATATTTTATAAGTTATTAATACTTGGAAGCGTTGCAACAATACAGAAAAAACACCTCAATTTTGTTAATGTTTTCTGCACTTTTAAGCACAGGTAAAATAAAGAAAAAATTATTTATAATTTATGAAAGTTGCAACACTTATAAGTGCCGGTATAATATAGAACTAAAAACAATATACTATTTGATTTTGTTTACATTTACACTTGTTACAAAATAATACAATATTCAATTGGTGTAATCTACATAAAATATTGACATTCACAATAAGATGCACTTTCTTTCGACACCAAATGAATACTAATTTATAGCATCCGTATTTTCTTCCAATCGATAAAGTTCTTCTTCAGGTGTATTAATCCAATAAAAGACAAAAATTATATAAACAAGCATGGAAGATCAAGGCAGGAATTCCATATACAATAACAGTTTAGATAAAATACTCTGTACAGCATTAAACTCATACCACCCTGGCAATTGAAGTTTCATTCTATGCTCCAAAGTGAGAAGTGTTCGAAGTTGCCAGGAATAACAATATATATATGAATCAAAATTTATAGTTTCATAACTTTGTCGCATAACAGATAATCATAATAAAAAATATAACATATATGATATAAAACTAGTCTTCCAAAATACCACTAATATAAATGAAACATAACATAACACAATCACAAACATATATATATATATAGATAGATAGATAGAATGATGAAAAACATTTACATATAAATACCTATGTATATGTATATATAAATACCTATATACATAATGGGTGTCTTCGCTGTTCTCCCGCCGATCCTATGGTTTATGGTTCCTCATGATGGTAATATTTAATTTTGTTCAGTTTTCCAAGTGAATTTGTATTTTGGTTTTTGTTCCCGCTGATTGCATGTATTGTAAGATCATTTTGAGTTTGGTTTTATGGATTTTGGTCTTTGTTTTGGTTGTGATTCTTTGGATAAACGAAAGTTTGATTTTTTTTGAGTTGTGGGTATCATTTTTGATATGGAGGGCCCCTTCCTTTGCTGATGTACTAAAGGGTCTCAAAATAGGAACCCATCGTGTTATCTTTTCTTCATCAGTTCCATGAAGATTATGGGATCCGTAAGAAGAAGAGTTTTATCAAAAAGACTGGGAGGAAAGTAACTATTTTTTCTGAAGCTGAGAACTTGAAACTTGTTGAAAATTTGTGGTTTGCTTTGGTGAGTCATTTAGATGGATGTTATCAGGAGATTTTTTGAAAGATTAAATTGGAGGGAGATTGGTATGTTGGAGCTCTTGATGGGAGACATTATTATTAAATTTGGAAAAGAAGAGGATTATGTTAGATTTTTCTGTAGCAAACCGTGTTATATCAAGAA
The DNA here is from genome assembly GCF_001263595.1 of Phalaenopsis equestris. Taxonomy (NCBI): domain Eukaryota; kingdom Viridiplantae; phylum Streptophyta; class Magnoliopsida; order Asparagales; family Orchidaceae; genus Phalaenopsis; species Phalaenopsis equestris. Next base: position 31,266 of record NW_018164492.1, read on the forward strand.
TGCCTTAATGATGATTCTTAAGTGGAGTTTGTGTTTCGATCCATCAAATGAACCTCCAATCATTCATATTTGGATTACTTTCTCAGGGTTGAGATTACATTATTTTAATCATCAAGTGGTGTTTTCTCTTGGAGCAATTTTTTGTTCACCAATGAAGATAAATATGGCTACTTACATTTTTAATAGACCTTGGCGGAAAGAGATATAACTGAACCTTCAGCGGTAGAGGTTTGGATTGTTACACAGAATAACGGGTAATGGCAAAACGTGGAGGTGGAATATAGTCCAAAAAATTATAACAAGTGCAGAATGTTTGGGCATAAGGTGGATTCATGTTTTGTTCCAAATCCTGAATTTAGAATTCCAAAGGATATTCCTAAGAGGAAAAATGAAATTGTGAATAAGAAGAATACAAATGCTAATGTCGAAGAAAAGAAGATGAAAGATGTAAAAAAAGAAAGGAAGGAGGAGGAAGTTCTTGATGAAAGAAGCAATACTCATGAAAGTCCTAAATAGAACAACATTATTGTGGAAGAACGTGGTGAAGGGGAGGTGTTGATCAGGAGGATGAGGTCAATATGCTACAACAAAAACATGTTGATACCACTGAGATTGGAAAGGATATTGATTGGACTCAGCAAGAAATGCAGGGTCAGACTAATAACATACAAACTTATAAGAGGGAATTTATGCAAAACATCAGATCATGTGGCAAAGGCTACAAAGGTGATAATGGTGGGAGAATGGAAAATACAAAAAAACTAAAAGACTGAAAGGTAAGATTCATAGAGAAATGAATTATATGGATTAGGATGCTTTGATTAATTATTATGGGACATCCTCAGCTGGGATTCTTGTAGTTATTGATGATGGAGCCTCCTATAGGCTTATTAGGGGAAGTAGATAAATTAACAAAGGTTAATTTTTTTATTTGGAATATTAATGGCATTGCAAAGTCAGAGGTCTTGAATCTATGCAAGATATACAAGTTGAGAAGTTTTGCATTGTTAGAACATTTGAATAAGGTATTGAATATTTCTAAATGGCTGGTAAATTGGGTGTAAATATAATTATATTGTCAACTACAATCTGAAGATTTGATTTTTGTGGAAAAATGAGTTTAAAGTTACTTTGTTAGCTCTGCATTTGGAAATATGTTTACTTCAAACTATTATTCATATTTATTTTTATTATGTTGGTTGCACTAATAGAGATAGAGCTAACTCTTGCTTGACCTTTTGGTCACCACGAAAAGTGATTTGATTCCTTGGATGGTGGGTAGAAATTTTAATGTCATTACCTCCCCTTTGGAAAAAAGAAGGGAGGTTGGACACCTTGTTACAAGGTTATGGAAACATTCAAACATTACATTAATGCATCGGGTTTATTTGAGGCTGGTTTTACTTGTAATCCTTTCACTTGTAGTAGCAGTAAGATATTGGAGAGACTAGATTGGTTTCTCATTGACAGGAATTGGCTTGATACATTCCAATTTCCTAATGTTACACATCTGATTAAGATTGGATATACTCATACCCCACTTTTATTCAAAGTGGAGTACATTCATAAATAGATTTTTCAAATTTTCAAATTCTTAAATATATGGGTGTCCCATGGTAATTTTCTGAATGTTATCATCAAAGAGGCTTGGCATACTAAATCTGATAATTCTCACGGGTTTACTCTGTGGGAGTTGAGTAAAAAATTGGCAAGAAAGTTGAAGGCTTGGAAGTAGGTTATGTTCGAAGATATTAACAAAAGGATTAAGGAAGTAGAATTGAAGGTGAGCCAAATGGAGGAGGGCTATATTAATAATTGGGTTGCTGAAGAAGAGGTTATGTTAGCACAAAATCAACTTAATGATGCAATACAGATGTAAATAGATTTTTTTTTAAAAAAAAAGACATCTCATTCATGTTGAAGGAAAAAGAAATTCTATGTTTTTCGATGCATGTATTAAGCAAAGAAGAAGTGATAATATTATTTTAAAAATTGAAGAGGGAGATGGTATGTGGATTTAGACACAAGATCAGATTAATTTTAGTGCTATTAAATATTTTCAGAAACAGTATCTTGCTACTAATGTTGATATTTGTGATTTCATCTAGAGAGTGGCTCATAATGAAGTGGTAATTGTTGTTGGCGGTCATTTTAGTCATGTTCCTCAGAAGAAGGAGAACTGGGAGGCTCTAAAGTTTATTGATAGTTAGAAGCGTCTGAGACTGTCAATCAGGAAGGATGGAAATCAGGCAGCTAAATTAGGAGATTTCTATAATCAAAATTAGAAGCTTCCTTATTTCCAATACCTTTATTCTGATTTCTTTCCCTTTTAGCTGAATATTTAGATTAGGAATATGTATTATTAAGTTACCTAAAATAGATTATGCACTTTATTTTGTACCTAAAATAGATTGTAAGATTGTTATTTAATGGAATGAAAGCAAGGGGAAAAGGCAATCGAGCCTATTCAGTATTCAACCTAATTTTCTCAAAACCTTGACATGGTATCAGAGCCAAGTTTTGTCCTAACCACCGATAATCATTGAAGGAGCCTCAAAACTCCCTTCCCGTCGGCCTTCTTGCGGGAAGGGAGGAACTACTTCTCCGCCTTCGATTCGCCTTCTACCGGGCTACGTCGTCCTCCTTCTACGTCCTCCCCTCTCGTGCCTGGGCTCGCCGACAGGGTTAGGGTTATGGCTCCGCTCACCCTACCGTAGGTTATAATTTCAACACAGCGTCTATGGC
>NW_018164492.1:34053-45279 GCF_001263595.1 Phalaenopsis equestris
TTTGTGCCTTCGACGGTAGCGACGACGTGCGGAGCACTGATGATGTTCTACCTGAACGAAATCTCTGTGTTTGGTCACAGGTCGGAGACTGCAAGGAAACTGCAGGGCTCGACGCACCTCGATCAGCTCCTGATCCAGAACTCAGACTCCTTCACGGGATTGCTATTGTTCGTTATAGGATTCCTTCTCTTCATGGTTTCCTTCATCAACGATCACGACTTTCAGACTTTCTTTTCTAGAGGCATCGAGCCTATTCGTAATTCAGCTTATTACGCCTCGCCCTCCAGGCGATGAAAGACATCCTCGCGCTTCACTGTTCTCATCCGTAGTTTACCCACCTCTCGGGCTTCGGCACTTTTGGGCTTCGACACTCTCGGGCTTCAGTATTTTTAGACTTCGGCACTCTCGGGCTTCGACATTTTTAGGCTTCTGCACCCTCAGACTTCAACATTCTTAGGCTTCGGCAAAATTTTGGCTTCGACCCTCTTAGGCTTCGGCATTTTCAGGCTTCGGCACTTACGGCTTGAGGATTTTTTGTCCCGACAGTGTTATCAGTTTCTTATTAGCAAATTGATGCTTCCTGATCAGTCAGTATCAATTTAAGGGAGAATGTCAATCAGGAATGACAGAAATCAGACAGCTAAATTAGGAGTTTTCTATAATTAGAAGTTTTTTTTTATTTCCAATATCTTTATTCTGATTTATTTCCCTTTTAGCTGAATATTTAGATTAGGAGTATGTATTATTAAGTTACCTAAAATAGATTATGCACTTTATTTTGTACCTAAATTAGATTGTAATATTGTTATTTAATGGAATGAAAGCAAAAGGAAAAGGCAATCAAGCCTATTCAGTATTCAACCTATTTTTCTCAGAACTTTGACTAGCAATTATACTAGCAATTCAAAGTTACTTCAAGGTGTTCTTCCATAGTGTTAATTCCTAAAGAGAATTTAAGGCATAAATGGGAGAACTTTAGAACCATAAGTCTTACTACCGTGGCGTCTAAGAATAATAGCAAAATTTTGGTGAAGGGCTTCAACCAATTATGAATTCTACTATCTGCCACATCAACAAAATTCATTATAGGTAGGCATATAACTAAAAGCATTTTGATTGCACAAGAATTGATGATGAACATGGACAACAAGTGTAGGGGGGAGACACGCCTCAAAATTACCTATTTTTTTCTATGTATTTCATTCTTATTTTTAAAGATTTTGCGTTTTAATGAAAGCTATTTTTTGTATTTTTTATTTCAAGTGCAAGAAATGGAGTATAAGAGAAAGAGGAGCAAAAATGGAGAAAAAATTAGTCAATTGAAGCCAAAGACACAAAAGATGACATGGCGCCTTCATTAAGTGGGAGCTGGGTGAGGGAAAGTTAAACTTTTGGAATGATGATTGGTATTTGCATGAACCTCTCTGGCATAATTCTCTTGGGATTCAGGATAAAAATTTTAAAGTTGTGTATAGTTGATATAGTGAATGTTGCGATTTAAACAAGCTACGAGACATGCTAAATTCTGATGTAGTCAAGTATGTTTCTAATGTTCCTATTGATAAAACTAAAATTGATGTGATTATAGTTCAAGGCAATGCCAAGGTGTATGAGTAAAGCTATTGCAAGGAGGCATTATGTTAATAATAGTAATAGGAGAGGAGATCATACCTGAAATAGTATTTTTAAACCTAGTCAATCTTTCTTGCATGGAGGATCCATCATAATCTTCTCCTTACTAATGATTTATTTAAACCCAGAGGGCTTTGGATCCTCTCTATATGTTAAATATGTAGACAATAGGAGGTGATCTCTCATATTTTTTTTTATATTGTAAATTCTCGAGTTATATTTGAAGAAGCTTGGGATGTCATTTTAATATTTTTATACCCAATATTGTGTATCACTCATTGAACCAATGCTTGCATAACTAGGAAGGAAAGACCAGTGTTCTTAATACGATACCTTATATTTGCTTTTGGTTTGTTTGGATGGAACGAAATAGTAGGAAGCTTCATGTGATAGAACACTCGAATGACCGAGTGTTAGAGAACATCAAATATTATATATGCAAATTAATTAAGGCTTAGCAATCAAGATGTTAAATGCATTAAAGGTATGTAGAGTCTGTGTGGGGTTAATCTGGTTGGGGAAAGGAAAGCTGGTAAATTTTCGTTGAGACTGCTTAAATGGGTCAAACTGACTTATCCTTATTATAAAGCTAATCTAGATCAATGTTTTAAAAGAGGGATGGATGGAGTTGGCGGAATTGTAAGGGATTGCAAAGGTAGTTGTGTTTGGTTTTTTTCGGCACCTTGCCCATCTATTACTATTATGTATTTTGAATTGTTTGTTGTTTTGTTGTATATTTAGTGCAAAGCATTTGAGGGTTAGACTTTTGCAAATTTAAACTGATTCTTTATTAAAATTTCAAATATGTATTGGCAAAGAAATTTTACCTTGGGAGTATCATATAGTATGGAGCAAAATTAAACAGTTATTACCATGTTTCAACCTTCAGTGGTATAATTGCTACAAGGAGGTTAATAGAGCGGCTTACTTTTCGGCAAAACTGGGGCATATTTAGATAGTCCAAGTATTGGTATCACTCCTATTGCACCCGCTTGGTAAATAAATTGAAGACAATTTAGAGTTACCGGTTTTAAGATATAGTTGATGATTTTTTTCTCCTTTTACCTTTGTTATACCTTTGAATTGTTTGACGATCTAAAAGATATCCATATTATAGGAGTATATATGATTGTTTTTTTTTTCTTTGATTTATTTGCTTAGCATGCATTGTAACTCTAGGTGGAGGATTCATAGGTTTTTATTTTGCGTAATTTTACTTTTGGGTATAGTTAAAACCTCTAGCCAACCGCTGTAATCTTTTTTTTGAGTATTGGTATCAAGAAATAATTACCATTTAAGATGTCATACATTATGTTATACTCAATCCAAAGGGCATATATTTTTTTAGTAATGATGGAAATTATAATAAAATTTGTTTTATTCCACCTGAGATTTTCTGAAGCCCATTTTGCAAAAAAAAAAAAAAAACTCAAAAATTTTTCGTTTGAGATTTTCTGAAGCCCATTTTGCAAAAAAAAAACTCAAAAATTTTTCGTGGTTTGCACATTTAGCAAAACCATTAGAATCTTAGATTTTCATATGTGCATGGCATCATTAGGTGAAATTTCTAAATTTTTTTTATCCTCTTTAGCTATATAATACTTATATCATTTTTCATTGCAATGAAGAAACTATAAGTAAGAATTATTTTTTTCTTTTGTTTACAATACAAGTAATAATACAAACGTAGTTTATTACATGATCACTTCATCACACTTACAACACATATTTCAATCCAACACTTTATTACATGATCACTTCATCACACTTACAACACACATATTTCAATCCAACACAAATAAACAATCACTAAGACACCTACACATCGGAGTTTGACACATATGCTAAAACACCTGCTCACTCTCATCATCATCATCTTCTTTAACTTCTTCATCTTCTATGTCATTCTCATCCATGGGTTAGCGATGAGTAAAATTTTGATATTGAGGATATTGAAGAATTTCAATGTTCTTACTTCCTCAAATCCATTGATTTTGCTTAAACATTTCTATCATGGATGCAGAACATCGAGCCTTAAAATCATTGTTTTGTGCTTCTTCTCATAATGTAGTTCTCATTATCTCACAACACTTTTAACATAACACACATCTTTAAACACATCATAACAATAAATTATTTAAATCAATCCATATTGATAACTATGAGCTACCTCTCACAAAAAGCTTAGTTTAACGTCATCAACCTGATAATAGTCATAACTCACAAATAATCACACCAACAAAAATAATCATGGGGTGCCTCCCACGAAGGACTTGATTTAACGTCGCTAGCCCAACAAAGGATTCCTTCCGGATCAAAATTTTATTTAAGAAATCCATGATCAACCACCAAATCTTTTCCGGATCCTAGGATTCCTACTAAATCCTTTAATTCTAGTTTTTCTTTCAACTTTTCCTTTTTAGATTAATTCAAATTATTATTCGTCATGTTTTTTTCTAGATCCAATATTTTTCTATTAATTTCCTCAATTTACATATTAATATCATCCTTAAAAATTATAAGAAATAGATCTTTATATGATAGTTCAAGATCTCCTAAATTTTGGATTGGATTCTCTCTATTATGGATTAAATTCTACTAGGTTACTCTTCTGTCTCAAGTTATCTTCTAATTCTTCCCCTTAGGGCTGAGGAAATAGTGGACGTAGTATTTCTATATTTTTCTTGGTTGATGAAATAGGTTTTTCTAATTCCTTAGAAATTTCTTCCATTGGTCTTTCAATCTCCTTTTCCTCTTTTCTTAACTCAAGGTTCTTTTTAACCATATCCTCAAATTCTCTTCCACTTCTTAGTTGGATAGTTTTATGTTGCCCGCCATTCTTCTCCTTAGGGTTTATATCATGGTCATTAGGTAAAATCTCTGGAGGATTATTGTTAATTGAGTTAACAATCTGCCCTAGTTGATTTTTCGTATTCTTTATTGCAGCCCCTTATAACTTCTTCTCCTCATTCTATGGATTGAAGTTAAATCTATGAGAAAAAAAAAGCCCAATGTTAAAATTGCCCTGATTAGTCCAATTACATATCCGATTAAGTTGATTATATTCCTATAATTGGTTTCTTCCTCTAAAATTATTAGTCCAACTATAGTTGGAATGATTCTTCCAACCTGGGTTGTAATAATGGGAAAAAGGGTTATCTAAGTGATTGTGTATCTCATGGCTAGTTTCAAAACCATTAACATCAATCAATTGTCCAAAAGAATTTTCCTCAATAACTATGGGTCCTTGAGGATAAATTTCTAAGTCTTTATCTAAATTTCTCACAATATCTGTAACTTGAGAAAAATGGGAAAAAGGGTTATCTAAGTGATTGTGTATCTCATGGCTAGTTTCATGAAAATTCACTACCCTCTTGGGGTTTACTATATCGAAGCTACTAGCATATTTATTATTTTGTTGATTCACCATTTCTACAATAAATTCATGGGGTCTTTTTTGATTCATAATCATCCTAATAGCTCTCTTTAGTTCTGATTTGTTGGGTTTAAGGTCTGCAGCTCTTGAACTATGCATTAAAAAAGTAATATATGTATATATATATATATATTAATAATTTTTAAATAAAAATTTTTAACACACAAACAATCACTTAAACAAATAAACAACACTACAATTTTTCAAGTCTAAGTCTAATTAGTTTGACTAAAATTTTACGTAAGTCAAATCAACTTTTCCTTCCCGGCAAGGACGCTAAAAACTTGTCCCAACTCGCTGTTACGTAGTAATTTAGTTTCCTAGCCAAAAATATGACCTAATTTCTTTATACAACTAGTGTGCAAAATGGATTTGATATATAGTTTAGAATTTAATTTATAGTTTACAGACTAGGGGTTTCATGCAAGTGCGCACATTGTTCAAGTAATATAGAGTGTTCTTTCAAAATCCTTGAGTATCGATCCCACAGGGAAATATATTAATTCGTAACGACTTCAGTAAAAGTTCTACTCTACAATAACTCATCTTAGCCTGAAATTTCTGAAAAGTTTGATTTTTATAAATTCACTACTTTGCTATAAAATTAAAGTTAACTAAATTAAATAAAAACCTAATCTATGGAGGTTGGTTAAATTTTGGAAAGTTCTTGTATAATCAAAATGCTATCCTTCTTGCAATGAATATAGTGGCAAAAGTAGTAGAAGAATCGATAGAATTATGTAATAATTTTTGTGTCAACAAGGATCATATGTCTACCTACCCTCTCCCAAGTGTATATATACGTTTAGTATTCTATTAGGTTTACACAACCAGCAGAGATGCGAAGGTGGTTAAAAGCCTTACAACTCTTGGTACGGAACCCATTCACTTACAACAATTGTCACCTAGAAGCTCCTAATAGAAACATATCATGAAGTATATTTCCTTTAAAAGTTGCATTGCCGCCTGAACTACTTCACCATAGACAACTAGACAACGCGAGTGCACTCACTTTGTGCAGTCACCGCACTTCCAAGTCTTAGTCTCAACTTAAAAATAGATTTTAACATAACCTACGACCAGTTAGCTATGTCAATGAACCAACGAAGATATTACTCATCAAATAGAAATTAAAATTATTCTATCATAAAATAAATTTTCACACACATGCCACTACTTCATCACTAGAGGAAAGAATAAGGAAAATTGCTCACTAAGCATGAAGAAGACACATGGATTCTTCATTGCAAATGACATTCAAATCACACAACTATATTGCAATAATTCAAAACAAATACAATAACAGTACAAGACTTATCTTTACAGAAAATTTACAACCTCCTTGCACACCAAATATCAATCCCATACACTTCTTTTCAAAGTCTCAAGAGTCACCAAGACTCTAAAAGACACTTCCCACACGAAGAGACACCAAGCCTCACTCTCTATTCTTCCTTTAGGATTACACCAAACACACACACAGCAAGAGACACCAACACACACAAATGAAGAGAGTCCAACACTTGAAAATCTTTCTTTTTAATATAAACCTCAAAATTCCCAAGAGTCACTTCAGACGCCCCTTCAAAATTCATCCAATTACATTGTATTTAAAAAAAAACAAATTTTGGCACTTTGGCGCCCATCCGTGGAACCTAGGGGCTGGCCTTCTAGAAGCATGAAATAACGGTCTCGCGCCATGACATCGAGCTTTTTGTTTCCGCGTACAAGGTCTGGCTCTTAGGCGCCAGAAGCTGGCGCCTAAGCATCAGTTCACTGTGTGCTCCTTTGCTCCATTTGAACCAATTTTGCTCCATTTTCGCTTCTCCTTCTCCAAAACTCCATCTCTTGTACTTGAAACTGAAAACACATAAAATACAATCCATTAAAGTGCAATATCATTAAAAATAAACATTATATATATATATAATAATAATAATAATAATAATAATAATAATAATAACACAATTTTAGGTGTGTCAGTTTTCTGCATCATTTGGATGATAGCAGGTTTCAGTTCAAACTTGTTAGCTTCTAAATTTGATGTTTGAATGCTTAAGTGAATATAATTTGTTGTAGGATTAGAATAATATATTAAGGGTCTATGTGCATTTAGATGTTGATGGGTTGGTTCCTGAATTTCTGGGTTATTAGGTAGATTGTTCTCAGTCTCTCCTACAAGTTGTTCAAATCCCTTTTATTTTCTAATTTTCCTAATAGTTCTCTCTAACTCAGAATCATATGTTGAAAGTCATGTAGGTTCCGCACTACGCATACACAAACTAGAGATCCCTAAAAGTTTACACATAGTCAAATAAAAACATTTTTTTTTTATTTTTCTTAGGTTTTTTTTAAAAAATATAAATAATAAAGCACTAAAAATTAACACTACAGGTTTTTCAAATCAAAGACCTCAATGTTCAACTAAAATTTTCCTAAATTAAGTTATCGTCGTTCCCCGACAATGACACCAAAAACTTGATACCGCTTTCAGGTGTAACCACACACTAAAGGCTCACGCAAGTGCATGTGTCGTCTTAATAATATCAGATTTTAGAGTCAAAAAAGTTGATCCCACAGAGAACGTGGTAATTCCAAAATAAGCCTAGCCTAGAATTTAGTTTGTGTTAAAGTCCTATAAAGTAATCCTAAAGTTTCTAAGGCAATTGAAAAGTTAAATACTACACAACTACCCCTACTTAATGTAGTTTGGATTGACGAATATCAAGTTCTTAAGATACACTTCCTTACAATGATGTAAGTGGATTACAATAAATGTAAAGTGCAAATTATAAAATAAGTCAGTGAAAAATAGGAACAACACTCTTCTTTACCCTCCCTTGAGTGCATAAAGAAGATTGTTTAAAATGACTTTAATTCCTTAAATCCAATAACTAACTCATCAAAGCATATTTATCTAACATTTACATCTCCCTACAAGGCATTTCAACCTATACCCCTTAGTTCAATATGACTAATCTAGTAGATTCTACCATAGCTCTCCTGAGTTATTATGGTTCACAACACATTTTAACATTTCACTTGGCCTGAATGAAAGATAAATGAAGAACTGAAGGTTAATCATCACATTTGATAATTAAAAGTGATTTAAAAGAACTTTGCTTTTTTATGTATCATACTTAATCATCACAAGGAAAGGTTAAGAACTCTACTCAAGAAGCATGAGAAAAACACCACACAAATTCATTGAAATAAGAAAAATATGCTACCTAAATGTTTACAAATGAAATACAATAATAAAGACAAATACTACTTATCTTTCTCTACTTTAAAATGGCCTAAAGATGCTCAACCAAAGCTCCTCCTGACTTATGGGTTGTTGTTATTGAAGACTCTTACTATCATGTACACTAGGAGAAGAAGAATGAACTCTATAGCAAACTAAAACCTCAAATGAAAAACCCTCATCAATCCTAAGCCCTACCTGCGCCAATCTTACCCCATGGGCATCAATCCCACTAATTCCCTGATACATTCTATTTATAAACTCTATTACTCAGCATAAGAACCACTCCACGCCCTCCTAACAACTCCTCACAATAGGCTTTGTGAACTGCCAAAACTGCTCAAGGAAGTTGCTAGTGCCTAGGCGCCCATTGATCCGGCGCGTAGGCACCAACCACTTCGGGTTGTCTGAGGGAGGGACTGACACCTAAGCACTCAGGAGTTTGGCGCTTGGACACTAGTCCTCAATAATCTCCTTCTGCTCCAAGTCTCCTCCATGTTTCCTCACTTCTATTACATGCACTGCAAAAAACATAAAAACACCTTTCATTAAAGTGCAATCTCATCCATAAAAATGTGTAAATCATCAAGAAATATTAGCATGATTATCTACACATTAGTAGACTGGGCAAAAAAGCCCGGAGAACTAAGAGCAAGCTGTTGCGGTCTCAACATTAGGATAAAAAAAAGGTTTCGTTGCCTATTTTGGTTCCAGTTAAAAGAAGACTTAGATTCCCTTGGCTGAGAATGGCTCTGCAATGTTGTTCCGTTGCGTGGAACATGTGTTAGCCAGGATTACTAAGATGTCATTCTCCCCTCAAGATGCTGGTCACTTTACGCCTAAAATAAATGATGATGCTAATACAGACCAAGAGATCATTAGAGCAGTTTCCTCTTTAAGAGAAAAATGTCCTCTTCTTAAGAGAAGTTTCGTGCCTGAATCTCTCAGACATCTGAGCAAGCGATGCAAGAATTTCTCTACTTTTATTACCCTCAAATCCATTGAAGTAGGAGAACAGGGGATACCCGTTGGTTCACTACAAGGTTGAGATATTTACCGTTTGTCGTGCAGGTTATAGAGCCAACCAAGAATTCACATGAGACCCTTAGTGTAGCACTTGAGGTCACTGCACTAAATATTGCACCAGATAATGGTATTAATACTATTGTAGCAGCTCTTCCTGTATCTGATGTAAGCTCCTTTTCTAAGAAAAACAAAACAAAAAATGTAAGAAACAAAAATTGAAGGGAAAAAAGAAAACTATTAAATTAAAAGAAAAATGATAGAAATTGTGTACCCAGGATCTGCTTTACCTCGGATCAGGAAGCTCTACCCACATCCAATGATGAGAAGTTCTTGACCGATCCCTTCTAGTTGATCAGAAGATCACTCCCATTGACTCTTGGTGCATCAGTCTGTGGGGAAACACTCACAATCTCCGGTTGAACCCTGGACTTCAATAGGAGTCATTATTGGTGGATCGACCACTTAGCCACCAGCTCCCTCCCAGTTTTGGTTTGATCCTTCTTTATAGTCTCTTGAAATGATTTAGAAGACTCCTCTACCTCCACTCGCTCGAAGGATTTTGGCTTCTTATCCAACTTCTTCTTCTTCAGCTCTCCTTCAGGCCGACGATGTTTTACTCCAAGGACAGCCGACAACTTAGCCCAATCAAAGTGTTTCTGCATCAAATAAAATCCCTTCTCATTAAGGAAATCACAAAAAGTTAGTGAATACAAGGAGAGACTGACTCGAAATGATGAGAACGACACCTTATGCCATAAATATAAGTGTCATAATATAAGTGTCATGAGTAAAAAAATCTAAAGGAATCTTATCATAACATTAAATTATTACTAATAAAATTTGATTTATTACATTAAATTTTTTTTTCTTATTGCCACTGTTGCTACCAAAGAATAAGAAAATTTAGAACTTAAAATGTACACTAAAAAATGATCAACACAAATCTCGAGACGATCTAGCGGTCCAAATTAAAAGAAAAATGAGAATCATCCCTTTAACTAAAAAACAAGAGTACTCATAAGACCGACCAGCTAAAGAACCACCAGTCAATCGGTAGCCAACCGAACAAAGGGCTAAAGGTTAACTAAATTTCATTCTGATAACTAAAGGATTACCTAGTCCAACAAGATAGACATTCACACATACAAGCGAACAAACGACTACCCCAAAAATCCACAAAAATCTCTAGAAATAACAAAGGAATCAATATGCCTACCAACCACCTTAAGGCAGACCGACAACCTCTCTCAAAGCCGATCGGTTTCCTAGAGCAAAGGTCAATCGACTGACCGACCTTTTTCTTTTTGTAAATCGACAATTACAAGAATTTGATGGTGCTACTAGAAGAGTTAAATTCTAATAACGGTTTCAAAATATTGACTGCGACTTTATAAATATGTGTTTGATTTAATAAAGATGTATAGATATAATATTCAATAATGTCAAAGTCCAATTTGTCAACGCAAGTATACGTATCACTCAAGTAATATAGGGCTCTAATGGAGTCCTAGTTATCGATCCCACAGGGAGAAATAGAATACTATGGACTAAGGCTTAATAAAAAGTAATAATTCAACTACAACGACGACGTTAAATTTGTTTATCTGTCACTAATAGGCAATTGAAATAAGTAAATAATTTGGATAACTAATAAATAACTAATGATATAAAGTAGGGTTTAATTGTGATATTCAATATATAAGAAATCATACTTCTCCTTGTCAAGAAATTATAGTGAATGGATAAAATGAATTAGTTCAATTTATATTGTGTCAAATAGGAGCATACATATTCTTTACCCTTTGGTCCAGGCATAAAGAAAATTGACTAATCCTATGCTTGGTTACTTATTCTGCGGCTAGGCTGGGAGGATACCGGCTCTCAC
>NW_018164492.1:45589-46849 GCF_001263595.1 Phalaenopsis equestris
AGAAAACTACTCAGAACTCATGGGGAAAGCATAACACAACTTGGAATTCATATATAAAATCAAAGCCATACAAACTATAACAAGTAAATAACTTATCTCTAAATTTTTCCCCAAGAACACTCCTGGAAGTTCCTCTGAATCTCTTCCTTTTTTTACAGCACACGGAATTCCTCTTCGAAGTAGCAAGGAGGAAGAAATCTCTCACTTTCCCTCTACTCTTACAATTTCTCGAAGAATTCCTCACAGTTACACGCTCTAGCAAGCTCTCTACACACTAATGGAACCTATCTAACCTTCAGGACTCTCTTATTTTCGGCCAAAATCTTCTCTTTAAAGATGTGGATGAGTTTTCCCAAGAGTTGCTTATGCACCCCTCCAAAATTCAGTCTTATCCATTTTACAGGACATCCCACCGTTGACGACCTCGATGGAGCCGTCAGCGGCCTTATGGAGATTTTGTCATGTGGCCTCAGGAAAAGCTCGTCGTCGGCGCCCTAGTGCAATTCTCCACATTTTGGTCGTTTTTGCTCCAAATTCGCTCCTTTTTGCATCTTTTTGCTCCATTGACTTTAATTCATCATTCCTGCAACAAAACATCAAAAATACATTTCTTTAAAGTGATTTCTTTAAAGTACAATATCATCAAAAACAATATAAAAGAGGTACGAAAATCTCAACATATTTTACTTTGGTTAAAATCCTCCAAACTTAACTATTACTTGTCCTCAAGTAATTTTAGTACTATATAAAAGTTATGATCTACTGCAGTAATATTTTAATTCAGAAATACTATAAGTTTGATTTAGATAAATATCATAGTGAAATTTTCAGAAAAAATTCAAGTAATTGAATTTACTATGTAGCCATCAGATTATCTAGTCATCAAGTTTTAAGAGTTCTAGTTTTCTATTTATTTCAAGAATGATTATAGATTGCAATATTAAGTCACTTAGAATATCCAAAAGATAAGAACTTCATGAGAACTCTATTAGTAAATAGATCTATTCCATAAATATAAGTTCATGAATGTATTCAAGTTTTCCCTTTATGTAGGTCCAGTGAAACCAATTTTTGATTAGGCATATCCTCAAGCTTCTCCTCACTTTCATTTTTCTTTCTTCTTTTTTTTTTCTTTTTAATTTGGATTGTTTTCAATCCTATATTTTTTTTTTCTTTTCATTTCAGGGATTCTTTTTCCTTTTTTAAGTGAGGATTACTGTATTTGGATAGCCTTTAATGATTTTGAACTTCACTTTTCTT
>NW_018164492.1:48614-48891 GCF_001263595.1 Phalaenopsis equestris
TCATTTTCATCTTCAAATGATGGGAATCTTTCAGTTGGATCCAAAGGTTTCCAAGGTAGGAGTACCTTTTCCCAATTTTCATAGGATACTTGAGACTGGCTGCAAAGTGATAAAATTGTGGAAGATTGTCCAAGCCCATAAGTTGATTCGTGAACAATCAGGCCTAAAACTGACTTCACAATTATAGATCCAATATCGATCGGCAATCCCCTTTGGATGCAGTAATTCAGAATGACACTTTCTTTAGAAACTTTACCAACCTTCATTGTCGGTAACA
>NW_018164492.1:54146-54538 GCF_001263595.1 Phalaenopsis equestris
TTAACTCTCATAGTTAATTCTCCTTTTTGAACATCTATCATAGCTTTTCCAGTAGCTAAAAATGGTCTCCCTAAAATGATAGGTGTTTCTTTATCTTCCTCCATATCTAAAACAATGAAATCCACAGGAAAGATAAATTTGTCAACTTTTACTAACACATCTTATGTAACTGATCGATCTGCTAAACAAAAGTAGGTGAGACTTCTCCTAATCCTAGTCTTTTGAAAATTGATAGAGGCATAAGGTTAATGCTGGCTCTCAAATCACATAAAGCTCTTCCATATAATTTTTCACCGATACACACGGTATAGTGAAACTACCAGGATCTTTTAGTTTTTCAAGAAGCTTTTTCTGAATAATTGCACTACACTCTTTGCTAAGTGCAACAGTTT
>NW_018164492.1:54890-55208 GCF_001263595.1 Phalaenopsis equestris
CTAATTGGTTTTCAATATTCTTAATAGCAGTTCCTTGATGTTGTAATTGATTTCCTTGAATCTGTAATTGATTTCTTTGATTCTGTAATTGTTGACCCATATTTAATATCAGCTCTTCCATAAATAACTTCTTCTCCTTAATTTGAGTATTACTGTTAAATCCTTGAGGATGAGAAGGTTTATAGTTAATATTTCCTTAGTTAGATGAATGTCCTAATGGGTTTACTGAGTTGTTTTCCCATTGTTGATTTGTAGAAGAATTGTTATTCCAATTAAAATTTGGATGATTCTTCCAACCTGGGTTATAATAGTTTGAAT
>NW_018164492.1:57585-61242 GCF_001263595.1 Phalaenopsis equestris
TATTTTCGGCCAAAATCTTCTCTTTAAAGATGTGGATGAGTTTTCCCAAGAGTTGCTTGTGCACCCCTCCAAAATCCGGCCTTATCCATTGTACAAGTACACACAATCGTCGATCCCGCGTCGGTGGCTTTGATGGCGCCGGCCGGGGGCCTCTTTGGGTTTTTTCCCACATTTTGGTTCTTTTTGCTCCAAATTCACTCTTTTTTGCATCTTTTTGCTCCATTGACATTAATTCATCATTCCTGCAACAAAACATCAAAAATATATTTCTTTAAAGTGCAATATCATTAAAAATAGTATAAAAGAGGTACGAAAATTTCAACATATTTTACTTTGGTCACCGACATCCAGACAAAATAGCCGACCAATACCAGCACGATTGACCGACTCAAGAGCCTACCAACCAGAAGACCCAGGTAAATCAAAGGATATCTAATTAAAGACACGACAAAAGATAATAATGTCTGATAGCACCCTTATTAAAGTAAAAGCATATATGTAATTTTCACATTTTCGTCATATATCTTCTATAAATAAGGGGCTCATAACAGAAACGGACTTTTTTAGCCCTTTACTTTAGACCCATACTATGTAAAGAGATCGCTTTCTCATTTTCCATTGTAACCCTTAGTTATAATACATCAAATGAGTCATAAAGCCCGACAAAACAAATCTGAATTCAACAATAAATATAAAATATCTAAATATTTTATATTTTAATTACACATAGATTCATTTTACTGTTTATTTTATTTAGCAAATCATGGAATCTATTAATACTTATTCTTTAATTTTATCTTCCCATCAGCAATGAAAATATAATAAAGCAGTGCCCATTTTACAAGCTGCAAAAATGAAAATATCTTCAATTTTTAATGGATTTATTAGGCTGGATTTTCGGTCAAACTCATAGAATAAATATTTATTTACACATGCTAGTTCACTATTATCCGGATATAAAATTACATCAGATATTGCATTAATAATTTGTCCAGATATTCTGATTTTTTTTTCATATGTAAAATAATATATATATATATATATAGATTTTTCATATGTAAAATAATATATATATATATATAGCATATCTCAGAATCAGAAGTTGTGAGGATTTGTTCATGCATCGCGGGAGATCCTCTGGGAAAATTCCGACTTAATCAATCCCCCTCTCCAGTACCATGTATCTACGTACGACTTCATTTCCATCTTCTAGAGCTGGGTAATATTTGTGTAAGTACGATCTATGCAGATCTGCGTACGTTTGGTAGGTTACATAGAGAATATTGAGGGTTATATCCGCGTTATACGTTTGTAACCTTTCTGTAACCTAACTGTAACTTACAAATAGATGAAAACATAAGCGTGAAATTTATAGTTACATGTAGATTACAGATAGTTTACAGAGAGGTTAAGGGAGTATAATGCGGATATAACCCCAATATTTTTATTTTTCCTGTAACCTGCCTGAGGTAAGTAGCTACACAAATATTTCTATCTAGAGCTTCTTTTTTCTTCCTGGATTTTGCCGGCCATACTTATTTAAGAGAAACAAGTAACGTAGAGAGCTAGAAAGAGCAAGAGGCAGAGGGAGTGGAGAGCTAGAAGAAGATGAGGGCAGCGACGAGCACGATTCAGCAGACACTGACGCCTGAGGCGGCAACGCTATTAAACTAAGCCATCGGAGAGGCGGCGCGACAGCTTAACAGGAATACAACTCCACTACATGTGCAACAGCCCTGCTTTCTTGCCCAACCGGCCTCCTCCATCAAGCCTGTGTTCGCTCTCAACCTCACTCCTCACAGCGCCTCCAATGTCGTGCACTCGAGTTGTGCTTCTCCGTCACCCTTGAATGCCTCCCTTCCTCTACTTGGAGCAATAGTGATTACTCTTCTTTGATTACAAAGCAGTCGATCTCCAATGCTCTTCTGGTGGCCTTGAAGCGGGCACAGGCTCACCAGTACCGTGGCTACCCGGAGCAGCAAGCAGCAGCATTAGCCACTTCTCGCTGTTAAGGTCGAGCTAGACTAGCTCATCCTTTTAATTCTGACGAACCGTCAGTTAGCCACGTCATGCAAGAGGCATCCTTCTCCTCTCCCTCGGTCAAGGCCAACATCAAGCAATAAATCTCCATCTCCTCCACTTCTTCATCTTTGAATATCTCCATCTCCCAATTCTCATTCCTTTCCCCTTCTCATTCCTCCGGCAAAATAAACCTGTATCGGAACCCTCAATTCCAAGTCCGCCCTGTGATGTCAAGCACATGCTTGAACTCATGGCCTGCGGCCAAAATCGCAACCCTATTCTTGTCGGAAACTCCAATCCCCAGCCAATTCTAATAGACGTCCTCCGCCGGATCGAATGCGGAGCTGACCAACTTGTCCCATTGTCGCTCCGCGGTGCTCAAGTTGTCGATTGAAACCCAGGGTGGGAAGTTTGGCGCTGTGCTCTACGTCAGTGACCTAAATTTCCTGGTAGAAGGACCTGGTTCTGCGCACCTCCAGAAACCTTTTTTGGCCTTAAAGATTACCCGATTGGCGGTTGTGAGATGACGAAGCTCTTTACTCGGTTCAACAATGACGTTAACAAGTGTTTGTGGCTTGTAAGCTTGGCAACATGCACCACCTATCTCCAATGTTAGGTCTACCATCGCTCAATAGAACACTATTGGGATCTCTTGGCCGCTCCCATTGCCCCAAGATCATCACTTTCCCATATGTACCCAAGATTCATTTTTTATTGTTTTGGCAGCCTCATCTATTTCATTTTGCAAAACTCCATAAATCAAAGAGATCCTTGTTCAATTTTTGCTCAATTTAACATTTCATTAGTCGTCTACTTGTATTATTTGATATTGATAATGTTCAATTTTTGCTTCAGAGAACAAATTTGTTACATTTGGCATCAATCCTTGAACTTATCTCGCGATTATAGACTTAGAGCTAATGTAATTCTTGGCACTTCTAAAAAGCGTCTGGCTCTAATGAGGAGTTTCCCAGCTGCCGCTTCTGTGATTGGTGTCCCTCCTTCTAGCTTTACACCGTCGCTTAACGACAGAGATTCCTCCCATAAATCGTCCTTGTGCTCTCTCTGCATGGAGAAATACGAGAGGGAGCTCAAGAAGCTTGTTGCAATGAAGTTTGAAGAATCATCATCCACGTCCAAGAAAGAATCTGGACACCCACTGCCTTTGTGGCTTCAGAGAGTAAGAGAACAAGATCATTCCCAGGTTTGCGTTGTTCATTCATAAATGTTCTCCAAGGATCCGTTCAATATACATAGCTTATAAGGCCATGCCAATTTTTCTACAGCCGAAAGAGCATGAGTTGAAATCAAAACAAAGGAGTGCATAACTACTAATGAGATGGAAGGAGAATTGCTCGAAGCTCTACACACACTCAGTTGTTCTAATTGACTGCAAAAAACCAGCAGCTTTGTCTGCTTCTTGACCAAAGGAAAATATGTTGACGTTTTCATACCTATTTTACACTGATTTTGATGATATTGCACTTTAAGGAAATATATTTTTGATATTTTGTTGCAGGTATGTTCAATTATGGTCATTGGAGCAAAGAGATGCAAAAAGGAGTGAATTTGGAGCGAAAATGACCAAAATATGAAGATTTAAACTAGGGCGCCGACGGCGAGCCCAACGGCGCC
>NW_018164492.1:61261-73148 GCF_001263595.1 Phalaenopsis equestris
TTTCTAATTTTCTAAGACTAGTCAATAGGAAAGTCCTATGGCTAGACCTAGGCTACTAAAGAAGTTTTCTAGACCTCAACCAAAAGTGAGGTCAACAGATGCTTAGGCAACTCTTGGGAAAACTCTTCTACAACTTTAAGAGAAGATTTTGGCAAAAAATCGGAGGAGGTTCAGCAAATTGCAGAGAGTGCAATAGAGCATAGAGAGTTTAATTTAGGGTTTCTTCGAGAGATTGTAAGAGTGGAGGGAAAGTGAGAGATTTCTTCCTCCTTGCCGCTTCGAAGAATAATTATGTGTACTGTAAAGAAAGGAAGAAATTCAGAGGAACTTCAAGGAGTTTACAAAACTCTTCTACAACTTTAAGAGAAGATTTTGGCAAAAAATCGGAGGAGGTTCAGCAAATTGCAGAGAGTGCAATAGAGCATAGAGAGTTTAATTTAGGGTTTCTTCGAGAGATTGTAAGAGTGGAGGGAAAGTGAGAGATTTCTTCCTCCTTGCCGCTTCGAAGAATAATTATGTGTACTGTAAAGAAAGGAAGAAATTCAGAGGAACTTCAAGGAGTTTACTTGGGAAGGAATTAGAGATAAGTGATATTTACTTATTGTAGTTTGTATGATTTTTCTTTTATATATAAATTTCGACTTTTGTCGTATCTTCCCCATGAGTTCTGAGTAGTTTTCTCTGTCTTTCTCCTTGTCTTGAGATTTTGTGAAATGATGATTTGAATTGGTTGAGCCTTGAGAATGTTAAAGAAGTTGTGATGATCTTTTCACTTTGATCTTAATTTACTTTCAATCTGGCCAATTGATTTGTTAAAATATGTTGCGTTTACAACTAAAGTGAAGATTACATCCAAGATTCAGGAAGGTCAAAGCCCTTGGAAGTTGGGTGCAAATGACTAGGGAAATAATATTATCGGGCGTAGAATTAGAGATTTTAGAGTGATAGACTAAAATCTTCAATTTGGTCCTATCGTTTGGGTGCTGAAGTGTAGATCTTAGCCCTTAGGTGAGGGGAACGTGGGAGCTCCAAACTGAGAGCCGGTATCCTCCCAGCCTAGCCGCAGATTCAGTAACCAAACATAGGATTAGTCAATGTTCTTTATGCCTGGACCAAAGGGTAAAGAATAGGTATGCTCCTATTTGGCATAATCCAATTTAAACTAATTCACTTTATCCATTCATTTTAATTTTTTGACAAGGAGAATGATGCTTTATTATATATTTAACTTCACATTAGAAACTTTATTAGTAGAAGTAGTTATTTAAGAGTTATTAAAATTACATATTTATTTCAATTGTCTATTAGTGACAGATAAACAATTTGAACTATATTGTTGTGATTAAGTATTGATTTTTTAAAATCTTAGTTCGTAGCCTCTAATATTACTCCCTGTGGGATCGATATTCAGGACTTGATTAGAGCCTTGTATTAATTGAGCGATACGTATACTTGCATTGATAAGTGTGACTTTGCAATTATTGAATATTTTATATACATTTTTATCGAATTTATAACTGCTGTCAAGTTTTTGGTGGCGTTGCCGAGGAATTAAATCTTCTAGCAGCAGTATTAAATTCTTGTATTTTTAAGCATACATAAAGTCGTTGTCACTTCTCCATCATTCTCCTTACCACAAAAATTGACTACTACAGGAGCCATCCCAACTCAAGAAATAAGCTTTTTGGAACGAACAGCTTGCCCAGTGAAGGCTGATCTAGCACTTGGTCAATCAAAGCAGTTCTCCACCACGATGGAAGATGTTCAAAGAGACAGTGCCCAGGATTCTGCTGGTTGCGAACATGATAAGTCTGACCCTCGCTTTTCAGGGATAGAATCTTTCAAACGGCTTTTCAACGGACTGACTGAAAGAGTTGGATGGCATCCTGAAGCAGCATTAGCCATAGCAACGACCATCGTTCAATGTAAGTCAGATAATGGTAAGCCGAGCCATTTTTTCAAAGGGAGCAGTATAACTGCTCTTTGATGGTTTTGATAAAGTTGGGAGGCTGAAGATGGCTGCAGCTCTCTCTAAGCTAATGTTTGGCACAACCCCAATCATTATCCGACTTACCAGAGCATCCAACTCTGATACAAATCTTTGTGGCAAGACTTCCATGGATAGGGTTGTAGATGCTCTTTTCTGAAACCCTTTTTCAGTGATCTTTATTGAAGACATCAACAGTGCTAACAATATAGCTAAAAGTACACTGAAGTGTGCAATGAAGATGGGTCGACTGCCCGACTCCCATGGCTGGGAAATCAGTCTGCAAAGCGCCACCTTTGTCATTCTCAGAGATGCCCCTTCGTTTACTGATGTCGAGGAAAAGATTTTAGAGTCTGGGAGATGCGGATGGCTGCTGAAATTTGCAGTTCTAGAGAGCATAGGTAAGTGTGAAGTTGAACGGCTCTGTGGAGATGAGCGAGAAGTAAGGAGACTAGGGGAAACACCGCCAAGCCTCTCCCTTGATCTAAATCTAGCAATCAATATTGAGGATGAGAATGAAGATCTCGCTGAAGGTTCCCGCAATTCTAGCGATCTCATGGTGGAACACGAGGAAGAGAACAAACCTAAGCAGTTGGTGATGAAAAAACTTACTGAACCAATAGTGGCGCCAATATCCTGGGTTAATGTTGAGCTACATTTGTTGGTTGATGAGATAATTCTATTCCAGCTAGTTGATTTCACTTCCATGAAGAAAAAGGTTGCAAAACTCATAAGATCAAAATTCAATGAAATTGTTGGTCATGAGCATTTGATAAGGATCGAGGAGGATGCACTTGAGAAAATCATGGTCGTATTTTGGCTTGCTGGAGCTGGCGTTCAATGCAAGGGGCTAGAAGAATGGGCTGAGAAGATGCTTGTCCCAGGTATCCATCAACTCAACTTTTCTCAAGGCTTACGCTGGATCTGTGACTATCCAGCTCATAGCAAAGAAGGTCAAACGCGACGTCGGCGGGGAGATTCTGACGGCGGTGGTCAGCACCCGACAACATCAAAGCCAATGGGTTGTAGAGATTGGATGGGTATATTAAAGACCAATAGGACTATATTTGTAAATACAAAACACACACACTGACTGTAAAAAATGTACAGCTAAGGATCTAATTTGACTTGACATAATTAAAATTGGGATTGTGCATCATTATGAATATTTTAGTTCTTCGTTAATGTGCAGTGGAATTATTTATCAACAAATAAGCTTCCTTTGTGATTGGATGCAGTAGGTATTGTGGAGACATGTACTAACAAAATGCAAGGGGTTTAGAATTTTACGTTTACCATTATACGGTTGGTTTCCATGAAAAGTTTGGTTGCATGACTAAGGAATATTATTTTGTTGCAGACAAAGAGTGTATTATTTCATGAAGTCAACTGTGTTAGTTGACCTTGTATATATAATTGTCAGATATTTACGGGATTCTATTAAGTGACGATAGAGTTGGGTTGGAGTCATTAGGGGCTTGAAGGTAATTTTTGTGGTGGTTGGCGAAGAGGTTTGCCGTCGATCATACAAGCTTGATGAAATATGTGTGAAGCTTGGTTTGATTGGTTTGAGTGCAACTCATAATTAGTTGGAGAGGATTAGATGCCCAAGAATTACGATGTGTTGTTCAGATTCTTCATGTTTAAGCGTTAGTTTAAATTGTATGATAATTGAAAAATAATTTTGTTCACTCACCCAATCTAGCATCGGCTCTTGGAATTGTATATTTCGTATAAGTCGCATAAATTTGAGTCTGAAACTGTTTTATAGGGATAATAAGTAAATAAAGTTAAAATCAACGGCACTAGTCTAAAAAACCCTAATTTTATTTAAATTAATTAGATGTTTGAAATTTTGATTTTTGATTTTTTGTGAATGAGATTTCAAATGTGAGATACATTTCCTATGGATTCTTTGTTGTGGTTTACTGATGGAAATCTCTCTTATAGTTTTATTAAGGGTTCGATCTACTTAGAATCAAAACCATACCATGGAATATATTGCAATGATTCGGGAAAATGAACGAAAAATTAAACTGAATCAAAACAACATAATTCTAGGAAAAACTACACCATGATTTAACATGAAAAAATCGAAAAGAATAAAGGACTGCGAAGCCACATCGTCAAAATTTTTCACTATAAAATTTAGAAAAGTACAAATAACTTACTCAGGATCTCCTCTCTACAAGCAATTAAACTTACAAGACTTCACTCCAAATCCTTGCTCTTGGTCCCACAAGAGAAACACGAGCTGAAATCCTCCTTGTAGACCCTTCTTCATTTACCAAAACCTTATCAAAGAAACAGACATAGAGATTGCCTTCATCGCTCAAAATTTCAAATTTAAGGAAATCGAACTGATGGAACTGCCCCTAGCTTGCCCCCACCACTCCTCGGCTTGCGAATGTCATCTGCTCCATAACCAGGTGTAGGCGTGATCGAAAGCGGCATGAGGGTGCCACAGACCCTGGAACGGGTGCGAGCGTGACTCTTCTATCTATAGGCACGGGTGAGTCACGCCACATGTGTTGTGAGTTGCTTGTTATCGTGGGTGGGTGCCTCAGAATCCACAATGTGATAATCTCTCACTTGGAGAGTAAAACCACCCAAGACTTGCCACCAAATTTGCACCTCCATATGTACCATATTCACAGTCACATATCATGTTTTGGCCTACTCTCAGTCTCAACCTTCATGGACTCCAACTAAAGCCAAGCATAGTTTTAATTTTTTTATAGTTTCTACCTTCATCAATATGTCCACAAAATTTTGAGCGGTGTGTATCTTTTCCAAGAACAACTAGCATTGTTCTAGGAGAAGCATATAAAGTGATACCACGACTGAATGTAATTTGTCCTGACATGAAAAACAATTTTATTAACAAGATGAATTGCACTCATACTATCACTATAAGACTTTTCAATCCACTTCTCCTTTCTTAATTCTACCATATAGCTTTGTAGCCAAATAATATAACTGTTAGCCTAAGCAATAGCAGTGTATTCGACCTCCATAGTTGAAAGTGCAAAAATCTTCTACAACCTAGAAACCCAACTCACTCTTTTGTTCCCGAAGTGAAGATATACCTTGTTATACTTCTAACATCCAAATTTACTACCATATATGTATCTATAATTCCCTGTAGATTGTTCCCTGCACTTTCATAGAAAAGTGTTCTATTGATTGTTCATCTCAAATACCTAAGAATCCACTTCACTGCCTTCCAATGATATCTACCTAGATTGCACATGTATCTACTAACCACTCCCACTACAAATGCAGTATTTGATGTGATATAGATCATATCATACATCAAACTTTCAATTATTAAAGCATACATTGTTCTCCCCATCCGTGCTTGCTCCGGTTCGAATTTAGGAGTTATCTTATTAGATAGCTTGAAGTGACTACTTAACTTAGTGCAAACTGGGTTTCTCGCTCATGTTGAAACTTTGTAGGATCTTATAAATATATTATCTGAGAAAGCTTTAATGTTCTTGCACTCCTATCCTTACTAATTCTCTTCTTGAGGATTTTTCTTCTTGAACCTAAATCCTTTACCTCAAACTCACTTGAAAATTGCATCTATAAGTCTCTAACATTTTTCATTTATGCCCCTACAATCAGCATGTCATCCATATACAAAAGAAGCAAGATAGAATATATACTGAAGTATTTGATGAAGAAAGAGTGGTCTACTGGCACTTTATGTACCCATTGCCTAACAGGAACCTTTCAAACCTCATGCATCACTATCTCGAAGCCTGCTTCAAGCCATAGAAACTCTTCTTCAACCTATAGAACAATACTTCTTTTTCTGGAACCTTGCAACCCTACGGTTGCACCATGCATAATTTCTCTTCTAGTTCTTCATGTTAGAAAGTTATTTTTACATCTATCTGCTTCAAATTTACTTCCTCTACTACCAGACTCAGCACAACCCTAATGGCTGTCATCTTCATATTCGGGGAAAAGATCTTTGTGTTGTCCACTCCTGTCTTCTAATGAAAACCATTCATATCAAATCTCAACTTGTAGCTCCTGCTATCATCTAACTCCTCTTTCAACCTATAGATCCACTTATTGTGTAGTGCCCTTTTAGCATATAGTAATATTGTCAAATCTTAAGTCTGATTTGACTCTAAAAACTATATTTCTTCATCCATGAAAAGTCCCAACTCCTTTGAATATTCAACTTAATTAGTATCTTCAAAGGACTTAAGTTCACCGCTATTAATTTACAACAAATAGTATAATAAAGGAGAAAATCCATATAATGTCCTTCTGACTTCAGTAATAGGTGATTGATAGTAGTAACTGACTGGGGAACTTTCTGTGCTCCATCTAGTTGAGCATTCTTATTTATCCACATTATGATCATTGGTGTCTTTTATCTCAACATACTTGAACTCTTTAGAAGTAACTGAAGGGCTATCTAGAGTTGTTACTCTATCCTCGCACATCTCGATTTCATTGAATGTAACATCTCTGATCATGATGAACTTTTTATTTAATAATCTCATAACTTGTACCCAAACTCGTCTGAGTCACATCAAATGAAGGTGTATTTGAGAGATTTTGAGTCAAGCTTACTCCTGGACCCTACATCAATATGTACATATGGAGAGCACCGAAATACTTTTAAATGGGATAGATTTACTTGCTTGTCACTTCAGGTTTCTTCAAGTAAGCTTTCTTAAAAAGGTATTGATGGACCACATTTAACAGATAAATAATGGTATTCACTACTTTATCTTAAACTTATTTTGGCTAGCATTTATGCAGCCTCATGCTTATGTTATGTTCAGTAATTGTATTAATAGGGAATTACTACCAGAGCTTGACCCACTTCAAGCTAAGATACATTGGTTTTATTGTTGCTCAAGCAATGTGGGTCAGCTCTTGTTTGATTTACTAATTGGATGTTTGTTGATCCTAGTCATTTATTTTTAGACAATTTTTAAAGATTCATCGTTATCTGTCACTATCAGTTTTGTCACTTGGGTTGGTTTAAATTCTTCGAGTATTACAAATTTTGATGATTCATTATGCAAATTTATCGAGTTCTCCTAAGTGTTGGTTGGATCTGGAATCGTATGTGCAATTAGTAAATTTTTTACTTAAATAGTTTTTATGAACTTGACAATGCAATATAAAAGTAGGAACTATAACACAACACATCGATGATCCTTGGTAGGCATACGACTGATTTATGTGGTCGGCTGAATCATTTTGATCTTTGTAAAAATCTATTGCTGGCATCTTGAAATGTTTCGAAGACTCAGACTCGGTGAATTTTCAAGAAAATGCACTTGGTTTGTCGTGGCGCCTTAGAAGGCCTAATCTGATGTTGATCAATTTGTGTTGATCCAACATTATCAAAGCACTGAGAGTCTCTTTCTCTTTCATTGCCTCAGGGACTCTTTGGTTGTTGGGTGCTAGCCCTTCCTTTCAGTGGTGCCGCTCTCTTCTCCAAGCCAATGCTTCTTGGATGACATCCAATAGTTTATCCTTCAACTCATGGATATACTGGTTTACAAACTCTCTAGTACACTCGATATTGTTGGTTTCTCTATTGTGGATTTCTTCTCTGTGGGCTGCTCTTCTTCTTGTCTATGACATGATCCATGCCCACCACACATTTTATGATGTTGAATCTTGATTTATCCATGAATCATACCCAATGAATAGGACATAAGTATGAAGACAGATAGCGAGATAGAGGAGTGAACAACAATGAACAATAATCTATGTGTGTTTATTCACAAGATGATCTTCTATTTATAGGGAGATGATATAATATGATGGTGTTATATTTTTGCCTTTGCATTAAAAGGAGTTGCATATGATATTCTTGATGTTTTACATGTATGAGTCTATCACTCTAATGCTATTTGACTTGGTCAACTGAGCTTGATTGACATAGGGTCGGCAGGACCGGTTAGGTCGGCTAGACTTGGCCAGTGTTGTCCGTCAGCTGATCAAGTATGGATTCAGAACCTTGATAATAGATGGAGAGACTTCCAAACATCCCCGATATGATTCAAGAGGCTGAGAGATCGAGTCTTCCCTTAAGTCAGCTTCTTCGTGGTGGTTGACTCATATGTCAATTTATCTTGTTTCTGCCTAAACGATTCGGACTTCGTAATATTTGGTTTTCATTTTATCTTCTTCGTGACTCGGTCGGCTTTGATCTTGCTGGCTTTAGCTCAGACGACTGCATTCGGTCAAATAATTGTATCTCACGTTCTTCTGTCATCCCTCGCCTTCCTACTACCCTGCGAATCATTAGATCACCTCAGAATCAGTGCTAACACATTTTCAATGTTCATAGATAAAAACATAATTATTTAAACTTTTAAAAAGTGAAACGCATTTTTAAGAATAGATAAGGTGGGATACATGTAATAACTGAAGTTTAGGTGCTATATATGTGAACATAAGAGTTGAGTGGCATGCTCGTAAATCTTCCCTTTTTTCCTAGCCAAGATGAACTCCTGAAGTCCGAAACTCGCCCAACCTAGCACCTGATTTCTTCATTTTTGTTCAAAGCAATCTGCTTGAGCATTCGAGCACAAATTGGTAGGTTAGTCTACTTTCATGTCCACAGTGCAGTCGGCCAAAACACTGCAACTGAGCGGTCGGTGGAAAAGTTTCGCGGCAGAATGTTCTCGCTCGAGCGCGCGACTCCTGTCTCCGCAATAGGAGTAGGCCCGTCGCTTATGTCTGCCTACCCTCCGGCTATTCAACGCAGTTCCACATTCCTGTCTGCTTACCGTACTTGGATTCCTACGGTGGTGGTGAAGAATGGACTCGTCAAAAGCAACTGCCGGAGCTTCCTCATCGATGTAAGAACCTACAGCGGAAGGTACGTCGGGGTGTTTGGTAGAGACCTTTTTAGTTTCCGAAAGGTTTCAGTTATTGTGTTTTGTTCTTGATTTTCTAATTCACCCATCAATGGCCAGCCTGTAGACTCAAATACCGGCATGCAACTGGGACTAAAATTTTTAAATCATTAATCTTGAGTCTTGTCCACACTAGGACTAAAATTTAGTCAATTTAAGCTAGAAGTAAAATGATTTTCTGAGACCCTAAGTAGCTTGGCCTTAACACCTTAGGAATAAAACACTGCCTTTGTCGGTTCCCAAACTGCTGATGTGAAAAGTAGAGGGTTGAGTTAGGTAGTGGATAACCATCATAAAATTTATCGACAAATCATGACATAAATAATTTTGATCATTGTGTAAATGCTAGGGTGTTTACTAAAAGTGACACATTGTATGACTTGAATATAGTGAAAAGTGTGCAACAACAGCTACACCGGCGCCCGAGTATAGTGTCAAATAAATAAAAGTTCTCACATTATGGACAAATGCGAGTAAAGAAGCTAGTCTAAAAAACTAATATTAAAATAGGACTTGAATATAGTGAAAAGTGTGCAACAACAGCTACAACGACGCCCGAGTGTAGTGTCAAATAAATAAGAGTTCTCACATTATGGACAAATGCGAGTAAAGAAGCTAGTCTAAAAAACTAATATTAAAATAGGATTTTAGAATATAGACACTCTCACAGATTAATTAATGGAATTAGTTGATGTTATGATTCAAAGAAAGATAAATATATTATGTATTCAAGAAACTAAATGAGTAGGAGAAAAGACTAAGGAGATTGATAACTTTGATTTTAAACTTTAGTATTTAGATAAGAGTTGCACTAGAAATGGTGTAGGTGTAATTATAAATAAGAGTTTGAAAGATAATGTTGTAAGAATTAATAGAATTGTAGATAAAATTATAGCCCTTAAGATTATTATTGATACTAAGATTTTTAATATTATAAGTGTTTATGTTCCTCAAGCAGGTTTAAATATATGTTCTAAAGAAAAATTTTGGAATAAACTACTTAATGCAAATGATACTTCTTGAAGAAAAAATTTCATTGAAGTAGTTCTAATGGACATGTCAGTAGAGTGACAGAAGATTTTAGAAATATTCATTATGACTACGATTTTTGGAGTGATTAATGAAAAAGGTTTTCATAATAGACTCAAGATTAATGCACTGTTTGGTTATTTATGCTTGGTTTTTGCTAAACCCCGCTAGTTAGAATGATTATCATTTACATAAAAAGGATGATAAGTATGACAAACATTCATTTGACTAGAATATGAATATTTCTTCTCCTCTCTTCCCCTCCTTTTCGGCACTGGATCATAGGTTTTCGTTCAACTTCTTAGTACCACTAGCTACATCAATATAATTTTGTCCGTAGTCAGTTAAGCTGATCTATAATGGAAAATACATCTGTTGAAAATGTTACATGAGGATGTGAAAGGTCAAGGACTAATTGATATGAAATCCTGATAATTATTTCCTCGATGGCTTTTTTTGTGGCATTTGATTATGCTTGTGTTTTTGTAAGTTTTTTGAGAAGTATCATGTAACGAAAAGCAAACATTTTGTTTCGGTGCCTTTTCCAATACATGATACTTTTTCACTTGTTTTTATCTTATTATTTTTAATTTTTTAGTTGAGGTATACTTGTTTTAATATACGTTGACATTCTTGAATCAACACCAACGCTTCTATATTACCTTTCAGTAAGTATTTTTTTTTTCTTTTTCCGCATCCATTCAAGAAGAAATGATATTTTTAGTTTAGGAGCTTCCCATTGTAATGTTAACTTCAGCTCCTTGTTATAACTTTCTTTATGAATCTTTTTAATCTAGTTGGATTGTTACATATAATGAATCAAAAAATTCAATTGAAAGTGAAAGTCCGTAAGTTTGAAAAGCTATATATAATTGATGCAAATTGAAATTTTAAATAATAGTAATGGTTGTAATCATAATAACAATGATTTATGTTGAATTTCTGGTGAGAGTAGTGTACAACAACAACAATAACAAACTCTTATCCCACTAAATGGGTCGGCTACATGAATCCTTTTTTCTCCATTGAGTTCTATTGAGTGTCATATTTTCATTTAATTCTAATAATTTAAGTTTATTTTTTATATAGTATGTCTAAGTCTTTCTAGGTCCACCTCTGCCTTACTGAACATAAGTGGAATCTAAACATCTACTCTCCTAATTAGATCATTAGATGATCGACGTTTAATGTGACCAAACTATCTAAGACAACTCTCCCTAATTTTGTCAGCCGTTGGAGCTACACCAACTCTATCACAAATATATTCATTTCGCATGTTGTCTCTAACTGTGAAGCCATTCATCTCAACAAAACTTTACTCAATTTTATCAGCAACACTTAACTTAGTTTTATGATTCTCTTTTAAAGGCCAACATTCAGCGCCATAGAGCATTGCAGGTCTCACCACCACAACAACAACAAAGCCTTAATCCCACTTCATGGGGTCGGCTACATGAATTCTTTTTCTCCATTGCGTCCTATTTAGTGTCATATTTTCATTTAGTTCTAGTAAATTAAGATCATTTTTAATACAATAAGCCCAAGTCTTCCAAGGTCTACCTTTGCCTTTTTTAACACATCTCGAATCTAAAACATCTGCTCTTCTAACCGAATCATCAGATGGTCGACGTTTAATGTGACCAAACCAAACTATCTAAGACGACTTTCTCTAATTTTGTCCGTCACAGGAGCTACACCAACCCTATCACGGATCTATTCATTTCGCATTTTCTCTCTAAGTGTAAAGCCGCTCATCCACCTAATCATTCTCATCTCGACAACACTTAACTTATTATTATGCTTCTCTTTTAAAGGCCAACATTCAGCGCCATATAGCATTGCAGGTCTCACCACCGTCTTATAAAATTTTCCTTTCAGTCTAAGCGGTACTTTTCTATCGCACAAAAGGCCCGAAGCATTCCTCCACTTCAACCAACCAACTTGAATTCTACTATTAACATCC
>NW_018164492.1:73489-112746 GCF_001263595.1 Phalaenopsis equestris
TTGAACACAAGTAACAACTCTAGTATACATATCTTTAATGACTTGAATATAAGTCATATCAACACCTTTCTTCTCAAGAATTCTCCAAAGGATATCTCTTGGAACCTTATCGTAAGCTTTTTTTAAATCAATAAAAACCGAAATATAATTTGGAAAATTATGAGGATAATCTTAGTAGGTTTCCTTTGGCCAGACAAGTCTATGAAAAATATTATGATCTTTCGAATTGTTTTGTACATTTCTATATTTAATCAAATATATAAACCTTGTGATAATTTATGTAAATTATACACTTATTGAAATTTGACAAAATCAGTTCCACATTGTGCATAAAAATCATATTTACTTACTGTAAAAGTTAAAAATTATTTAGCTTAATTTAAGCACTAAAATTAACTTTTAAAGTAACTTTGTATTTTTGTACAAAAATAATTATCATAAATTAAATAAGCTTAGAAAAATCATGAAAAATAGTTTTATAATCTACTCCACTCGTCAGACATCTTTTTAGTTTTTAAAATAATATTAAAGAGTTTAGTAAGCCAAGAAACTCTTAATTCTCCCAAATTTTTCATACTTCAATTGTAATATCATCAAGTACTACCGATTTTTCACCATTGATTTTCTTTAAAGCCTCCACACTTATAATATTAAAAAAATTTAGTATCAACAACAATCTTAAGGGTTATAATTATGACTACAATTTTATTAATTTTTACAACATTATGTTTCAAACTCTTATCTGTAATTACACCAACATCATTTCTAATGTGACTAATACCAGAATACCAAAATTTAAAACCTAAACTATCACTTTTACATTTAAACCAATTTTTATAACATAATTTCTTATATTTTATTTTTTCTTGCACATTGTTCCACCACCAACTTTTTTATTTATAAAAACTTTTTTTTTGATTTTCCAAGCACATCTTTTGCTACTTGTTTAATAGTGTTTGTTACTTTATCCCACATAACATTTGCTTCTTCGTGAATGTCCTAAATTTTGAAATATTGAATTTTACTCAAAAAAATAATTTTATTTATATATTTTAACTTTTTCCATCTAATTCTACGATGATGAGTCGTAGTATTATTTATTTTACAACTCTTAAACTTAAAATGTAGAACTAATAAATGATGTTGGGTACTTAAATTTTCACTTGGAATGACTTTACAATCTCTACAGCGACGATCTCTTTTTCTCATAAGAAAATAATCAATTTGTGTTTTATTAGATCCACTCTTATAAGTAATAAGATGCTCATCTCTTTTGTTGAATAAAGTATTAGTAATAACAAAATCATACGCTAAAGCAACATCTAAAATAGTTATACCTTCTTCATTAGTTACTCCAAAACCGTAGTCACCATGAGAATTTCTGAAGTCTTC
Source organism: Phalaenopsis equestris (assembly GCF_001263595.1). Classification (NCBI taxonomy): domain Eukaryota; kingdom Viridiplantae; phylum Streptophyta; class Magnoliopsida; order Asparagales; family Orchidaceae; genus Phalaenopsis; species Phalaenopsis equestris. The sequence continues at coordinate 74,882 of NW_018164492.1, forward strand.
TACCACTCTACCGACTTGTCCATTTAAATCTCCTCCAATAAAAATTCTTTCTTCAAGAGGTATCAATTGCATCAAGTCTTCTAAGTCATTCCAAAATTTATCTTTAAACCCTATATCTAAAACTACTTGATGAGCATAAGCACTTATAATATTAAAAATCTTAGTATCAATGATAATCTTAAGGACTATAATTCTATCTCCAACTTTATGAATTTTTACAACATTATCTTTCAAACTCTTATCTATAATTACACCTACACCATTTCTAGTGCGACTCTTACCAGAATATTAAAGTTTAAAATCTAAATTATCAATCTCCTTAGTCTTTTTTTCAACCCACTTAGTTTTTTGAATACATAAGGTATTAATTTAAGGAATACATAAGGTATTAATTTTCCTATGAATCATAATATCAATTAATTCTATTAATTTATCATTGAGAGTACCTATATTTCAAGATCCTATCCTAATATTAGTTTCATTAGTTTCATGTCTCACCACCATCTTATAAAAATTTTCTTTCAATCTAAGCGATATTTTTTTATCACACAATAGGCTTGAAGCATTCCTCCACTTTGACTAACCAACTTGAATTCTACTAATAACATCGTCATCTATATCATCATCACTTTGAACAATAGACCCGAGATATCTAAAGTGTTCAGACCTTTTAATAATTTGATCAACCTTAGTTACAACTCTATCATTAGAGATACTACTACTAAAATTACATTCCATGTATTCAATTTTAGTTCTACTCAAACGAAGGCCTTTAGGCGAAGTCCTTTAGGCTCCAATGAAGACCTCCATAATTCAAGTTTTTCCTGTGTTTTTTCTTTAATCTTATCCATGAGAAGGATATCATCAGTGAAAAACATACATGAAGTTACATCCTCTTGTAATTGTCCAGTAAGAGCATCCATAACTAAAGCAAAAAGACATGGGCTTAAAGCCGGTCTCTAATGTAATCCAACTAAAATAGGAAAATATTTGGTCAATCCTCCTGTTCGAACACAAGTAACAACTTTCACAAGTAACAACTTTTCGAACACAAGTAACAACTTTAGTATACATATCTTTAATATAAGTCATATCAACACCTTTCTTCTCTAGAATTCTCCAAAGGATATCTCTTGGAACCTTATCGTACGCATTTTCTAAATTAATAAATTCATATGTAGATCGTCCTTATTCTCTTTGAACTTCTCCATCAAACCTCTCAATAAATATATAGCTTTCATAGTAAACCCCCTGGGCATAAATCCAAATTGATTATGAGAAATCTTTGTAATATGTCTTAACCTATGTTCAATTATCCTCTCCAATAATTTTAAAGTATGACACATCAACTTAATTCCTCAATTTTTTTCCTAGTTTTCTAAACTTTTACATTTAAATTTTTATATTTTTATCTTTTCTTAAATATTATTTTTTCACCGTCAATTATTTTTATTTATATAAACTTTTTCTTTTGGTTCTCCAAATTCTTTTGGCTCTCCAAATATATCTTTTGTCACTTATTTAATAGTGTTTGTTACTTTATCCACATAGAATTTGTTTCTTCATGAACATCCCAAATCTTGAAATCTTGAAGTTTACTCATAAAAATAAATTTATGTCTTTTAAGTGCCCCTATTTAATTCTACGATAATGATTACTTGTATTCTTTATTTTACAACTCGTTATCTTAAAATCTAAAATTAATATTTGATGTTGAGTATTTAAATTTCTTATTTGGAATTACCTTACGATCTTTACATTTTCGACGATCTCTTTTTCTCATAGGAAAATAATCAATTTGTGTTTTATTAGATTTATTCTTATAAGTAATAATATGCTCGTCTTTTTTTTTTTTAATAAAGTTTTAGCAATAACAAAATCATATGATAAAGCAAAATCTATTATGACAACCTTTTTCATTGATCACTCCAAAAATCGTAGCCATAATGAATATTTCTAAAATCTTCTGTCACTCTACTGACATGTCCATTAAAACTACTTTAATAAAATTTTTTCTTCAAGAAGTATCATTTGCATTAAGTAGTTTATTCCAAAATTTTTCTTTAGAACCTATATTTAAACCTGCTTGAGGAGCATAAACACTTATAATATTAAAAATCTTAGTATCAATAATAATCTTAAGGGCTATAATTTTATCTCCAATTTTATTAATTCTTACAATATTATTTTTCAAACTCTTATCTATAATTACACCTATACCATTTCTAGTGCAACTCTTACCCGAATACCAAAGTTTAAAACCAAAGTTATAAATCTCCTTAGTCTTTTCTCCTACTCATTTAGTTTCTTGAATACATAATACATTTATCTTTATTTGAATCATAATATCAACTAATTCCATTAATTAATCTGTGATAGTGCCTATATTCTAAAATCCTATTTTAATATTAGTTTTTTAGACTAGCTTCTTTACTCGCATTTGTCCATAATGTGAGAACTCTTATTTATTTGACACTACACTCGGGCGTCGTTGTAGCTGTTGTTGCACACTTTTCACTATATTCAAATCATACAATGTGTCACTTTTAGGAAACACCCTAGCATTTACACAATGATCAAAATGATTTATGTCATGATTTTTCGATAAATTTTATGATGGCTGTCGACTACCTAACTCAACCCTCTACTTTTCACATCCGCGGCTTGGGAACCGACAATGGCAGTGTTTTATTCCTAAGGTGCTAAGGCCAAGCTACTTAGGGTCTCAGAAAATCATTTTACTTCTAGCTTAAATTGACTAAATTTTAGTCATAGTGTGGACAAGATGGCTAAAGAATTATGGGAATACTTGAAACACGTCTACAATCAAAATAACATTGCAAGATTCTTTCAATTGGAAGTTAATATGAGTAATTATAGTTAAGACAATTTCTCAATTGAGCAATATTATTTAGGTTTTTTAAATTTATGGAGTGAATATTTTGACATTATTTATGCTAAGATATGAAAGGAGAACCTAGCTAGTCTTTAGGCTATTCATGAAGTGAGTCGTTGCGATCTATTTTTTATGAAACTTAGACCTAAATTTGAAACTACTGGTTAGGATGCTCAATAAAGATCTGGCTCTTTGTTTGGATGTATGTTTCGGTGAATTACTATGTTAAGAACAAAGATTGACGACACAAGCCACTATCGGTGCAACTGGTGGATCATCAGAAATAATCAATGTTGCATATGTTGGTCAAACCCGAGGAAAGGAAAGAAGGCAGTGTTACAACTGCAAACAATTTGGTCATATTGCTCGTCATTGTAGTAAGAAATTCTGCAATTATTGTAAGAAACACAGACATATTATTAAGGAGTGTTCTGCACAACCATAAAATTGTAAACCACAAGCCCTTCATGCTGAGGTATCCCACTCTCGCAATCCTGCTTCGACATCCACAGTTGCCGACAAAAATCAATATGTTCTCACCAAAAATGGTTCAACAGATGATTCTCTTTACCTTTACTGCACTTGGCCTTCAAGGAAAATGTAAGACTATTACTTCTATAGCTTTCTTTTGGTTTGTTGATTCTGGCGCCACAAATCATATGACTCACATATCTGATTTATTACATAATCAATGCTTTTATACTTGTACTCAACGTATTCATGTTGCAGATGTAAATAATATTCCGATTACGACAGTTAGTGATATTAGCTCAACTTTTCAACATGTCTTGGTTTCTCCTAAATTATCTACAAACTTACTTTCTGTTGGTCAATTATCTACAAACTTACTTTTTATTGGTCAAGTGGTGGATAATAATTGTGACATACACTTTTCTCATGATAATTGTAATGTGCAAGATCAGGTGTCAGGGAAAGTGATAGCGAATGGGCCTAAAGTGAACAGGTTATTTTCATTTCAACTTTCTATCCCCCAAACTTTGGCATTAGCTTTTGCAGTTATTGAAAATAAAACTGGTATCTGGCATAGAAGATTAGGGCATCCAAACAATGTTATTTTGAATCATTTATTACAAAGTGATGTTTTTGGTCATACAGATAAAAGCTTACTAGTGGATTGTTCTTCCTGCAAACTGGACAAAAGTAAGAAATTGTCTTTTCCTATTTTGGACAGTCGTGCCAATAATTTTTTTGACATTATTCATAGTGATGTTTGGGGAATTACATCGGTTATTTCACTTACTCAATATAAATATTTTGTGATATTTATTGACTATTATAACCGATTCATATGGATCTATTTTTTACATTCCAAAGCAGAAGTGTTTACCGTGTTTCAAACCTTTGTGACCTATATTGACACTCATGTTTTCACTTGTATCAAACCTTTGTGACCTACATTGACACTCAGGTTTTCACTTGTATTAATACCTTATGGACCGACAATGGTGGTAAATACTTGTCTCATGAGTTTCAAACATTTCTTCATAGCAAGGGCATTGTCTGACAACGTTTATGTCCTTACACACCCTAGCAAAATGGAGTTGCAGAACGGAAAAATCGTCATTTGCTGGATGTGGTATGCACATTGCTGTTAGAATCTTCTGTTCCAACTAAATTTTGGGCAGATGCTTTCTCTATTGCAGTCTATCTGATTAATTGCTTGTCATCTCAACAATTGAAGTTTGATTCTGCCCATTATCTAATTTTTTGTAAACATCCTAATTATCATATGCTATGCACTTCGAATGTGTGTGGTTTGTTCATTTACTTGCCCGTGAACGACATAAGTTAAGGGCGCAGTCTGTTCGATGTGCCTTTATAGATTACAGTCCTATTCATAAATATCGTGTTATGATTTGATTAATAATCGATAACGTATTTTTCGGGATTTGATTTTCTCTAAATATGAATATGATTTTCAGCATCATCTTTCGACATCTGATACTGTTAAAATTCCTCAATTTGAAGATTGTTCTTTTGATAAACGATTTAAGCCTGACTTTGTTTACACGCGACGTCTAGCCCCTTCATCTCCAGTCGCCTGCTCCTGAAAATGTTCCAATGATTCTTCGGCGATCAACTCGGCACATTCGTCCTCCGAATAAATATGTTTATTTAGTAATTTTAACTAATAATATTGTTCCTACATCTTATTCTCAGGTTGCTAAACTGAATTATTGGATAAAAGCCATGCAAGGGGAACTTCAGGCACTTTAAGACAATCACACTTGGGATATTGTTTCATGTCCTGCAGGTGTTAAACCCATTGACTGTAAACGAGTTTATTCTCTTAAACTCCGATCTGATGGCTCCCTTGACAGATATGAGACAAGATTGGTAGCTCTGGAAATTGATAGGAATATGAGATTGATTATGAAGAAACCTTTGCACCTTCGGCTAAAATGACAAATGTCCGACTTATTCTATCTATTGTTGCATCTAACAGGTGGTCCTTACGACAAATGAATGTTAAGAATGCTTTTTTGTAAGGGGACCTCAAAGAAGATATCTATATAACTCCTCCTCCAGGCTTGTTATCTACACCCTTATAAGATGTTTGTAAGTTCAAACAATCTCTATACGGTTTGAAACAAGCTCCACGAACCTGGATTGAAAAGTTTCGTAATACTCTTTTTAGCTTCTCTTTTATTCAAAGTCATTATGATTCTTCATTATTTCTTTGCAAAACTGACAAGAGAATTGTGATATTATTAGTCTATGTTTATGATATTTTCATCATAGGATCTGATACTTAATTGATGTCTCAATTACAGAAGCGTCTTTAGGGTTCTTTTCATATGAAGGATTTGGAATCTTTATCTTATTTCTTAGGTCTTGAGGTTCACTCTTCTTCCATGGGTATTTTTTTTCACCAGAATAACTATACTAAGGAACTCATGGCTTTGACTGGGCTTCAAGAGGGTTGTCCTCTTGATACTCCTTTGGAAGTGAATTTTAAGTGTCAAACGGAATGATGGTGACTTCCTCTCTGATCTATCTCTGTATCGACAACCTGTTAGGATTCTCAATTATCTAACCATCACATGTCCTAATATTGCATTTGTTGTGCAACAAGTTAGTCAATTTATGCAGACACCAACACATATTTAGTTAGCTGTAGTTCGACTTATTGTTAGGTATTTGAAATGTAATTTTCATCGTCACTTGTTCTTTCAGTAGAGTCTCCTATTCACTTAACAACCTATAATGATGTTGATTGGGCTGGTTGTTCTGATACACGTCGTTATATTAATGGCTGGTGTTTGTCTCTTGGCAACTCTTTAATTTCTTGAAAGAGTAAGAAACAAAATCGAGTGTTTAAGCCATCTACTGAGTCTGAATATCGCGCTTTGTTCTCGGATTGTTCTGAGATAACTTGGCTTCGGGATTTGTTGGCTGAGCTTGGTTTTCCTCAAATTGAATCTACTTCTCTTTATGCAGATAATATTAGTGCTATCCAAATTACTGCTAATCCTGTCTTTCATGAGCGCACGAAACACATTAAAGTGGACTGCCATTCTAGTCGTGAAGCCTATGATAATGATGTTATTTCTCTTTCTTATATCTCGTATGATCTTCAAACAACCGACATATTTACTATGAACCTCTCTTGGAAGAGTCATCATTTCTTTGTTGACAAATTGATGCTTCTTGATTAGCCAACATCAATTTGAGGGGGTATCAATTAGGAGTAAATGAAATCGGACAGAGTTAAGAGTTTCCTTCTTTGCATTGCTGCATTAAATTTCTTATTTTAATTGCACAGATCTTTTCCCTTTAGCTGAATATTTAGATTATGAATATATATTATTAAGCTAACTAAATATATTGTACACTTTATTATGTACCTAAAATAGATTGTACAGACTATTATTTATTAGAATGAAAGTAAAGGAAAAATTCATTCAACCCATTTACTCAAAACATTGACATTTTTTCTCATGAATTCCTTGCAAGCCAATCTGGCACGATATTGCCTTTCTGTATTTATGAACACAGCTAGCTGCTAATTTTAGAATAAGTTTTTTTAGTAGTTCTGAATTAATAGAAGGATGTCTATTCTCCAATTTTGTTCCAAGGTAAAGTGCCCTTTAAAAACATTGCGTCTGCTTCTGTGACAATTGGAGAAATGGCATTTTGAAAACAAAGTTCCAAATCTTGACAAACAGCCATGACCATGGAAAGGATAATTAAACCCAAATATTTGAAGAAGAAATTAAGGCATTACCTTGATGGCTATGAAAATACGACGAGCAACATCTCGTGGGTTTCCCTTAAAAGAACAATCCAAAATTTGCGGTTGTTTGTTTGCAAAAAATTGGAATTGGAATTCCTAAGTATTTATATACCATGTAAAATTAAAGATGTATTTGTAATACTTTGTCGTTGTTTGATTGTTTGTAAAAAGAATTTTAGCAGTTTACTTCTTTGTATTTATTTGTTTGCAAAGTATTTCTAATAATTGTAGTGTTGATGAGCGGCAATTGGCAATAGATGATAGTGGCGGCGAGGGTGACGACTGATGAGTTGCGGCTAGTGACAGCTGTTGGCGGTTGATTGTAGACCGCGGCAGGCTAAGCTTTACATTTTTAATGCATTTTAAAATTCATTGGAAATGTAATTAGCCAAAAATTCTAATTACCTCAAAATTTTAAATTGTATCAGTTTTTCTTCGAACCAACCACCTGAAAATACAAAACCTCTACATTTGATTTAGTTTACGCTATAAATTCTTGCACCCAAATGGCTCCTTAATCAAACAAAACCAAAATAATGCTCAAGTCACCTTACAATCTCATTAGAATTTGCACTCTTACAAGATCTAATAAAACCAAATGAGGCTACTAATTGATCTCCTTAGAAATTCTTCTACAAAATTAAACTATCTTTAGATGATAATAATATATGTCTATTCACCCTTTGAATGATGTTATGCCAAGTAAACTTAACCTTCTTATGTTTAGCCTCAATTATTTTCTAGGATTGTTTCTGTTAAATTCAGGATTTTCCTGTTAAATATCTTTTTTTATTATTTCTGCTTATTGGCTTTTTTTTTTCTCAGATGCTTACAGCCTACTATAACCACTTTTGATCCTTTGGGTTTGAACCCTGAGACATCTTCAAGTTTAGGTGACGCATGGGATAGTTTTCTGCAATTATTTACGCAAACTTTTGAAAGTACATCTAATACAAAGAAAGAGTTATCATCAAATAGAGGAGTAGCAGGTTTGTTGAGAACTTATAAATTTATTTGAAGTATGTGTTTGCTTACTGTATTTGGAATGCTAGAAAAATTTCGATTAATGGAATTACATGAGCAAATTTTAGTATATGCTTTAGCCAGATAATATATTGTACTGTCTTTGAACATATGAAATATTGTTATATTGAGTATACTATCAATGATGATTTTATTCAAGAATCAATTATGTTTATCTTGAAGTGACAACTCCTAATTAATCTGATTATATTTTTTCTCTAGTTATTTTATTTTTTAAACCATAAAAATTAATTAGCTAACGAATGCTAATAAAATGTTGATTTAAGACAGAATATGCATATGGGGTTAACATGAACACCCAAATCATGAGAACAAGGATGTGCAGGCCTTGTGTCTGTCCCAACCTGACCTGGTTCAATTTTCCCGGTCAAGGGAGGGTCGGTCACCTAGGGCTCCTATTTACTTGCTTTAATTAGAATTAGTTTCGCTTATACTGATTTAAATATAAATAGGTTCTTTAGAGATTGTAGGAAAGTTTTGTTTTTTTTTATGTTATTGGAGATTTTCTTCTTATTTTTCTTCTTTTGACTATTGTATTATATGTTCTTTCAGGTGTTGTGACTGTAACTTAATTGAGAATAAGTGATGGATCCTTCTTGATGTTTCAATCCCTTTTGATTGTCGCCGGTGCCTTTACTAGCTGCTTATTTTATCTAAAAGAGCAGTTGTCCTCACTTCCTATTTCTCCTTTTCAAGACTAGTCTCTCCCTAATTTTTGCTCTTTATTATTATTATCCTAAAACCTCCTCATCTCTCTCCTTGATCCTTATACACTGCAGGAATCCTAAATTGGTGTCAGAAGCTAGCAAAACGTAAAATAAGAACTGAATTTGGAAGTTAATTGGAAGTTATTCCTTTCTAATTTTGTCAGTTAAGTAAGGCTCCATTTAATGAGTCAACACAAAACTTTCAAAATATTTGAAATGTCATGAAAGTTTTATTCATGAAAGTTAATCATGAAACGTTAACATAAAATGTCAAATAGGCTCTAGTTTATTAAAAGTCTTGGTTGATTGAAGATGATATGGAGAGGAGGAAATGAGGATATAATGCAAGATTATTATATGTGCTTCTTGAATATTAGAATGAGAAGAGAGGTGTAGAAATGGGAAATTTTATAATTGATATTTTTTTTCTTGTTCTATATTAAAAAACAAAAAAGAAGTTGGACTAGGAAAAAACCAAAATGAGGATTTTTGCAAATTGAGAGTTTTTTAGAAGATGATTTAGTTGGACTAGACCATTTTTAATTTCTTTCTTATATAAAATGTCAACATATCTTATTTTTTTCTCCTACCATGGTGGGCAGGTTTTTTGCCATTTTTTTGGTAGCTTGATTGCAAATGTAGAATTTTAGGGATTTTATTCATTTGACAATTTAGCTTTTTAACCAGCTTTTTAACTGCATTCTTTCACAAATACCAAGTGCTATTGTCCTATATTTTGATTCAATATTGCTTCTAGAGACTATAAGGTGTTTCTTCTCTAAAATTAGGTTTCTCCATATTTAAGTATTATAGCCAAAGGTGGATCTTTAATATGATGTTCCTCTGTGAAAATTTTTATTTATTTGTTAAAAGACTTGTTTGTATAGCTGGCCTTTCCTTGGTGCCATTTTGATGTATTTTAGAATGCTGTTAGCATCTTTCATATAATTTTTTATAGGGTTGTTCATGCATTGGCCTACATACTAACTTTAATCCTAAATTAGGAGATGCAAGAGAGAGGTAGATGATTTATCCCACTGCATTGATATCTATGTTTATTGATGAGTGTGTTGTTTTTGGTTATTTGATTTTCTTTGTTTAATTTATTTAAGTTTCTACATTTTATTATTCATTTTCATTTCTTGAAGTTAATTATATATCCATTGGGAAATAGCAATACCTTTTTTTTGTGCCCTTCCATAACAAGAAGTCATTTTAGATTTGCCAACTTTATTTACTTTAAATTCTTTTTTCAGAAATTGTTTTAATCTGTCTAATTCTTCTTTAAAATCACCTTTAAATATATTATTGCCTACACATAAGTGGGATAGTTAATACTACTTTCTCTGGGTGAGAGCTTGATAAAGATAGTGTGATTGGCTTGACACTTAGTATACCCACACTTGTCAAATTGGGCACGAGGGGGTTTTTTGATGCTGTATGATGCTTTTTTGAGTTTGCATAACTTATTGATGTTTCTCTGTTTTTTTAATCTAGGTGGGATCTCCATGTTACTCTGGTTCTTTGTTAAGAAAAAAAAAAAAATCTTACTATCAAGTTGATGTAGAAGATACAATAAATATCAAAGAAAGTAAAACTCAACCTGTGTTAAGTTTGACAATGAGAGAGAAAATTTCTTGATGGTCAATTATATGATTGGGTGCTTTTCTTTGCAACTAGTAGGGCTTTAAATTTATCCATGCCCGCATCTGATGTATATTTGACTGCAAAAATCCATTTGCATCCGATAGATTTTATTGGTGGAAGTTCAATAGCTTCTTATGCACCAATCTTTCCTAAGGTCTAGTTGTCATTAATTTTATCTTTTGTACACTCATTCGAGAGCTTCATAACCTTATTTGGAATCTGTATTTTTTCAAGATAAGTGTCAAAAGCATGAACTTTAAGTGAATGTCTTCATAAGACATGAAATTATAGATTAGGTATTTTAACCTTACCCCATTTCTTAAGTCAATATGGTAGTGAGTATCATAACTTACGGATTTCTTCTCTCTTATTTATACTTCCTTGGTTCATAAAATAGATTTGGGTTCTTGTGCATGCTGAGATATGTTGTAGCTTCCCTTTTTGATTTTTCTTCCAACCACTTAGCATGACATGAAGCTCATTCTATATAGATTGGGCGAATTAACAAGGCGAAAATGGTGTTTTTATTTTTGGTGTGGCTTCCGCAAGTTGGATGTACTAAGAAGATGGTAAGGAAGTTTTAGATTTATTGAGATTTTAGTAAGTTGAATGACGTGCTGTGAGGAATGTTCACTGTCCATGGATTTAATGAAAGAGTATGGTTCATAATCAAATAACTCCCACCTTTAAATTTATTGTTCTTATACTTTCTGCCTCTAAATTGGGTTTGGCGCTGTAAGGTTGGTGTTCAAGGAAGATTACGTACAGGAAATTGTAATTCCACTAGTGATTGAGCAATTTCATTGAAAGAAAATGAATAAAAAAGAAATAGGTTTGAAAATTTGAGAAATAATTTTTTGTAATTATTTGGCCAAGGATTGGCCCTATTTATATAATTTTTTTTCAATGGTAAAAACAAGGAGAAATAAACCACACCTAAATGAGAAAGGAAGAGAAATATTATATAAGAAATTACATTAAAAATTATTAAATCAGCCAAGAAATCGTGCCCCCCATTGATCCTTGCCAAGTCATCAATCCATGGCAGCGATTCGTGGATCCAACCATTAATGGACACCTGCTGCTGTTCTCTTAATTTCATAGCTGTCTTATCTACCCGGGAGCTTGCCATCAAAGATTTCTACCATTAGGGCGGCCCTCCACTTCATCTGCTAAGAATGAATGCCAGTTAGCATGCCTTCAGCACTCTTTCTCAAGTGGATTTGTAAATATCTGACAAACTAAGGGACCATTTGGGATCACTTTTTGTGACGGACAAAATTAGAGAAAGTTGTCTTAGATCATTTGGCAGATTAAACGTCGACTATCTTATGATCTGATTAAGAGAGTAGATGTTTTAGATTCGACTCATGTTAAGAAAGGCAGAGGTAGACCTAGGAAGACTTGGGCTTATTGTATAAAAAATGATCTTAATTTATTAGAACTAAATGAAAATATGCACTAAATACGGAAAAAATATTACATCAGTACTACGCACGTAGAAATACCGTGCGCAACCAATAAAATCACGCCACGCGCAATAGGAGAAAAAAAACGGCGCAGTAACACGGAGAATATTCCCTCCCGTGTTATTCATGTGTTATTGCGTGTTATTCATGTGTTATTGCGTGTTATTCATGTGTTATTGCGTGTTATTCATGTGTTATTGCGTGTTATTCATGTGTTATTGCGTGTTATTCATGTGTTATTGCGTGTTATTCATGTGTTATTGATGTGTTATCGTGTTATTATAACACCAAGAATATTCTCATGATACAATAACACATGAATAACACACAATAACACTTGAATAACACGGGGAATATTCCCGATAGAGAAAAAAACGGCACAATAACACGGGGAATATTCTTCCCCGTGTTATTCATGTGTTATTGTGTGTTATTCATGTGTTATTGATGTGTTATTGTGTTATCATAACACCAAGAATATTCCTATGACACAATAACACATGAATAATACACAATAACACATGAATAACACAGAGGGGAATATTCCCCGTGTTACTGCGCCGTTTTTTTTTCTCTATCGTGCAGAGTGTCGTGGCGTTATTTTATTGGCTACGCATATTACTCTACATGCGTAGTACTGATGTAATATTTTTTCCTAAATACGACGCAATGGAGAACAAAGGATTCATGTAGCCGACCCCACGTAGTGGGATTAAAGCTTTGTTGTTGTTGTTTTTCGTTTTTTATTTTATGTGTTTTTTTTGAAATAAAACATGTTTGGTATGTTATAGCATGTTTAGCTATTTTTAAATACAGTCAAAATAATCTAGTTTTGAAAAAAAAATAATAATAATGCACTAAAAAAACACATTTTTAAATTTAAAAGTAGAAAAAAAAAGCAAATAATAAAAAACAAAAGGGATCCCAAACAAGCCCTAAGCTTGTCAATCTCTCTTTTTCATTTTTCATATTTATTTTCAGTGAACAAAATAAAAACTTATTTTGTATTTTGCGATTCAAATTGATCGATTACAACAATACCTTGAATTTTAAACGTCTGAAACCCTGTTCTAAATCAGCTGCATTAGTTAAGGATCTTAAACAAATGTAATAATCTTAAATCCATCGCAGTTTCTTTTTACATTGGCAGCTGCAATTGAAGACAGCTCGATTGACCTTGGTGACTTTTTTAAAGGCCCCCTCCCTGGGAAGTTCCTAAAGTTGTTAGGATACTTAGCTTTGTCTCGGCTTGGAATATATATACCTATTGGTGGAATCAACCAAGAAGCCTTTGTTGGTAACTTGGATCAGAACAGTCTTTTGAGCACCTTGGATTCACTTTCTGGTGGTGGCATTGGTCGGTTGGGAATCTGTTCTCTCGGCATTGTTCCTTTTATCAACGCGCAGATTGTATTTCAGCTTCTAACACAGGTTTTCCCTAAGTTGCAAGAACTTCAAAAGAGGGAAGGAGAAGCTGGCAGGAAGAAAGTCCTTCAATACACACGGTATGCATCGGTTGGGTTTGCGGTGGTGCAGGTGAGATGCTTTGTTGTTTGAGCTAGATCATGGTTTTTACTTTAATTTTTTTTCATTTTACCACCTAATGCAGTACCCTATGATTCTTTATACCTGTAAAGTTAATATGTTTAATTGAATTTCATTGACATGAACTTAATTTGTGACGGGCATGATGTTCTCTCTGCATGAACTTTTTCTTATACTGATGGTCTATATTATTTTTTCTTTGATAAACAAGCCATGTATAGCTTTAGGGTTGTAAATTTTGCATTATTATTTGAGAAAAGTGTCAAAATGGTCCTCTAACTCTTTACAAGGGATATTTTAGTCTCATAGTTTATAAAAGTGTCAATGTAGTCCATAGACTCTTTTGTTTGAAAGAAGTGTCTTTTAATTGCTAAGTTGAGAAGAAAATTTATAGAACATGGCATCTTTTTTCTGCAAAAAAAAATTAAAAAATAAAAATATATTATTTGCCTCTTTTCATGTAGTCAAATCCTGTAGTTAGTACTCTTATTACGACTGACTTAAAATCCATATTTACTATACCGTGTTGTTCAATAGGTGTCATTTCAGTCTATAAAATGTGTATCATCTTATGAGGCCAATCGCTGGCTTCATGCAAATATTCATACCATGTGTGCCACTTAGCAAGTGTAATGATATGCATAACTTGTATATTATTTTAGCAAGATTCTCATTTATCGCCTTCAATAACAAAAATCTGTAACTACTTTAAGAACAATAGTTACTATATGGAGGCTCAATTCCATGTGTTGGCTGCGATGTGTCATAAATGTCTCTATATAAAGTATGCCTTGGCCCTAAAAATTCTTGCCCGAAGTTTCAGCATCATGTTGTCTCTCTATTACATATTTTGACCCAACCATGAATTCGACAGAGAAACATGTGACTCCTTAGGGATTTGAAAATCATGTTCACTGCATTTGGAGGGAATTCACTTAAAAGTAGGAGAGAAATTTAATGCTTCTCCATGGGGGATCAAAGAATGACCTAACACGCTAACTTGATCCGAACTCGACTCAATATTCTGGTTTGGATTGACTCTATTGATTTTTTCGGTCGGGGAGAAATCCTGATCCATTTAATTTTTGGGTCGGTTTGGGTGGCCCCGACAACCCAAATTTGACCAAAAACTAATCCGCTAACCCAAAATTGAGTCAAAGCTAATCCGCTAACCTAAAATCAATATGCCAACTTGAAATTGACTCAAAATTGACTCAAAATCGACCCGAATAGTTCTTATTGCTTATGTTTATGGGTGTCAAATCGAGTTCGTGGATCGGATTCTGATTTGGCCCGAAATCTACTCGAGCCAAAACTGCTTGACTCGAACCCGACCCAAATATTAAACGGGTCATAAAGTCCAATCGTAACACGAGCCTTCTTCAACTGGTCAATCCAAATCGAGCCATATAACCCATTTAATATAAATAATAACAACTATGTTGGTCAAAATCGGGCCAAATTCGTGTCAATCTCGAGTCAAATCCGGGTGGGTCATTGTCAAGTTAGCAAGAATCTGAACCCAACTCGAGAAATTAAACGGGTTAAGATTTTTAACCCAAACTCGACTAAAAAATTATTAATACTTCGGCACTAATAATAGAATTTTTTATATTTATTATTAAGTTGTTAGCATGGCGAATCACAAGTTTAGAGCCTATTATTGTCACAGTGTTTTCTGCGACCAATCTTATTACCTCAAAGAAAGCAAGAATTTCATTAATGGTTGAACTTCTAGTATAAAATTTTTTATTGGTTGTAAGTTTTCTGTGTTGATACCATGCTTGTTTGTTTGCAAGGCTATTGGCCAAGTAATTTACCTACGTCCCTACGTCGATGACTTCAGCATGAAATGGGTGTTATCTTCAGTAACGTTATTGACAGTGGGATCAGTTTTGACTACATATATTGGAGAGAAGATATCAGACCTAAAACTTGGAAATGGAACTTCACTTTTGATATTCACGAGTATTATATCATACTTACCTGCATCATTTGGAAGAACAGTCTCCCAGGCATTTCAGGATGGAAATTACATTGGATTGACTACTATTGTAATTTCATTCTTTGTATTAGTTCTTGGTATTGTGTATGTACAGGTATTACTATTCCTTTTATATTTTTTGCTTCTCTATCTTCATTTTTTAAGTTTCTAACACAGGATTTTAGGAAGCGGAGAGAAAAATACCGCTTAATTATGCTTCAAGATACAGCAGCAGAAGTGGAGGCCTTCAAAAAGCTGCATACCTACCTTTTAAGGTTTACATCAATATTTTTCTCGTTCAGAATTTGTTTTGGTTATTCACTTCATTATTCATTGCTTATTTAGCTTATTTTTTGGGATTTAGATATTAACCTTTGCAACTATTCTGCGTTGATGTTCCAATTCTTCAAATTTAATACATTTGTCTTAATTTTCTCGTCATACTGAGTTTAATGAAATAAACACCTCAAGTATATTCTCTTATTATTCTTTGATGTTTCTGTTATTTCACTAGTTTTCATCTGAAATGAACTTTGTTGTAACTAGAATCATTTTGCAATAAACCAAATGGAAATTTTATATGCTTAATATGCACATAAAGCTCCATTTATTGAATGATTGCCACCCAGATACACACACTTCTTTCTTTGCCGCCCAATATAGCATTCTAGTAGTTTCATACTTTAAATGTGGGATGAGAAAGAGGATCCAGGCATGTAAAAGAGGAGAGTGGATGAGGGATCTCTGTGAGTTTTTGTTCGTAGGGCATTCACTTGGATTCTTATGAGAAATCCGTGCTTAGATCAGCTCTGTGTTTTTGCTCTTCTATGGAAACTTCTGTTCTATTGATCTCAGATTATCGAGCACTTGGCTGTTGGAAAATTTTAGATATTTTTGTTGATCTCAATAAGCCTTTAGGTTGTTTAAGTTGAAACTTTATCTTAATTACATGAACATTATCTTAAAATTTTAGGTAAGTTGTTAAGAATCCGATTGACTGCTATGGTGTTCCTCTCTATACTGGCATAGACTTCTGTTTCATATTGGCTGGCTCTACTGATGACTTAGAAGTTAAATCTTAATTTTTGAGGAGCCCATAAAGGCAGTAGGCACCAAGAAAAGTGACTACAGTGCTTGTTATGGACTATGGTCCGCATTATTGGCTACGTTAATGAGATACTTGGGCACTGTTCATGTGGATTCATATTTTGCAAGGCATGCCAAATCTGAAATAAAAGTTAATTATAAATTAGATTTCGTCTTTTTAGACAATCTGTCTTTCCTTTGTCATTAATAGTTTTACAGCTACTTGATTATTATCACTCTAATTGTCTAGCATCTCCATTCTATTATTTGTGTTTACTTATAAGTGCTTTTTTACCACTTGTGTGAGGACAAAGATGGTTAATTTTCTGATAAAAATGATTAGTATATGGACTATCTGTTGACTGAGCCCATTTTGGCTTATTTAGAGACTGAATGTATTCTACTTCTTTTTTTAATTATTTTCTGTTCTTTATAGTTTTTTCTCTAGGTTTTGTCTTCTGTATCTCAAGATATATGGTTACCATTCTCATAGTTCTTTAATTGTTTTGCAGGTGAATAGTTCTGGTGTGATGCCTATCATATTTTCAACATCTTCTTTAGCTTTGCCCGGTACTCTGGCACGTTTCACTGGTTTAGATGCTCTTAAAAAGGCTACGCTTGCCTTAAATCCAGGAGGTGGGGCTTAACTATAGCTATAAATTGCATATCTGAAGAGTTATTATTCAATTGGCTTTTTATTGGCATGAACTAGTTGGTTATGGTTATCTTTTGTTTTCTTTTCACACTTTTTGCTGTTCTTTCAACGCTTATGAATGCTGTATTAAAATTTAATCATTTACTGTTTATTGGAAAATGTATGCAAAGATATTATTTCTTTTTGTTAAAACCAGCTTTAGGGCAATTCATCATACTTTTGACATGTCATTTTAGATTTTAGTGTTACTTATGTAGAAATTAATTATCAAATGATTTTTGATCCTACCTTGTTAGCTTTTTACAGGTCCTTTTTATCTTCCAACAAATATATTGCTGATAGCTTTCTTCAACTATTATTATACCTTTCTACAATTAGATCCCGATGATGTGAGTGAACAGTTGAAACGCCAAGGTGCTTCAATTCCTCTTGTTCGGCCAGGAAAAAGCACTGCTGCTTTCCTTAAAACTGTGAGTTCTTTTCATAATGGAATGAAATGTTTTTTAGCTGTCTCCAAGGGCATTCCACCTCATATGTTGGAAGTTAATCTTCATTATTTCGTAAACATTGACATTATTGTATGAGGCATACTCATATATGGAAAGCACAAAGCGAACATGAGAGGCACCTTTTCATGCATGCAGCATTTTGGGATATTTAATTTTTTCATTAAAAATTTAAAAACTTCGTTGCTCTACCCAAACATGGCTGATGTAATTTTGAGTTACAAGTCAGAAGATTTCAACACATTCAAAATCAGCCTTGTTTCATTGTTTATCATTTACTTCATTACCGTTAGGTTGTGATGTCCTGTCCACTCATGATATCTGCTAACTATAACAATTAAAGTTAGTGGAGGACCTTCATTCAATAAAGAAGAATATTAATGTGGATTATACTTCTTTCAACAATTGTGAAGTATTTTAAAATTAAATAGTCTTAGGTTTAAATTCGAAAAATAGTCCTAAGACTATTTGTACGTGGCTAGTTGAGATCACATTTTTCTAATTTAGCATGGACTATACAAAATTGGTCGAAACTGATCCCTCGAACTAAATTATTTTCAATTTTGTATGGTCGAGTGACTAAATTAGTATCAACCTTACATCACATTTTGAAGTTGATGGACTATTTTGGGATTGATTTTGTATAGGCTAGTGACAACATTAGAGAAATGCGTTGCTATTTGTCTAAGATTAGCCACACAAATAGTGGGGGGTTTACTTTCAAATTTAATTACATCCTAATATCCTTATCATGCCATATTTTTAGTTCCTCATCTTTGACTTGGTTCTTTCCTTAATCCTTTTTTATTGATGTTTTAGTAGATGTAGTTTTTATAAAAAATTCATAGAAATGCCGCATTCAATAGATGCTAAACTGAACTTGATGCGCCACCCATAACCAAAAATATTCAACCTCTATACTGTCAACTGTTGCTGACTATCCTAATAAAATCCTAGACTTAAAATGCAGATTAATGGTGCCCGCTTTCACCTATGTAAAGCTATAATTGATATGCGATATATTCATGATATGATTCCTATATGATTTTTTTTTTATCATTTTGTAAACCACGGGATTACTCTTGTTTGCATGCATGTGGGCATGAGGACTATTATAATTTATCCCTAAACTTGCGCATAGCCACAAAAAAATGGATTTGTCTGAACCTTAATAGGTATGGAAATGATCATGGTACTTGATTAGAACTGTTAAAAGAATAGGTAAAAATGGTGTAACCATTTCTCTTATTTTTTGTATAATGTGTTTTGACATATATGATTATTATTAAAATCTCCTTTTTCAGGTATCTAAATAAGATTTCTTTTTAAATTGGTATGCATTGTGATAAATATATGCTTGGACACTTCATGCAAGTGTCAAGATGATTCACAACTGCATGAATTGGTTGAGTGAAGGAGAGTTGGAGTTGAAAATAAGGTTTATTACATTTTACTAGTCCAAACCCAACTTAATTTTGAAACACTGTGACGTTGGAGCGGGACCATAATAACTAAAAAATAAATAAAGTAAAATAAATTATTTAGAAACCAAACTTCTCACGATTACTTCTAAAGTGACAACCATCTCACTTGGAAGAGAGAAAATTTTTTGTTTGGACTCCGGAAGTAGCTCTACGTGCGTACTCTAGTAATATGCCGCCACGTGTGCTACATCGCAGAGATTATGGGGGGCTATTGAAGTGGAACCACGGAGGTTATTGCGGGGGTTATTGAAGTGGAACCGTGGGGGTTATTGCGGGCGGTTATTGGAGTGGAATCGCAGATTTGGGGGTTATTGAGGGATTATTACAGCGTTATTGGAGTTAATACCCCAATAACTTTTCAATAACCTCCAAATAACATCCGCGGTTCCACTCCAATAATCTCCGCCCGCAGTTCCAATATAATTTTTCCAGCGAGGAACGAGAATGGGACTCAAAGAAGAGGAAATAGCAGGGCAAACCTTAGCCGATATGCAGCTTGCGAGAAGTCAGTGTCGAGAGCATTTTTTGCATAGGAGAATGGAAGAAGATCGACTGGTGTTGTCGTGAGGGTAAGCGGTGCAACATCAATTGCAGAAGGATCGCTCGCATTCAAAAGGAACAGGGGAAGAACCAAGGGAGTGGAGCATGAGATTTCTTCACTTGAGGGAGGAGGAAGATCTAGGAGTGAATCACATGCGGGAAGAGGGGGCTTCGAGCAGAAGTGAGTATCATAAGGGAAGATGCCTTGCATGCATTGCTGTTGTGCAAACAACGCTATGAGCGGGGGGAACTTCTCACGCGAAGAGGAAGAAGGGAGGTGGCTTTGTGGGAACTTAATGTGCAAGATGGAAGAGAAGTAGAAGGGCAATGAGGCGCACCACTTGTTTATCGCACGAAGAAGGAGGTGAGGGAGAACCACAGAACTATCTCATGCATGCAGAAAGAAGCTTTTGTGTGGAGAAGAGGGTGTATCGAACATCTCTTGTGCGGAGAAGGGAATTACTTTATGTAAAAGACACGAGCAGATAAGCTAAATCAAGCGTGAGATTGCTCTTGTGCGGGAGTCATTTCGTGACATGTGTTTGTGTCACTGGTTTGAGCAGGATGGGGAGTGAGCCGAATTGAATGATGTTGGTAAGGCAGGCTTTATCGTGTTTCTTTTTTTTTAAGAATCATTAGTTAGTTTAACTGTGTATCAGATGTTAATATTAAGTTTTGCTAAAATTGAAAATTTTAAATTGAGGAACGATTGAGATTGAAGGGAAAAGACAGAAACTGCAGTATAAAAAGTAAAAGTTAATTAAAATCAAATAAATAATGATTTAAGTATTATAATAAATGTTATTGCTTAATAATGTCATAAGCTTGAGGTGGAAGATATTCAGATCGGAAAACAAGAAGAATTAGCAACATTAATCAGGCTATGGGTTTCCTATTTAATTTATAAGCGGTTGCTTTAAATAGAAATTTTACTTAAACATTCATGTCATTCATATGAAATTATGCTAATTGAAATCAATGATTAAATAAATTTTGATTTGAGGGATTAGGGCTTTGGATCATGAATTTTTGCAAGAAGGGGATAAAAGGTAATGAATGTGTTTGAAGTTGTTTATGTAAGTTATTTTGAATTGTTAAATTTTATGTAAGTTATTTTTATGTAAGTTATTTTGAATTGTTAAATTAATGTTAATTGAGATTGATAAATGTGAATAGTAAGTTTTACTAAATAATATCAAATTTTGCCAAGTTCAAGTTATTAAATTGGAAGATTGATAGGAGTAAAAATGTGTAAGGCTTGAGGTGAGTAATTTTGTTTTTGAATTACATCAACATTTCTTATTTCTAGATATATTTTTTTATATAAATTTTTCACACTTTATATTATATATCATTGAAGTTTAGGTTACAATTGACTTTTTATAGTGTTCTGTATAAGAATGTCTGTTAGCATTTATGTATAAACAACTGTATTATAATTTTCCTAAGATGTCACATTACTACCTGACATGTAAATTCTATTATAGGTGCATATGTCAGTTTATTTCATTATACATAGATTTAGAAATAGTGCAATTATTTATTAGTGAATAAATGTAAAGTGTCTCATAAGAGAAGAATGTATGTCATTATGATACAAGCATGGGACGCCAATGTATCTGCGCTCATAGATATTTTCCTACCACCCTAGATATTTTCTAACCGCTGTGCTGGTGAGAAAATATTGTTTGTGGGCTAGTAGGCACCTTTTCGCTTCAGACAATTGTGTAATTTAAATGACAAACGACTATAACAACGAGGTAATATCGATCGGAGGTCTGTTAGGATGTTTGATGGTTCTCCTTAGAAGCATGTGAAAGTTAAGAGTATAGAGCATTTTAAGAATTAAAAGATTATCTTGAAAAGTAAAGTTAATGCATATTGAATAAGAATTAAAAGATTATCTTGAAAAGTAAAGTTAAAGTTAATGCATATTGATGTTCAAGGTATTTTCATTGAATAAATGTCATGGATACATATATGAGATTATTATATGATTTTTTTAGTGAAATATGAAAAACTGGTATGCACATTGCTTTCTTTTTCTTGGGTTGATGTAGTTTTGAAGTGTGATTGTTACTTTGGGTTGTCTTAGATAACTCATTATATTGTTTTAATTTTTTTAGATTTTGAGATTTTGAATAAGATCAGTATTAGATGAACTAATATGTATAGTAAGCGAGATTAGCAAACGAGAAGGTGAAATTTTTTTTGTTAATTAAAATACTTTCTTTATTAGCACTTTCAATTAATGATTGGATATTAAACTGTTAGTGATAAAAATAGAATAATTTAAAATTTAATTTCACCGGCGAACCGTTTGTTTCTGCTTTGGTTAATTCGAAGCCCCGAGCTGGTTTATGATAAAGTGTTATCAGAGAAAGGAGTTTAGTTTAAGTAACATGTACCTTAATGAAAGATTGTAATTGTGAATTTTAATCTTTAGTGATCTACCTAATTTGAGTCGAGTTAAATCTAACTAGATAACCTTATATTTTTATCTCAGACATTGATGCTCAAGGGGAGATTAAGGATGCTCAGTTGATGGGAGAGAAATTACAACCCAATGTCACTGTGAGTACAAATTTCCTAACTCAGATGATGACAGTTATGACCCAGCTTATCCAAGACTCTAGAACTTAGTTTAATGGAAATCATGGAACATTCTCCATAGATAAATATATGATGTTATAGGATTTACAATCACCGCAGTTTAAAGAAAATAAAGGGTCACTAAAAGCTAAAAATTGCTTATGAAAATAGAGAAGATTGTATATAGTATGTCTTGCCCATATGAGAGGAAGGTGCCCTAGCTCCATTTGTGTTTGATGGAGAAGCAAAAGAAAGGTAGCGAAGGCAACATCGAGATAGGCTGGGAGATGCACCGAATGGGTATTTTAATTTGGGAGATTTTATAGAGCAATTTAGAGATTAGTTTGTACTCCTTTCTATCCGGAGGCAGAAGCCTGATAAATTTATCAGATTGGTGCAGGGAGATAAATAATGATGCAGTATGAAGCAGGAATTTACTATGCTGTCAAATTATTCACCACAGCTCATTCCTACTGCAAAGGAGAAATGTCACTGTTTCTTTACGGATTGAATAATTCAATTAAACAACCATTAATGTCACTTGGGATTGAGATTATTCAATGCTAGTGGAGAGAGCTAGGCAAGTGATAATTTATTTCAAGCAAACTCAAAAATATAAGGATTCACATAAAAGTAAGAGCTTGGAAGAAGTGTCTCGCATTGTTCATTCTGAAGAGTTTAATAGGATAAAGATGAAGTGTTATGTTGATGGGGTTAATAGCAATGCTAGTATCAACACTATAGAGCCTTGTGTTAAGTATGCGAAGCTACACCATGATAAATTTTTATTTGGTTCTAAGATATGTTACTTATGCAGACAGCCTGGACATCAAATAATGAACTGCCCTAATTTTGCTCAGAGATCCACGTTAAATGATAACTCAAGAATGGAGTCATCTCATAGGAATTTTTCGGGAGAGATCTATTTTTAAGAGTGGTTAGTAGAAGAAGATTGATGTTGGTAAAGTGACTCATAAGATGCAACCAAGACAGAACATTTGACCAAGAGTTTATTCCATAACTGATCAGAGGCCTGAAGAACTAGTTGTTGTTGATGTAGATGCTAGTAGAGTTTGATGGAGTGATTTGTCATTCGGATGGCATGTTGGTTATCTGGTGTTTAACATCTTTATGTGCTTTGATTTTAGAAGTTGGATGTTATTATAGTTATATTATCATGTGTTAAGTGTTTAGGGATTTTTATTTGAGTTATCTCATATATTGGATTTATCATTTCTGCTTTTGGTATCACTTAGTAAGAATTAAACTTTCGTGAAGATTTGTGGATAGTTATGTTTAATCTGCATAATGATTAATTGGTGTGAAATTAATGAATTTCAAGAATGAAATTTTCATCATGGGAAATTGTAATGACTGAAAAATAAATAAAATAAAATAAAACATTTTGAAATGTCGGTTCAAACCTAACGTCTCGATGAATACTTCTTAAAAGATGGATGTCTCACTCGAAAGAGAGAGAGCGAGAGATACAGAAGCAACGGTGAAAACCCTAGCTGGAATGCCGCTTGCAAGAAGTCAGTGTCAAGAGCATTCTATGTATAGGAGAAAGGAAGAAGATCGAGTGGTTTTGTCATGCAGGCAAGCGGTGGGGCATCAATTATAGGAGGATTGCTTGCATCCAGACGGAACATGGGAAGAATTGAGGGATTCGGTCACGAGATTTCTCCACTTGCAGGAGGTAGGTCCTAGGGTGAATTGCATGCGAGAAGAGGGAGCTTTGAGCACGAGGATCGAGCTTCATAACAGAACAAGCTTTGTGTGCGTTGCTGTTGTGTGAGCGACGTCGTGAGCTCAGGAAATGTCTCACGCGAAGAGGAAGAAGGGAGGTGGCTTTATTGTAAATTTGTGTGCGAGAAGGAAGAGAAGTAAAGTTGCAGTGAGGCGCACGTTGTGTTTCTCACATGGAGGAGGCGAGGGAAAACCACAAAACCATCTCGAGTAGGTAGGAAGAAGCTTTTGTGTGGAGAAAAGGGCGGATCGAGCAGCTCCTATGTGAAGAAGAGACCGACTTTGTGTAAGAGACGAGTAGGGAAGCCAAATTGAGCTTGAGATTGCTCTCGTGCGGGCGTCATCTTTTGGCATGTGTTTGTGTCACTGGTTTGAGTAAGAGGGTGAACGAGCTAAACTGGATGAAGGTAATGCAGGGTCCAAATGGGGGTAATGCAGTTCTACTTTTTAAAGAATCATTAATTAGTTTAAAAGGGTATTAAATATTAATATTAAGTTTTGCTAAAAGAAAAAAATTTAGATTGAGGAAAATTTGAGATTGAAGGGAGAAGATGAAATTGTGACATAAACGGTAATTGCTTAATTGAAAATTAATTATAATCAAATAAATAATTATTTAAGTGTTATAATAAGCTCTATTGCTTAATAATGTCATAAACTTGAGGTGGAAGATATTTGGATTCGAAAACAAAAAGAATTAGCAACATTAAACAGTTTAGGGTTTCTTATTTAAATTATAAGTGGTTACTTTAAATTGAAATTTAACTTAAATATTCATATGAAAGTATACTAATTGAAATCAGAAATTAAATAATTTTTTATTTGAAGGATTAGGGCTTTGTATCATTAATTTTTGTAAGGAGATAAAAAAAGGTAATGGATAGGTTTGATGTTGTTATTTAAGTAAGTTTTTTTGAATTGTTATATTAATGTTAATTGAGTTTGATAAATGTGATTAGTGAGTTTTACTGAATGATATCATATTTTGGTAAGTTCAAGCTATTAAATTGGAAGATTGATAGAAGTAAAAAAGGTGGAAGATTTGAGGCGGGTAATTATATTTCTGAATTACAGTAGTATTTCTTATTTCTATTTTTTTTTTCTTTCCATTTTTCACCTTTTATGTTATTTATTACCGAGGCTTAGGTTACAATTGAATTTTCATATTATTCTGCTTGAAACATGCATGTTAACATTTATATATAAATAGTTGTATTATAGTTTTCCTAAGAGATTATTATATGATACGTAAATTCTATTATAAGTGCAAATATCATTTTATTTCATGATCCATAGATTTAATAAGAGTGCAATTATTTATTAATTAATAAATGTAAATTGTCTCATAAGAGAAGGTGTATTATGAAGAATGAAATAGTTTGTATATGATGTTTGTACGTGCGTGCTAGAGGAGTTCACCCCCTTATAATAGAAGCAGAGAACGACAATGTATCTGTGCATGTAAATGTTTTCGTACCATCCCATATAATTGTGATATTAGATTGCTAAACGTTATGCCGGTGGGAGAATATCAGTCAGGAGCAAGTAGATATTTTTTACCTCAAATAATTATGTAATTTAGATCACAAATCATTGCACCGACGAGATTATATCGGTCAGGGGTCTGTTAGATATGTTTGAAAATACTCCTAAGACAGATGTGAAAGTTAAGAGGATGAAATATTTTAAGAATTAAAAGATTATCTTGAAAGGTAAAGGCAAAGTAAATGCATATTGAAGTTTAAGTTATTTCTATTGAGTAAATGTCATGTACATATATATGAGATTATTATATGTTTTCTAGAATGAAATATGAAACACTAGCATGCATAGTTTTTTTTTGTTCAATGGTTGTAGTTTAAAAGTCTGATTGCCCCGTTGAGTGATAACTCATTATGTTGTTTTAATTTATGTTGTTTTAATTTTTTTTTTTTTGGTTTTAAGCTTTTGAATAAAATTAATACTAGAAAGGCTAATTGTTATAGGAGGCAAGATTAACTACTGGAAAGATAAATTTATCCGTTAAATAATTTTTTTTTTTGTGGCTTTTTCAATTAATACTTGGATATTAAACTATTTGTGACAAAAATAGAATAATCGAAAACTTAATTTCACTGTTTGTTTCCGCCTTGGTTAATTCCAAGCCTTAAGTTAGGTCGTGACATCAACTTCTGCGATCCCACGATCACGAGATGTGTCGGGCGTGAAGCGAATCCCGCCCCTTGAAAATTGCTATTGCGGGATTTCTTGTTTGTTGCAGCCGCCAACCTTTTGTGGGCCTATAATTAATATTATTTTAATTATTATTAGGGTTTATTTTTCTTTGGGACTATATATGGGTTCTATTTTTGGATTGGCTAGACAATTGTCGTGTTGGTTTTGTGATAATTTTAGTTTCATCATATTTTCTCTCCATTTAGGAGTCCTATAACCTTTCTCCTTCAAGTGGTGTATATGTATCTTGAAGAGAGCATATGGTATATTCTCCCCGTCATTCGTACCTCGTCGATTCGCTGTGCCGCTCTTCGTCTGGACGGCCATTGAACTGTTGTCTCAGCATATAGCTTGTTGTTCAACACCAATTTTTGCCATTCCTTGACCAACATTGATGTTCCACTTCTATTACTTATTCTACAACCCCCCTAACTCTTCTCTGAGTCATGTTACACCATCTAGCAACCCTAGATTGGTGTCACTATAGATATTCTTTTATTTGGCAACACACTATTTGTTCCTAAATTTTGCTTATTAAATCGTTATAGTGATGGGATTTATTTGGCATCACACTATTTGTAGATATTCTTTTATTTGGCAACACACTATTTGTTCTTAAATTTTGCTTATTAAATCGTTATAGTGATGCTCACTATGTTTCTTGATTTTTCCTTAGATGGCTAAGATATATAATAATAATGCAAATAAATCCCATAAGCAAATACATTAGCTAAAATCATGGATTACCAATAAATGGTTGCTTGGATTAATTGATAAGATCATAAAATATGTCTGAAGTGCATACTGGCATTTCCAAAAGATGGGATCAATTTAACCTACACTCTTAAAATATTGTTGTTATGTCGGTGCCTAGCCTAAGGACATTTTATTATTGTGTGACTGCTAGTAATTTAGTCTTTGTTATTATTATTGTTTAGTATAAGTAGACCCTAATAGGATTAGGGTTGGGGTTATGCATGAAATTTTGTTGTGTCTTAAGTTTAGGATTTGGGAGAGACTTGCTTCCTCTCGAATTGTAGAAATTAGTAGAGATCGTCTACCTCTCGAATTGTGGAAATTAGGAGGGATCCTCTGCCTCTTGAATTGTTAGTAGCTTATCTTTAAATTTGTGTTGAATGTTTGATGTTCTTATAATAAAATATGTGTTTGTCCTAATTTTTGTGCCGAAATTTGTGTCGGTTTCTATCAATTTGGTATCAGAGGGTTTGATTTCTGGAAATCAACGATTGGATTGCTGCATATAGGAGTTCCATCACCTTCGGCTGCGAACCTCGTGATATAGTTGCTTTTAGAGCAGGGAAGCAAAAGTGAAATCACAAGATACCATAGCTTTCTCACCGATCACAATACAGTCATGATTAGAGCTATTTGGGAAGCAACATCATGGCATACAACTCGCGTGGTGCATCTTTGCACCCCCGCCCTACAATACATTCGCAAATCGCTCTAGCTAGGGAAGGCTGACAGGATCATGGTCTTCTAGGAGGAGAATGGATCGCGGCGTATAGTGACCTAAACTATCACAATTAACTAGAAAACGACGATGAGATTGCAGGTAAGGCTTGCTGTGATACAGTCGTGATCGAGCTATCTAGGATCGTAGGGAAGCCAAATCACAATGTCGGGATAGTAGGGATATAAAATTGGGATAGTAAGGAGGGATCGCAGCGTACAAAGAAAACAATCGATAGATTTGACCTATATTGAAGCAAATGACAGGATTGGGGCAATACAATCATCTCATATCATGATGCAATCATGATTCAAATGCCTGGGAGGCCGGCAACAAGATTTCATCTTACATTATTACCATCTTTTGTGATTGAAAATTTTCTGAGGAATAATGGTGGCTAAGAAAAAGTAAGTTTTGGATGAAAAAATAGAGAAAAAGATGAGGCACATAAGATCCGAAATAGATGAGTGTTTCTCGTCCATTGATGAACGGTTGGAGCGGAGATTCACAATCTTGGAAGAAATGATGAAGAAGATCATGGAGAGACAAAAAACCGCCTCCGCCCGTCACAAAATCGAGCAACGACGTCGAGAACGGCCTCGAGCAATGACAACCAGAAGGATTCGCGAGACATCAGGGGAACATTACTGCTTTAGACGGATCAGGGGCTGCGATATTGAACAAAGGAATCGAGAACATATTCAAGTGGCAACATTTGAAGGGAATTGCATGACATCGTGAAACTTGGGACGAGCAACAACAACCAGATCAGAACGACATGCGATTTGGGGCTGGAGAAAATCGCTTCGAAGAATTTCAGCATAGGACTAGGAACCATAGTGGACGGGGCCTCGATGAAGAACTGCATCCAACTGTGCCACTGCCTTTTGTTGCGGAAGCCATCTGTGTGGATGACAATTCAAAAGTAATGATGTGAATGAGACAAGTGGAGAAGAGCGGGGAAGTTTGTAAAGGACTTTTTGGGACACTTCAGTGTGTTGAAGTGGGAGTTAAGAAGGTGGTATTTCACATTGATCTAATTTATGCAAGATGTTGGTTACGCTGAAGATTATGATGAGTGTGATTCAAAATGCAGGGCTGAGATTCGTGATCGAGTCACATAACATGGAAGAGACACATGATACAGAGTTAATAGAGATTATGGGGACCGATAATCTATTGGATGAGTTGTTTGCGGCGGCGGTATTCTCTCAGATGGACTTGAAGTCAAGATGCTATTAGATTCAGATGCAACCAAATAATGTGCAAATGACTACATTTCAAGATGATGAGGGTCACTATGATTTTTTGATTAAATAGACAAGATTGTCAGATGATGATGCCACGTGGGAGCCATCCGACCTGATCCACAACAATTTTTTCCACCTGGAGGACAAGATGTCTTTTGGTAATAGAGCATTGTTATGTCGATGCCTAGCTTAAGGGCAATTTAGTCTTGTTATTTATTATTGTTTAAAATAAATAGACCCTTATAGGGTTAGGTTTGGGTTTATACATGAGATTATTGTTGTGAATCTTAGGTTTAGTGTTTGGGAGAGATTTCCTACCTCTCAAATTCTTGATGCTTATCTTTATGTTTGTGTTGAATGTTTGATGTTCTTATAATAAAATGTGTTTGTCCTAATTTATGTGTGGAAATTTGTGTATGTTCCCATCAACCATCTTATTTAAACTTAAAAAAATAAAAAAATAAAAAAAAAACCTACACTTGTATTAATGTCATATATCAAAATGCAACAATAAACCCCCAAAAGGCATTTTTCATGTGATTTCATTATAATGCATTACTATTTAAAATCTCAATGAATATTAGTAATCAATACATATCAATTCACAAATCTTTCTACAGTCATCATAGATATCAAAAGGAGGTCTAAGCAAATCTAGTTTGTGGGAAGGTCCAAATCAACTTTGAATCAATGACAAATTCATTGTCCTCTTCGTATTAATAAAGTTTTCTTTTGGAATTTAAACAACTCAGCTCAGTTAGGCAAATAATGGCGTGTCATCATGCTGCTAGTGATGAAATATGTCCGTATTATCTCATGAAAATCATAAAAGATGGCAGCATTGGCATATATCATCAATTTTAGTTTTCTAATGCATCAGCAATATCATATTAATTTTTTATATGCATAATCATTGTATGTCACTTAATAAGCAAGTCTGTTCAGATGTGTCACTTGCAATAAGGTGATAGCCTATTCCATTTAATTCAAATCCTTTGGTTCAACAACTCTATGGTACAACAAATTTATATATTTACTTGTATTATGAATGGCAGTATCTTCTTTATAAGGGGAGGGGTCCATTTTGAATCCATTCTAATTTGAATGATCCTATATGTGATTAGATGAAACAGTAGTTAGAATATAGTGTGAATCGCTTGAGAAATATGGTTGGATAAATTAATTGAAATATAATGGAAAATGGAACATTATTGGATGAAAAGATCCTCTTGCTTGAAGTTTGTCCTTTGTTTTCCTCTTTGAATCTATTTGATGAATCCAACCATGGCTCCTTTTGAATGACCATGTAAGTGGAAAGCGTGAAGTGAGAAATTTAGGTATGAAAGAAAGCTTTGTTTTTGTGATAGAAAAGCAAACTTAATATAAGTTTTATGATGATGAATGGAGTACATGCATATTTTCTATTCTTATAATGCTTTCCTATCTATAGTAGAAGAAAAGATAGCTACATTAAAATATTCTTAACAAACTTGTTTAGCTTAAAATTTACTAGGGATATGGATAATCACTTAAGGAGATTTGTTGTTAATATAGTTATATTATTTGATATGACTGGAGTCAGAGGGGGCACACCTTATGTGTTGTATATATAAGGATCTGACTCTTTGATGAGATGATTTGATAAGGTTTTTCTCATGGCTTTTTCTCTTGTGTAAGCTTGTTGCTTTCTTTTTTATGCATTATTCTATGTATCTCTGTCAGTATACATGAAAACTAATAGCCTCTTATGTTGCTAGTTTGTGCCCACAAGATTCAAATTATGTTTAACAAATAGCTAACAAGTTTATTTCAATTCATGATTTGATTGGCCGTGATGAAGGGTCTATTAGATAATTTTCTTAAGCCGATGAAAATTAGTGTTACATCATAAATAATGAATTTTCATCAACCAATTCATGATAACATCGACCCAATTGATTTTGTAGTTGGCTCTATTGACCAAGTGGTCAACTAATGAAATGCAATTTATTCATTAATATGAACAGACTATGTAGTTGACAAATCTTTTATGTAGTTGATCTATTAGTAATAGTAGTTACTATTAAAATTTTGCTATTCCAATCATATCAAAGAATTAAGGCACGCGGATCAAGGTTTTGTACTATTGAATATGTTTTTTATGACCTTCAGATAGTAAAGAACTTAAGGAACATAGATTATGGCTTTGTGCCATTGGATGTCTATAACTCTTGGATTGCAATCTGCGTGCTTCCTGCCAGATTGCCAACCCCTCATTATTTTTCCATCAATTTTTTGATTTAATTTTATTTTATTAAAGGCTTTGTACCTCTTGTATAAAGAAAATAAGAAGATGCTTGAGAATTTTTTTCATGTTTTTTTTACACAGTATCAAAGCAAGTTTATGGTGTTCCTTTTAGCATTTGTTTTTATTCTCAAATGTTTTGCATTTCCAACTTAATCCCTTTTAGTAAATTCTCCTTCTATTAACTTTGTCTGGGTTCTTTGACTTTCTTTCAAAGGAATCAACCATAATTAATGGTGAAAATTAGATCAAAGAACTTCAGATAATTCATGCTTCTTATCTCTTGAACAAGAAATTATCTAAAATGGTCACAAATCATGAAATTCTTTCTAAAGAGAAATGGAAAGATCCAACACCTTTTGGATCTATCTCCGGAGTCCAAAGACTGGGAAGAAATGACATTTTTGTGGAACCCCATGCTATTGGAGATTAGTGGGATTCTTTTTTTTTCCTACCATCAAAGCGGTTTGGGATGTTGTCAAACAAACCTACTCAAAAGTGCAAGATGTTGCACTCATCTTTGAAATCAAGACAAAGCTCACAACTTTCAAACAAGTTAATATTCTTGTCATTGAATATTTTAATATCATGAAGGTTTACTGGTTAAAGTTGGACTACTATCACGTTATCAAAATATCATGATATGAGGATGCAATAATTCCTTAATATTTCTCGAGCGAGCGAGAATCTAAGTTTTTGGTAGGACTCAATAATAAATTTGATCAAATTCGAATCAAAATCTTAATCACAAAAATTTCGATTTACTGAATGAGTATTTTTGCTCATACAAGCATAAGAAGAAAAAAAGACCGATGATCAATGGTTCAACCCTCGGGATATCTGCAATGATAGCTTTGAATCTCATTTTAAGAAAAATTTTATCACAGTTCTTCTTCAAAAGAATGACAAAACTCTTTGCTTAAATGCAATCTTTTGTGCAATTACTGCAAAAAAAAGGGCAAGTAGAACGACAAATACTGAAAATTTCATTGAAAGCCCCAAGACTATGAAAGAAGCAAAAGCATAAATAAGAAATGAACGATCTGCGTAGTAGAGTAAAAAAAGAAGAAGTAATAAAAATTTAAAGAATTTTCTCAATTTGTTAGAAAAATCATTAGAAATTTGCTCTCATGCTTAGAATGGTATGATATCTAATTTTAATGTTCTTAGTGTCTCTAATAATTGTTCTTTTTATGGATTCTAAATTCAGGGGCCATTGACAACTTGAAAAATCTTGTCAATATAT
The DNA here is from genome assembly GCF_001263595.1 of Phalaenopsis equestris. Classification (NCBI taxonomy): domain Eukaryota; kingdom Viridiplantae; phylum Streptophyta; class Magnoliopsida; order Asparagales; family Orchidaceae; genus Phalaenopsis; species Phalaenopsis equestris. The sequence continues at coordinate 107,512 of NW_018164492.1, forward strand.
TTTGAACTTAAAAAGCATGTCGTAGCAATAGGAAAATAAAAGTTGCGGATATATTTTAACAATTTTTAGGGACAGAGAGGCTTTCTAATTTCTCCCAACTTAACACTTAATAACGTATTATATTTCTCACATCTTGCAGTTATTCTTCTATCTTTTTAAAAGTTTACCTAGGAACACAATTGTAAAATCATATTATTTTACTAATTGTTTTGTTTTGGAAGATCTCACTACAGGAAATATGATTGGGCGTGCTAGAGAAAAAGATGAGTTATACCTTCTTAAGGACCGAGATCAGCTATCATACTCCTTCACCTTTCCCATCCACAATATCTAAACATCTCATTATAGATTATAATATCTTTATTTTAAAAACTTGCCGCTTATATTTTCTTCTCTTTTTATAAATACAAAGATGAAATACTTTTATTATGAAACTTGTGAAATTCTTAGACATCATCGTGTTTCATTTTTAGAAATAAACTCTATTTTGTAGTCTATTTATATTAATTTATTCTAATATTTGGGGATCTTCTAAAATCTTCACTATCTCTGAAGTCATTAGTTTTATTATGTTTATTGATGTCTACTCTTAATTGACATGGGAATATTAATTATGCAAAAAATGATGTTAGCACTATACTCTCTATATTCACTGTCATGATAAAGAATTAATTTAACTATAATATCAATTTTTTAAGATTGATAGTACTCATGATTATTTAAATCACACATTAACATCAATCTTTTAAAGAGAGTGTATTATCAACTAATCCTCCTATCTTGACACTCCAACAAAATGGAGTGGCAGAAAAAAAAAATATACTTTTTGAAGGTAACTAGGACTCTTCTTCCTTACAATAAAACATTATTAAGTAGTTGTTCTAACATTTATCTATTTAATCAACAAAATATCCTCCAAAATATTTGATTCGTAAAGTCCACTATATTAGTTAGTAGAATTTTGTTATATACATAACTCTTAAAAGATTCTTCTTAAATTTTTTTAATGCATTTTTTATGCTCGTATACGTAAGCAACCTAGAGAAATTTGATCCCAGAGCTCTCATGTGCATCCTAATCAGATATTCTGCCACATAAGATTGTGCAATTACTATCATCCGTCCACAAATATTTCTCACTTCAATGGATGCCACTTTTGATAAAAACACTTCTTAACTCAAACTCATATTCAAAAGGAGAATTCACATATTGATGATAAGTCTGATGATATTTTTCATCTTAATTTTTCTGTAAGCCAAAATCCTACAAATACACCTTGTATTGGCTGCCCCCCTTCAAATCTATACAAGAAGGAATAAGCCCAACCAATCTCTCCAACAAGCCCTAGACTCGGAACCGTTAACAAATAACACTACTTAACCAATTATCATTTATTTATATCATATCTTTAAATAAGTAATTTCATAAAGTCTTTCTATCTCATTAACACCAGTTATATTTTCATTCTGCAAATTTTATTTGGGTCATTTGAAAATAAAAATTAGATGGAAGTCATGGGAGAAGAAATAAATGCTTTAAAAAAAAATCATACATGTAAGACTGTTGAATTACCAGGAGAGAACGCGGTTGGATGAAATTCTTGCTCTTGTTATAAAAATGAATATTATTTGGAATATGATATCCCCGGTAACAAATCATAGGTGACCTAAATGTATACCGATCTTGTACAAAGAAAAAAATAAAATTTTTAGAGTTTGAAGTGGGTTTACAAAGTTATCTTACTCATTTCATCATAAATCATATTAGAAATTGAAGATTTGATGATGAGTTCAACTATCATAATATTTAAATTTGTGTGTGTGCTCAACTATCATAATATATAATGGTGAAAGTATTCCAAAGATGACTTAGAATTATTAGAATAAAAATTAAGTAATGTTTTATTTTAGTAGGTGCAGTGTCAACAATTATTCATCAATATTATTAGAAAACAAAATAATACCTAGGTGTGATGTGTTTAAAGAGCTTGAATCTATTATATGTACAATGAAGGATAACAAATGAATACCTCAGCCAATGCTCAATTGAATTGAATGAACAACAAAGATTCATAAAGCTGACACCAAAAGGCCTTCAAGACCTTATATAAATGTATTGCCTATTAATTTGGTGAAGTCGGTTATTGAATCATTAATACCCAGAATGCATTATGCCATCTAACATTGGGGGTATGCCCATTATCATTAATACACCACATTCAATCATTAGGGCCTTTCACAGCTCCTCTACAGGATTAGGGTTAGGTTTGCTCCTTTGACATTGAAGACCTTTGTCTTCCAACCGCCCTTAGAGGCATTGGATGGCTTAGTTCATTTTGAAAGATTGTCCTTATAACTTGGGCGAAGTCTTTATCCTTTAAATATCATAATTTTATGTGAATATTGGGAATATTTTATGAATACTAGATGATTTAATAGGCATTTTAGTTATTTGACCCAATGGGGGTGTGAGGGACTAGTTAATGATTTTACACCTTTTCTCCAATAATAAAGTGGAATTTCTTCAAATTTAGGAATTTATGATGCACTTTTAAATGTTTTATAACTATTTTAAAACGAAGTTGTGTTTTGCTCATTTGATTAATGAGAAATGTCTTTGTGCCACTTGGATTACCTATGGTTGACAATGAATCAATCTCAGGTGTCTAAGAGTTTGTAGGGAACTTTTGAAACACGTTAAGATTCATTTGGGATTTTTCTTTAGATTGAATAATTTTCTTAAATTTTTAGTTCATTTTAGTTTTGCTCTTAAAACATTTGGTAGTTTTTATTTTTTTTTTTTTCAGGGTAACATTTAATAGTTTTGGGCATCATAAATTTTGATGTGCACCATGTAATTTTATTTTATCAAAATCCAAATTAAAAATTTAAATTTACCATATATTTCTCTTCCATGCCAAGGCAATATCGAGTTGTATTCATATTCTAGCCAAAATTTGGTTGTTGTAAAACCCTTAACATTTACTTTGAGATGAATGCAATATATGAATTATCAATCAATTTTTATGTTGTACTGATCTTAAAACAGATTCAAATATGTTTCGCTCTTCTTTCTTCTGATACATTCCTTCAGTAGATATGTTTCTTTGTGTTGCCTTTCAGCCTTTTACTCTGCTATCCAACGAAAAGTTTTAGGGGTATTTACATACATACCACATAATTCTTATGTACTTACATGTCTGACACTTAAAAATTCATATTTACATGCATACCACTCAAATCTTTAACATCACATCAAAAATAATACCATCACTATTTTTTTATAAGTGAAATACATATTTTCATGCATTTATAAGCATAAATATCAAACTTAAACATTATAAGTATGAATATCAAACTTAGGGTGTTAGATACGTAAATGCATAAGAATTGTGTGGTATGTATGCAAGTTTCCCAAACTTCTATTCCAAAGATGGTCCCATGAATTGCCCTTTTACAGGTTCTAAGTCGCATATCTATATTGGGTTCTGCATTCCTAGCCATCCTTGCTTCCGGTCCAGCCGTGGTCGAACAAATCACTCACCTGACTGCCTTTCGCGGCTTCGCCGGAACATCTGTGCTCATCCTTGTTGGTTGTGCTACTGATACGGCGAGGAAAGTTCAAGCAGAAATCATTTCTCAAAAGTACAAGAACATAGAATTCTATGACCTTGACAAGTATGGACCCTGAACTTCTATTTTATTTATTGCAAGCCTTCAATTAACCTGTTGTTGATGATTTAATTGTTTCTGTGGTAAAAATGTGTACATAACATTTGTAAGGAGGCTGCCATTTTGATGTGAATATGTTCTTCAATTTGTAAGTAATTCTCGGGTTTCTGCTTTACATTTTAGGGAAATTTACATATATACCACACAATTCTTCTGGATTTACATATCTAACACCTAACCTTGACCTTATAAAATTATTCATAAAAATGTGTGTTTTGACTTTTAAAAAGTTAGCAAAGTGGCATTTTTATGTGGTTTTAAAGATTTGAGTGTTATGAATGTAATATTAAATTTTAGGTGTTGGATATGTAAATAGGTAAGAATTCTGTGGTTATGTATGTAAATGCCCCCAGCTATATGGTTATTATTGGGGTTGTCTGGTAGGAAAAAAAAATTTTGTGCGATAGACGTACACAGCGCTGCGTGCGATATTGGGGTTATATCGAGGGTACAAGGGGGTTACATTCACGGTATAACCCCTTGTAACCTCCCTGTAACTTGTTGTAATTATTTTATATTATTTTATATTTCAAACAATAACGATTCGAACACGAACGAACGCATCACTGTTCGTGTTTGGTTCGTTTAACTAACCGAACAAAAAAAATTTGTTCGCGTTTGTCTCGTTTACTTATCGAACGAATCGAACACGAACTCATTGACGAACCGAACACGATCTGTTCGCGAACAACGAGCTTTTTTGACAGCCCTATATGTAAATGCCCCACCTATATGGTTATTATTGGGGCTGTTTGGCAGGAAAAAAATTTGTGCGATAGACGTACACAGCGCTGCGTGCGATATTGGGGTTATACCGAGGGTACAAGAGGGTTACATTCAACCTATTAGTTTTGTGCTTCTGTTATCATATATTAAGAGGTTATATGTAAGTTACAGGGAGGTTACAAGAAGGTTACAAGGGCATCATATATTAAGAGGTTACACGTAAGTTACAGGGAAGTTACAAGAAGGTTACAAGGGCTTATACCATGGATGTAATCCCTTGTACCCGCGGTGAATATCGCACGCAGCGCTGCGTATGTCTATCGCACGTAATTTTTTTCCGTCTGGTAGAGCTGGACGCCAATATCGCACGCAGCGCTGCGTACGTCTATCGCACGCAATTTTTTTCCTTCTGGTAGAACTGGACTATAGAATTCATTTAAATGAGGTTTTTTGGATCCTGGAAAGACCGTTGAAGTGATTACTTGTTTTTATGTTTGTGCTTGGAAGGATTAATTTTAGTTTGTATAGTGGAAGTTGGATTGATGTATTGTTCCAAAATCATATGAAAATTTCACAGGGAAAAGTTTTTACAATAATCATATAGAAATTTGGGGCAAATTTGATGTATTCCTAATTTATAAACAATTTATTGACTTTTTTTATTTTAAATTATATTATAAAATATTGGAGATAGGGCTGTCAATTTGGCTCGTTGTTCGTGAACAACTCGTGTTCGGCTCGTTCTTTAAGCCTAATGAGCCGAACACGAACAAATTTT
>NW_018164492.1:112812-163040 GCF_001263595.1 Phalaenopsis equestris
TTTTTATATAATAATATATTACATATATTATTTATATAATAATATATTATATATATTTATTTCTAAGTTTAAATCATAACACCTCATGTGGCAATGTGGTTAGTGTCGTCTTTTGTATATATTTAATCCAGGTTCGAATCTCACATTTTACATCTATTTTTCTTAATTTTAGTTTAACGAGTCAATTTTGAGCCGAACACGAGTACGAATATTTAAATCGAGCCGAACACGAACACACTGTTCACGAGCCGATTTCGAACACGAGCTATTTCGAACGAGCTGAACATGTTTACAGCCCTAATTGGAAAGCATATTTTATTACTTCCAAGATCATTTTAATTATTTTCTGAAGGTTTAGCTGGATTTGTGAAATTTTATGTCATGCCCATAGAATTTTTTAAGAATTGCTAATAACTTTTACAGTTGGTAGCATATTTGTGAGGGCCTTTTAAAAGTGGGTTTCACTGCCAATCTTACTTTTAATCTTAAGCATTATAATATAATGAAGTTGTGTGATTTAGCTCAAGGCAATATTGTTGAATGGTTATATGAATTTCTTTCATTGAAAATGATTAAGATGCAATGATGAAGCCATCATAGGATCCAATCTACCTAGTTACAAGTGTAACTTGTAGAGTTTCAATCCATAATCAATTTAGGCAAATATATTGTTTCCTTGATTTAATGAGTTGAAGCTCAAAACTTGCCGTCTGTAACGCCCAAATTTCAAGACAAATAAAATTCAACATATTTGAAAAGTATCTTAAATGTTGTGCACCTTAGAATTGATTCGAAATAATTTTATAAAATTATAAGCCTTGAATCAATCAATTTTATATAAAATATTGTATGTAAATTATAAACAGATTCAAAAATATAAAATTTGAAAATATTTCAGTTGTATTAACTTAATTAATCCTATATTATTCTAATTCATCCCTTAATCTCTCGTACCTGCATTGTTCCCCGCAGCCACATGACGTTTATTCCCTTTGTTTGATGGAATAGGGAGGCGAGCGTCAAAGTCCTTCCCCTCACCCCATTTTCTCCTCCCTTTCCCTTACTGTAGGATCGACAAGTGAATTCCGCGAGCCTCTGCGATTGATTATTGTAGCGCAGAGCAACTCACAATCCTTGCAAATGGCAGGGAGGCGAGCAGCCACATGGGAGCTAAAAAGCACGATATAAGATTCCAGTGCAATTTCTGTAAGCACGAATCTCTCTTTCATGTCATTTGAGACTTTTATTTTGTTCTTCACCCTTTTGTTTTGAAATTTGTCCGTTTTTCATGCTTCTCATTTTTGGAGCCGTCGGAGGCGCTGATTTTGTGCAAGAAGTGTCTTAATTGATTTTCGCGAGCTTTTAAAAATATTTTTGCAAGAAATCAGTGAGCAGAAAGATCTAAGGTGATTGGAATGAGAGAAAAGTGAAAATTTATGGTTTCAAGAAGACAAATTTATGTTGGAAAGCCTTTTGAGATATATTTTGGTAAGTAAAATATATATTTTTGGGTTAATGCATGTTATTAGCCAAATTTTATGAAATGTTATGTTTTCTACGAGCCCTAGGTTATCTATATGATGCGGCGAGCTCGAGACGAGCGTGTGGGCACTCGTCGTAGAGCTACCTCATCAAGTCAAGTGAAATAATCTTGTGTTAATTTAAGAAATTTTTTTTAATTATTATTAGATTTTTTAGTTGATACAGATACATGTAGTATTTTCTGCATATTGTAAATGTATAAATACAATTGAAAGTATGAATGCATATTTACTTTTCTCATGATACATGCAATGTTATGATCAAACAATGCTACATATGACTATGCTTGTTATATGAATTTACTGCAGAAGTTCATTTGTTATTCTTCATGTCTATGTTATATATAATGCCTTCTAAATGCTTGATACACGATTGATTATTCAAATTTCATAATAAATGTGTGGGTAGACTATTACATGGGTTCTTGCAAGTACACTATATAAGGATGTAGTATTCCTAACTCTTGATATTTGTACATGGATGAAACTCTGGGAACTATTAGGATTAGATGGTGATATAACGTTAATGAACTATGGCTATCATGGTGGTTATTAATAACTGTTATGTTGGGGGAAGCCCAATATTTATTGATAGTTTATATAGTCTTTGGGACAGGGTGACGACTCGTGATGAAATGACGAGGAAATAGTTGAGCCATATACATTAAACAAGAGACATTGCTATGAAATAGATCTATGAAATAACATTGTTATGATTACATACGATCAACAATATATGAACATGCTTTTGATTATACTTATGATTGCATGGTTACAAGCTACATGTTATATTTTTAGTCTTAATTTTTATGCTTCTTACTCTATTTTCATGTTTTCAATCATGCTAGTATGTTATTACATGTGTGTGTGTGGACATGTACAAATTTCTACAAGCATGCACATTGGTTCTTTTTCATGTATAATATCTTATGTTAGGCTTGATTGTTTCTTTGAGCTCGTTGTTGTTCATTTTTCATTGTTATCTTCTAGGTAGGGTCAACGAGCACCGAGGCAAGTAGCCATGTGTGCCTTTGTATAGCTTTTACACAATAGTTTTGGAAGCTTGTATATATATTTTGGATACATAGTTTTATTATATTGGATTTAGAAGCTCTGTATAGTTTTCATTTTTTAGATGATATAATTTTTATGCTTCCAAGTATGTATATGAATGAGTTATGTAATGCAGTGTATCACATATATTGCGACAATCAAGTTACATTAATTCATCACCCATCGGGTCTTGATTATACTAGTCTGGACGAGTGTTGGTGCGAGTTGGTATGACCAAATTACCAGCCTCTGTCACATCTCAGGAGACTCTTAAAGGGAGGCTAATTGAGGTGTGATAGAAAGTGGTATCAAAGCGTGATTATTGGATAAAGAGAATGATGGAAGCGTGTTGGATTTTGAAAAAGTAAGAATGAGATCAAATATGAATTGATTTATACAGGGTTTTAATTGATGAATTTGGGATGAGCAACCCTTATGACTTAAGGTGTCACATGTGCATAATAAAATCATTATAGGATAAATTACATGTGAATAATAAATTTTGCCAATACAAATGAACATGTCTGGAGATGAATCAGAAAGTACCGAGGGCCAATCTTATAGGCCAAGAGCTGAGCAAGAAATAAGATCTAAAAATGTTTTAGACAAAAAAAGATAATTGAAATGATAATTAGAATAAAATAAATGAAGACACTAGAGCTAATGAACTACAAGGCATCGTTCAATTGATATTACAAGTAGTTGATAAAATGACTGCTATCGAAAGATCTTCCACTAGTATAGGGTCCAGATCTAAAATTAGGGCAGAAGTGGATCGACACTTGAAGATATTTCGGTCTTTCAAGTCATATGCATTTAAAGGTGTTTGTCACCCGACAGTTGCTGTTGATTGGCTTTTGAAGATCAAAACAATTCTCATTGTTATGATTTGTCTATAAAATAGAAAAGTGGTATTAGCTACATCATGCTAAAAAGCGAAGCAGAGAGATGGTGACAGGCACAGCATAGAGAAAAATTTCAGTCAATACTTTTTTGCAGATTCATTGGAAAGAATTTGTTAAAGGTCTTCAAAGATTAGTTCATTATGCATTCTTCCAGATTAACATTGCAAAAAAAAAGTTCTTCAATCTAACTCATGGGTCCAAGGCACTTATGTAATATAGGGTAGAATTCACTTCTCTTTCTAGGATATGCACTCTACAATTCCAATAGTCAGGAGAAAAAATGTCACAGTTTTTTGCGCAATCTCAGAAATTAGTTGAGGTTGGCATTAGTGCCATTTGAAATCAGCAATTTCGAAGTGCTCATTGAAAGAGCCAGAAGAATCGAAAAGGAGCTGAACTTTTCCAGTTAGCAATAGCAACTTGAGGCAAGCAGGCAAAAAGATTTTGGCAAGAGAGAATAATTCTAAGGAAAGAAATATAAATGAGAAGCTGCCTCAACTGGAAAAGCCAATTTATGAAAAATATGAAAAAAGACACTTTGGGCAGTGCTTGATTGGCTCTGAAAAATGTTACAAATGTGAACAGTTATGGCATATTTAAATGAATTGTCCAAAGGAAAAGAAGAGAGACAATAGAACATTAACAATTCAAGGACGGTAACGACCTAGAAAATTTTTGGAAAACAATCAACCCAACATAACTCAATTTTTTTGAAAACCTTCTATGCAAATAAAAGGTGAAACTTTAAAACATAGAACAGAGCAACCAATAAAAGCCCAAGTTTTTGCAATTACCCTTAAGAAGTCAAAAAATTTGAAGAAGCGATTACAGGTATGCCTCTAATTCAAGATTAGCTTGACATTGTTCTATTCGATTAAAGTGCATCACATTTCTTTATTTCTGATGAGTTTGTTGTTAGTTTACATGTTGATATTATCCATTTACTCATGTTTTATATGTTAGTATGTCATCGGGAAGTGGTTATTATGCCAAAAGAAAATGTATAGTGCATGTTCATATTCAAGATATGAAGTTGCCAACATAGTTGATTATCATACCAATTCAAACATTCGATGGCAAATTGGGAATGAATTAGTTGGTAACTCATTTTTCTACAATTGAATGCTGGAAAAAACAAGTAAAACTCAAATTTTATGGGAGAAATCTTATTATATATTATGTGAATGAAATGCACAATCTTCCTTGATTAGTATAGTAAATATTGAAAAGTATTTGTTAAAGATGAACTGATGTTCTTAGCCAAATTAAAATGGTCAAATAAAGATGTACAAGATTTGAATAATATTTCGGTGGTTTCAAAATTTCATGAAGTATGAGGAATTATCGGGGCTACCACTAGAATGGGAAATTAAAAATCGGTATTGATATGCAACCAAGAACATTTGTAATATTCAAATCTCCATACAGGATAACTTCAAATAAATTGTAAGAATTGAAATGTCAATTATAGGAATTGATGGATAAGGGTTTTATCAGACCAAGCAATTCATCATGGAGTGATATAGTATTGCTTGATAAAAAAGATGGATTCATGCGATTATGTATTGATTACAAAGAGTTGAATAAGGTGACAATAAAAAATAAATATCCTTTGCCTAGGATTGATGAGCTCTTTGATCAATTAGAAGGGGCGACTGTATTTTTTTGAATTGATTTACGATCGGGATATTATCAAGTCAGAGTTAACAAGATGGATTAATTAAAATAATTTTTTGGACCGATTTTGGTCATTATAAATTCTTAGTTATGCCTTTCGGCTTAACCAATGCTCATAAAATTTTCATGGACCTAATGAATCAAAATTTCAAGCGGTATGTGAATTAATTTGTTATTATTTTCATTGACGATATTCTGATTTATTCAAGATTTGATGAAGATCATGCCAAACATTTAAACCTGGTTTTGGAGCTACTGAGACATAATCATTTATATGCAAAATTTTTTAAGTGTGAATTTTGGCTGCGAAGCATTACATTTTTTGGACACATTATCAACAACCAAGGAATTTCAATAGATCTTTAGAAGGTGAAGGCAATTGTAGAATGACCAACTCCAATGAATGTTACAGATGTACGCAGTTTCCTTAGTTTGACTAGATATTATAGGAGGGGTCGTAAAGGGTTTTCATATATATGTACGCTATTATCTAAGCTGATGAGAAAATTTGTTCAATTTGAGTGGATTTCATAGCATAGTATTAAAGAGTTGAAGAAATATTTTGTTACTGCACCAGTTTTAACTATTTCATTAGGCGCAGAAGGATTCCAGATTTAAGTGATGCATTACTAAGAGGCTTGGGTTGTGTTTTAATGCAGAATAAAAAGGCGATAGCTTATGAATCCAGATAATTGAAGCCACATGAAAGGAACTACCCAACGCATGTTCAGGAGTTAGTTATTGTAGAGTTTACTCTCAAGATTTGACTATATTATTTTTACAGCGTGAAATGTGAAGTTTTTATTGATTATCAAAATTTGAAATACATTTTTACACAAAAGAGCTTAAGCTAAGGAACTAGAGCTAATAAAAGAATATGATTTGGATATATAGTATTGTCCAAGTCGAACATATATTGTTGTTGATGCTCTGAGCGTAAATCTATAGGTAGAGCAAGTTGGATTATCACTCAGAAGCTAGAATTGATTAAATAAATTGATACCTTGTAGTTGGAAGTTAGAAGACTAGAAGAGAGTGGATATTTACGTAAGGTGGCAGTGCAACCAACTTTAATTAATATAATTAAAGCAGCTCAAAAAAGATAATAGTGAATATTCAAAATGTTGGGTAATGTGGAGACCCGGTCCACCAAATTTAATTAATTTCTTAATTAAGTATCCCACATACCGCTCACCTACCACACCCACCTACCGCTCACTTACCTCCCACCTACCGCTCACTTACCTCCCACCTACCGCTCACTTACCTCCCACCTACTGCTCTCATGGTTTCTATAAATAGTCTCTTTTGGTTTAAAGGAAATGCAAGCCAAGCAAGTCCAAGCCAAGTCATCTTGAGAGCTAAGAGAAGGAGAGGACGAGAAAGAGAAAGAGGAAGGGAGAGAAGAAAATAGATATTTTCTTGTAAACATCGAGACACTCGATGGTGTAATTTCTCGAAGAAATAAAATCCTCTGCAGCTCTGTGGACGTAGGCAAATTTGCCGAACCACGTAAATCGGTGTGTCGCTCTGGTGTTTTTTCTGCGTGCAATTTTTTTTCGTTCCAATTTTTCGCTTTGATGTTATCATTTTTCACAACAACTGGTATCAGAGCTTTGGTTCGAATATAAGGAAGAATGATAGGTGGAGACGAAGTGATGACATCGGCGATCGAGAAGTTCAATGACACATATTTTACTTACTGGAGAATGCAGATAGAGAACTACCTCTATGGGAAGAAACTTCATCTTCCGTTACTGGGAAAGCGACCAGAAAAGATGGACGAGGCGGGATGGAATCTGTTAGATCGATAGGTTCTTGGGGTTATACGATTAACCCTGTCGAGATCGGTTGCCCACAACATCATCAAGGAGAGGACTACTGCAGATCTCATGGCGGCTTTATCAGGTATGTATGAAAAGCCATCAACGAATAACAAGGTGCATTTGATGAAAAAGTTATTCAACTTGAAGATGGTGGAAGGTGTCTTTGTTGCTCAACACCTGAATGATTTCAACACTATCACAAATCAGTGTCGTATGTTGAAATTAATTTTGATAATGAGATATGTGCACTGAGATTGTTGGCATCATTGCCAAATAGCTGGGAAACCATGAGGATGGTATTAGTATTTCTACAGGTAAATTCAAGCTGAAATATGATGATATTCGTGATTTGATTTTGGCTGAGGAGGTGCGCAGGAAGGATTCTGGCGAGGCTTTGTGTTCAAGTTCAGTGTTGAATGTTGATTCCAGAGGGAGATCACATGACAGAAACTCAAACAGAGGAAGATCAAAATCAAAGTCTGGTCAGCAGGCAACCTGCTGGAATTGTGGCAAGGCTGGCTACATAGAAAGAAAATGCAGGAATCCTAAGAAGAAGGAGAATGATGACACTAATATTGTAACTGAAGAAATACAGGATGTACTATTTCTGGCAGTTTACAGTTATGTTGATGACTGAATACTGGATTCAGGGGCTTCCTTCCATACACCTTCCCGTCGGGAGTTAATGTGAAATTATGTTGCAGGTAACTTTGGGAAGATATATCTGGCTGATGGAAAAGCTCTGGACGTGATGGGGATGGGAGACGTTGATATTGCACTCCCTAACAAGAGAAAATGGACTTTGCAAAATGTCAGACACGTTTTTGAGTTGAAGAAAAATCTCATCTCTGTTGGGCAGCTCGATGAGGGTGGACATTCAGTGGTGTTCTCAGATAGCACCTGGAAGGTTACCAAAGGAACATTAGTAATGGCTCAGGATAAGAAAACTGACACACTATATATAACTACAGGTTTACTCAGGCGTGGACACATGAGTCAGAGGTGCATTATGGGGAAGCAGAAGAAGGTCCATTTCCTGAAAAGTGACAGAGCGCCAAAGACAGGAAAACCAGACCTTATACAGACAAATGGTGGAGAAACACAGAGTTATGAAGAAATCTTGCAAGATAAGAATTCGAGCAAGTGGGAGCTGACCAAGAAGGAGGAGATGGATTCCCTGCCAGAGAATCAGACTTGTAAGCTGGCAGAACTTTCACCAAGGAAGAAGGCATTGCACAATAAGTGGGTGTACCAGGTGAAGACTGTGTTTGGTGGCAATAAGAGGTACAAGGCTTGACTTGTTGAAAAGGGCTTTCAGCAGGGGCAGGATATTGCTCATGCAGTGGGAGTTGTAAGCAGATACAAGAGTAACCGAGGAAAGAGCTTGGTGGTATGAGACTACGTTGACGGTGATATGTCAACTGAGGGTGTTACTCGTGAGAAACTGAAGTTGTGCTCAACTTCAGTTGGTCTTCTGACATGAAGACAGGGGCTTCGAGTTGTAGAGGTGGATGATATCATGTTTGAGGAAAAGGTCGGTACAGCTAGTAGATGATGCAGCTAGTAGGTGATGCATTCAGTGTCTCAGTCTCCAAGTGGGAGAATTGTTGGGTAATGTGGAAACCCGGTCCACCGAATTTAATTAGCTTCTGAATTAAGTATCTCATCTACCGCTCACCTACCACACTCACCTACCGTTTACCTACCACATCCCACCTATCGCTCACTTACCTCTCGCCTACCACTCTCATGGTTTCTATAAATAGTCTCTTTTGGTTTAAAGGAAATGCAAGCCAAGCAAGACCAAGCCAAGTCATCTTGAGAGCTAAGAGAAAGAGTGGACGAGAAAGAGAGAGAGGAAGGGAGAGAAGAAAATAGAGATTTTCTTGTAAACTTCGAGACACTCGACAGTGTAATTCCTCGAAGAAATAAAATCATCTGCAGCTCCGTGGACGTAGACAAATTTGCCGAACCACGTAAATTTGTGTGTCGCTCTGGTATTTTTTCTGTGTGCAATTTTTTCTCGTTCCAATTTTTCGCTTTATTGTCGTCGTTTTACACAACACAAAACTCCTATAACAATGTCAATGACGAAAGTGGACAGTTGCGACTATTGATAAATATAACATTATCAGATATAAGCTGTAGTTATGGATATCTGCTAATTCTGAATTGAGATAGTAAATTCTACATGAAGCTCATCATTGAGGGTTCATCCAAATAACACGAAAATGTAAAAAAAAATTGAAGTTAACATTCTAGTGGCCAATTATGAAAAAAAATGTTATTGCATATATATCTCAATGTTTAGCATGTCAGATTGTAAAAGCTGAATATTAGAGACCCAACGAATTACTACAATCGTTGCCGAAACTTGAATGGAAATGGGAAGAAATTGCTATGGATTTCATTATAGGTTTTCCTCGATTCAAACATGGTCATGATAATATTTGTGTCATTATTAACAACTTAACCTAGTCAACACACTTTTTTACTTGAAAAAGTTGGCCAGATTGTTTGTAAAATAAATTTTCAGATTGCACGGTATTCTAAAAGTTATTATTTGTAATAGAGACGAAAGATTCACATCCAGGCTGTGTAAGGACATTCAACAAGGGTTTCACGAAAAATTTAAATTTCAGGACAACATTCATCCACAAACTAATGGATAATCAGAGATAACAAGTCAAGTATTGGAAGCTTTGTTAAGGCTTTTTGTTCTCAATTTTTGGAGGCAGTTGGGAAGATTAAATTCCAATGATCAAGTTCGCTTACAGTAATATTTATCCTTCTAGTATCAAAATGACTCATTATGAAACATTATATGACAGAAAGTGCAGAACTCCACTCAATTGGGTTGAGGTTGGTGAACGTTAAATGTTAGGTCCATAGATATTTGATAAATTCACGACAAAAATTAGATTAATTAGAGATAGATTAAAAGTTGCTCAGGATCAATACCTGAAATACAACTACCTAAAGCACAAAACAATCAAATTTGAAATTGGAGATTTCATATTTTGAAAGTCAAGCCAATAAAAGACACATCTAGATTTGGTCAGGGAAGCAAGTCGAGTCGCAAGTACTTTGGTCCTTTTGAAATTATAGAAAGACTCGGTCCAGTTGCCTATAAATTAACGTTGCATACAGACATGTCATATATTCATGATGTGTTTCATATTCAATGCTGAGAAAATGGCTTTCAATGTCAGAGTATAAAATTTCACATGAAGATATTGAAGTACAAAAAAATCTAACATATAGTGAAGAGTCTGAAAAGAATTTTAGCAACTGATGTTAAGAAGCTGAGACATAGAAGGATTTCTTTTTCAAGATAAAATGGAAGCACATTCCTAAAAACAAAGCAATATGGAAAAAAGGAAGAATAAAAGATACAAAAATATCCCTTCCTTCTCTAGTAAGTCAGAAATTTTTTAGGACAAAATTTTTATGAGGTAAGAGTTGTAACGCCCCAAATTTCTAAAAACAAGTGCAATTCGACAAATTTGAAAAGTACCTAAAATTTCACACACCTCAAAATTTGTTCAAAGTAATTTTATAAAATTTTACACAAGAAATCGATCAATTCGATACAAAACACTGTATGTAAATTATGAACGGATTGATAAATATAAAATTTGGAAGCCTTTAGCTTTATTAACTTAATTAATTTTTAATTTTCCTAATTCATCCCTTAATCTCTCGTACCCGAACTGCTTCCCGCCGCCTCACACCTTTAATTCTTTTTTTTGGTCGAATAGGTAGACAAGAGTAGGGCCGTCAAAAAAGCTTGTTGTTCGTGAATAGTTCGTGTTTGGTTCGTCAATGATTTCGTGTTCGATTCGTTCGATAACTAAATGTGACGAACGTGAACAAATTTTTTTCGTTCGGTTAGTTAAAAGAACCAAACACGAACAGTGATGCATTTGTTCGTATTCGAATCGCTATTGTTCGAAATATAAAATTATAAATTATAATATATAATAAATTAATAATAATATTAATATATTAATATACTATATTTAGTAATATACTAATATAAATATCATATATTTATATAATATAAGTTAGATAATTAATATAATATATTATTTATATATATTAATATTAGGGATGTCAAACTGGCTTGTCGTTCGCGAATAACTAGTGTTTGGCTCATTCGTTAAGAAACGAACACGAACAGTGACTTCACGAACAATTTCGAACACGAGCTTATTTCAAACAAACTGAATTTCAAACGAACCGAACACGAACACGAACACAAGCTTTGTTCGTTCGTGTTTAGTTCGTTTACACCCCTAGACAAGAGCTTTGAAGTCCTCCCCTTCACCTAATTTTTTTCCTTTATTTCCCTTACTACAGCGTTGACAAGAGAATTTCCCGAGCCCTTGCGCTTGATTACTGTAGCATAGAGCAAGGGAGGCAAGAAGGGCTACCTGAGAGCCGCAGAGCATAGTCCAGAGTTTCGAGGTAATTCCTGTAAGCATGAATTCGAGGTAATTCCTGTAAGCATGAATCTATCTTTCATGTCATTTGAGACTTTCATTTCCTTCCTCACCCTTCTGTTTGAAGTTTACCTTATTTTTCATGTTTTTCTCATTTACAATAGCCGTTGGAGGGGCCGTTTTTTTTAGTAGAAATGTCTTAATTGATTTTTGTGAGCTTTCTAAAAATATTTTTTTCTTGAAATTAGTGAGGAGAAGAAATGTTTGAGGTGATAAGAATGAGAGAAAAGTGAAAATTTGTGATTTCTGAAAGCAAAGTTTATGTCGAAAAGCCCTTTTGAGACAGGTTTTGGCAAGTAAAGTATATTTTTTGGTTAATGCATGTTATGAGGCAATTTTTATGAAACCCTATGTTTCTACGAGCTCCAAGTTGTCTATATGACGCAACGAGCTCGAGACAAGCGTATGGGCACTCGTCGTAATGCTGCTCTATCAAGTCAGGTGAAAACATTTTATATTAATATAAAAAAGTAATCATTTATAGGTTTTCATATGATTTTTTAATTGACACAAATACATTTAGAATTTCCAACATATTACAAATGGATACCTGCAATTGAAAGTATAAATACATGTTTACTTTTCTTACGATACATGTAATGCTATGATAAGGCTATGCTACATATTGCTATGCTTATGATATGAATTTCTTGGTGGTATTCATTTATTATGTTTCATGCTTATGGTACATGTCATACCTTATAAATATTTAATATAGGAATGATAATTCAAATGTCACAATAAATGTATGGGTAGACTATTACATGAGTGCTTGCAAATACACTATGCATGGATGTAGTATTAGCGACTTCTGGTATTTATACGAGGTGAAAACTCTGAGAATCATTTGGATTAGGCAGTGATAAAATGTTAAGAAACATTTTTGAGGGGGGGGGGGGGGGTGTTAAGGTGACGACCCATGATAAAAAAACATGTAGATAGTTGAACCCTATATATTAAACTAGTGGAATTACTATGAAATAACATTGCTATGATTAAAATAAACAACCTATGAGCATGCTTATGAACATGCTTTTGATTATAGTTATGATTTCATGCTTATGAATTACATGTTACACTATAGTCTTCATTTTTATACTTTTTGTTCTTTTTTAATGTTCTTTACAATAATAACATGTTATTACTTGTGTGCGTAGACATGTATAGCTTCCTACGAGCATGCACATTGTTTCTTTATATATATAAAATCTTATGTTTACCCTGGTTATTTATCTGAGCTTGTTTTCACTCATTCTTCATTGTTGCCTTCCAAGAAGAGGCAACAAGCATAGGGGCAAGTAGTCAGACGTATCTTTGTACAGTTGTTGCATGATTGTTTTAGGAGCTTTGTACAAATATTTTGGGTGTGTAATTTTATTATATTGGATAAGGTTGAGTGCACCAAATTTTATTATATTGGATAAGCTTTATACAAATATTTTGGATAAGGTTGAGTGCACCAAATCAATTTTCAATTTTGGTGTGCTTAACTTATATTAGCTTGATTCAACTTTTTGAGCTTCCTTGAATGGGATAAATATGCAATGGTGGATTTCTAAGAAATTTAGGAAATATATGGATAAGTAAAGTCCATTTTGTTTTGACTTGATGAGTTTAAATAATGATTACCCTTATTGATTCGTTTATGAGTTATGAGATTTTTCGACTTGGTTTGAGCTTAAAGAGTGCAAATTTGGTTCTTAATGACTTCATAAATAGATAGGATTCATTAAAGATAAAATATTTTAAAAAAAAAATTAGTTTCGTTCAAATAGCTCCTAATGAGTCATTTGGGTCAACTTAATCAAACTAAGTATGATCAAACCTCAAAATGATATGTTAATTAAGTATGATAAATGCTTATATAGGTCTTGTAAATGTTCACTCACCCTGTAAGTGTATCAAGATTATTTGAAACTAATGTTAGATTTATTTTGATTGATTTGATTCATTGAGAATCTTTAATAGATCAAATGATTGTTCAACTACCTTAGGTTTATTAGTACAATGCATTTGAATTTAAGTCAAGTATGGTCCTTAATAGTTTACATTCATTTTAAGTTCATTGATAACTAAATGCTTGGAAAAAATTGTTTCCTTTCTTAGTGATCTTTAAATGCTCACTAATAAATCATTTAGTTAAACATTTTTTACCAAACCTCTAAGATGAGTTAACATGGTTCTAGGCATCTTAATAGTTTTTTAATATCTTTAGACCCAATACTAAGGCATTGGTTTGAATATGATTAATTTAGTTTGCTTTAATTTATAAATGATCTAGAGGCTCAATAAGTTAACCCCCTTGAACAATATCAAAGGTTTAGGCCTAAGCATTCTTAATCCATTGGAATGATCCTAAAATAGTATATGATAATCTAAAATAAATTCTAGGTCTAAAGGAACCTGGAGTTGGCCAATTACTTGTCGTAGGACTTAGTGTTAAGGTTAGCTAGCACAAATATCATTAGAAATAGACCTAAGAAAAACCTAATTGGTTTGTAAATATGAAATAAATTTAAAAAAAGTTAATTATATTTTCTGATAATTGAACTTTAATCATTTCACTTACTATCCAATGAAACAATTTCATGTTTGTTGATATGAAACATATATCCTACCAACACCTAATGTACCTTTCATCATCACTAATTACATTTTTTATAATCATTGGTTATCAGTTAAACCAGACTTTGCGCTTCCTCTATATCGTAAATTTAACAAGTGTTGATTTAAATATTGATAAAAAATTTCATCCAAAATAATGTTCACATTTTGAACCTACTCCTTTATTAAGAAATATAATATTTTATGTTCCAACAAAGAAATTTTATAAATAAACTATAAAGCACCACTATAATCTTGAAATGTTAGGATGCAAACAAAAAGTATCATTTTATTTGTTTTATTTATAACATGCTTTCATTGTTAACTATATTCTATGTTTCTATGAGTTCTCTATCATTTCTCTTACCCAAGCTTTAAAGTATTTTTTTTTTCTTTACCAATTAGACATTGAAGATTAACGACACGTGGAGAAGATCAAGAACACATGGATATGTTGATTTGTGATGTTTACTAAAATGACTACTAAGATTTTTAGTTAAGTATTTTTTATTGTTATTTTTCTTCCTTAATCACCACATTATGGACATCCTTTAAGGGCATAATTATATACGTTGGAGATTTATCTTAAGAAGGCGCAACCTTATTTTCATTTGACCATATATATATTAAGTGATAAAGTTGTTTCATTATCTAAATTAATACAATGTCTTATTTACTTCATATAAGAAAATTTATAAGATTATCCAACTTTTCATCTATCCATAACAAATTGTTGTTGACATATTTATTAATAATAAGCATTTATTATATTTGACTTGAAGAGGGCATGCTCTCCTTCTTCTTTTGTGACTCATTTTGTTATTTACTTCACATATTTTTCATTTTTTGTTATTTCCCTAGAGCACCATTTTATGTATGATGGTCCCTTTCCCTTCATAAACTAGACTGTAGAAGCTTATGAGAATTATATGTATATAAGAGTTATATAAATCTTCCTTAATAATTTTATATTCTAGTACATGTTTTAGAATTATCTATCAAAATTTAAAAATAAAAAGGTTATAATAAATTAATTTAAATACTAATTTATGAAAACTAATATTTGAATTATATTAATATGAATATAAATCACACATTTATTATATAATGTTAACAAATTTAATTTGTTCACACTTTATTAGTTATTCAACTCAATCCTAGGAAATTTTTCTATGAGAAATTTATTCATATGCCTTTTCTAATATTACAATAGCTCATACGCAAAAGGGTAGCATACTGACTACCGACTGTCTTTATATTGGGTTGTAAATTTGTTCTAGTTTTATTCTTAGCCTTTAGAACATTCCTTTAATTTTCCTTTAATTTGCAATATGTTTTTATTAAACCCTTTCAATAAATCCTGTTATGATAATCTTTCTCATAGACATTGAAAATATAATTTTTTTTCTTTTTCCACCATTGATAATATTACTATACAAATAATCATAATTCAATAACACTCTATCAACAACGGTCAAATATTTAAATTATAAATATCTTATAAGTACACTAAGAGAAAGCATTCTTATGTCCTACAATTTGATAATTATAGTTATAATTTAGTAATTATCAATTAGTCTTGATTCATCTTCTTGAACTCATTAATATTAGAAGGTTCTCCAAGGTCCGGTTCATATTATTAATGTACATTTAAATATGTCTAACTTTATATTTTAACTTTTAGTATTGAGTAAGAATGAGTAAGTTTCATCCCTTACATCATCAAATTTCCTTAAAAGAAGTTGTTGAATCAAAGATTTAGAGATTTATAGGAGATTATCATTAAAATTTTGCTTTAAAGGTGATTCAATGAAAACTTTTAAATTATTTTTTAACTTCCGCCATTATACCACCAATGATATTTGTTATTTGGACTATCCAATACCTCTTTATATGAATAATTTAAATCAAATTGAACCTATTTAAAGGGGTTCTAAATAATGTGTAAGTCATCTTTTCATAGAATTTGAACCTCATATTCTAAGATATTGTACAGTTCAAACCCCAAACCTTGAACTCAAATTCAAATTTCTCTTTTAGCATAGGGTTTAGACTTGAGTTTGAACATGGTTTAATGCATTTTTGATGCTATGAGATTTTAACTCAAAATTTGAAATATAAGTTTAAGAAAGCTTCAAACATGATTATAATTCATGATTTGAGGTTCAATTGATTTTAAAAAGATTAGAATTATGCTTGGGCTAGATTCAAACATAGTTCAAATCTCATGTTTTTGAACTTAGGGTTCCAATGTTATATTTTTTTAAACCAAAAATTCTAAACTTGTGTTTGAAATCATCCTTTTTTTAGGCTGGTGAGGGTAATAACACAAGTTTATTAATGCTAAAGATATGAGGAATGTAACATAAATACAAAAATATTAAAACTCATCTTATTAATTTTGTGCAATGAGCTGAGTGTCATAAAGTGAAATTAGGGATAATTATTTGTGGAAAGTAAGAGGGATAATTCTGCACAACTGAATACATTATTTGCAGATGAATTTTGTTGGAGGAGATGGATATTCCAATTGTAACATAATTGAGAATTTGATGTGAATATAATGAATTATCCCTCATATTTCAATATAAGTTCAACAAAATATTTGGGGATATTTACCTAAATTGCATTGTATTAGGAATGTTAGCCAAAGAATGTGCTTCCATGGGTGGGTTGTTTGCTTGCAAGTATTTAAGAAGCCATCTAATTTTATATACAACATAAATAAGATGCACAACGATTTAATTTCTTCATATAATTTGACTAATTATAAAAAGAATCTAAAATTTATCATGTTCAATCAATTGTAAATGAAAATTAATTTTAGAGCACAAACATACTTAAGATAAGAATGGTGACAAGGCGCGAGGTCATCAAAATCAAGAGGACAAAGGTGGTTGACCACGACCAGGTCAGAGGTGATAATGGATTGCCGTTTATGCAATGCTAACGTGGATGACATATGGTTGTCGAGGGTTGTTGGTTGATATGTCAGCAGGTCGTGAGTTTTTGGAGTGGAGACTATGAGATCATTTGCATGGAGGTCACGAGGGTCACGGGTTGCTAACATCTATTGAGAAGATCACGAGAAAGAGAGATAGTCACAATGAGGTCTCATTGCAGTCCACGAAGTCAAATGGGTCACAAAGCATGATCTCAATGAGATCATACATCTTGCATTATAAAATTATGAATTTTATATAAATTATTTTATATTTATTTTTCCTCTAACAAAAAATATAAAATTAAAAATCCCTCTATTTAATTTAATACACTTGTGCATAGAGTAATCCAAACAAATTTCCATCTTTTTATTTGTTATGTTCTCATTTTATTTGTTATTTGTTCTCCTTTTATTTTTAATTTTTTCTTTAGATCCATCAAACCAATTCTTTCTCCACACTCCCAATCAAATCCTCCTACTCGCTCAGCTACCATGAACCCATCCCTACTCTCCCTCACTTCTCCTTCCGCTCTCCCCACCACCTTCCTAAATCCGACCAAATCACCCTTTCCAATCCAAACCGAATTCCCTAAAACGTCCTTCCGTTCATTCCCTTTGAATGTCCAATGTTCAGCTCTCTCCGTTGCCATCGATGCCTCCCCAGGCATCACCAATAGCCCATCGAAGCCTTCGGCTGCAGAAGTCTCCCGAACGATTATGGAGCTTTCCTCCACCGGCACACTTTCTGCTATTTCCCTCCAGGATGGTTGGCCGCTGGGTATCGGCACTCGCTTTGTCGTTGACGCGCACGGCACTCCCGCGCTGTGCCTTAATGAGCCTGGGAGGTTCTTCGCCGCTGCTGGCCCTTCCAGCTTCAATGTGCAAGTAATGTTTTCTCTGTGTTAGGCCCAAAGTTTTTCATTTTGATGGGTTTCTGGTGCTTTTATTGCTACCTTGAAGTGCAGCTCAAGCAGAGCAGGTCGAGGACGAGGCAATGCACGCTGCTGGGAAACCTTGAGAAACTTGAGGACGGCTTGCTCTTGAAGGTACAGTCTTTCTATTGTCTCAGGATTGAGTGCATGATTTTGAGGTTAAGTTTTGGTCTTGGCTTGTTTGGCTGGGAATTGGATTTTCTTAAGTTGAATTAATATTGCGCGTAATTCTATAAGCATTCCTCTGAATTTTACTTGCTGTATTAGTGACATAACCTGTAATAGGTTTTAATTCCTTGTGGGCTTGAGTTTCAGAATTCGGGCTTATTCATGGTAAAGTATTGCTTAAAGATTAATTGAATTTATTCGGTTATATTTTAAATTCAGGCATTTATTAAAAGGGATAATTTTAGCCCCCCAAATAAATTATTTAAAGATATCTTGGGGTTATATGGTGAGGTTAACCACAAACCATTTTGCCCTTAATGTTTTTGTCATGAGTTTTGGGATAAGATTATTTTAACCCCTGCTCTTTTGACTAGTAAATACGATGATTTACTGGTACCAGAGAATGGCTTCGGCTGTTTTCTATCTTTCAGAAATGTTTACTGATTGCCCGCTTTTCGGCCTATAAATGAGAATTTCATACTATTTTGCAAGTTTGATATTTAATTTGTTGTTTCTATTAATCTCTTCTTTTGATCAACATTTTGTAGCATTTCATCTCCGTGTTTGGGATAATTTGAAGGTTTATGAACTTTAAATAATTTGCAAAATTGTTGCAGAAACTTTGTAAGAGGTGGGAGAAGAAATTTGGCGAAGATGCGGACGGAGATAATCTCTATGTAATTAAAGTGGACAGAATTCTTCAGTTAGAAGATTTTAAGGAGGTATCTCCAAATTCCTGCCTCTATTCCTCCCTCTAAATCCCCACTCCCAGTCCCTAAGAGAGAGAAAAAAAAATTTGTTGTTTTATGAATTCAAGCTGTTCAAGGGAAATGTCAGATCTTGCCTCCATCAATATGCGGATGTATGATAGTTTCTGCCAGCCACCATGAAAAATAGCCTTGAAATAAACTCTGTACGTCTATAATTTGATCATTAAATTTTATTATTATTGTTTTTGAAATGTATGATTCCTCGTTGCTTTTTGCAAATGAGTTCGTTCATGCACCCAATTATGAGGCTGCATGTCTGGTTTGGAAGTCCTCGAGCCAAGATTGTTATCTTGAACTTCATTTGAAATTACCAAGAACCAAAGTTTATAAACTTTATTTCATTTTTATTGGTGTACCAAGCTTGAACTGAAATAAATGTTAAATTTGCAATGATGTTAAAATAATATTAGTAATTTTGATAGAGTGTTTTTTCTTAAGATCAAAACTATTTGTCCTATGTGAAAGATGATGCAATTGACATGCAAAACTTTTCATTCACTTTGAGATATTAATGAATATTATATAAGAAATAATCAATAGTGTATCATAATAAATATATGCATTCAACATGAGACATATGCATAAGAACTTTTAGTATGTGCTTATTTTATATATAATAGTTCCACCGAAGTTTATTTTGATATAAGTAGGAAGTTAAACAATGGAAGAAATATTTAGGAGTAAATAATTTTTTGATTAATAGAAGAAAAACACGGGGCATAGTAGATGAAATTTTAGTAGCTATGGAGTTGATGATTATCAATCAACATTGTTAAATGATGAAGTCATATTTAATTATGATCATTTTAAGTATCGTTGAGTTATTGCATTGAAGAATAGGGATCTTGATGAGAATGTAATTCTAAAGTTTAATGTTAAGAGTTAAGTAAAGGTAAATTTTATAAACTTCATCTATGCTTAGCCATGCGTTATGGACTGTTTGGCATCGAAGAAGTCACTCATGGGCAAGTTTGGAGGAACTGAGATGATTTATGTTTTGTAAAATTAGGAATAATAAATTAAGAAATTATTATATTATATGGATGGTGGTTTAAGATTTGAGAATCGAAAAGAGACTTCGTGATTTGGGCATATACAATTGAAGTTATTCACCAATAAATATATAAGTAAAGATAATGTGAAATGATTAATAGGAAAGGGGGAGACATATGTAACATGAATAGATACAAAAATGATTTGTGCAAGATAGAATGAATGCCTCATGCAACCTCAATTGGAATTAATACAGATTGAGGACTCGTGAAGATGATCCCTAAAAGTTTGGGAAAATATTGTTGGAGTTCAAAATAATTGACATATGTTATTAGAGTATTAAATACACTAAGTTTCTTCAACTACTTGGGCTGCGATTCACCTATAAAGCCACTTGTGCTAAAGTCAATAATTTAGTCCAAATTGTTAGCCAATCCAACTGCTTCATGAAGCTAAGGTATTTTCTTAATCATTTATAGCTAGGCTTGCGGAGGCTCTTTATTCTACTGGATAAGAGCTCAAAGATATTGAAAAAAGAAAAATGATTTGAAAACATGAAAATTACCTGATCTTTAATAATTATGGATGGTTTTAAGGGTATTGATGTTGTCATAAAGCTTGTCTGATGGAGATAATGATCCAACAATACTGGAAGTGCCATGTAGCCTTGATGAGTGTGTGAAAAAAGTAATTGATTTATTTACCGCTAATGACACTTTTGGTATAGTTAATAACCTCACTGATCTGAAGGTTTTTATTGAATGCTTTTTTGGCTTTGATGAGCACATGAAAATTCCATTCGACCCTTGTGCTTCTTGCCTTGGTTTGGTTATTATGATGTGGTAGGTTATTTTGTGATTAGTGTAGTTTGTCTGAGAATCTACTTTTATCACAAGGTAACAAATCATATGGTGATGATTAACTTGGACTTGAGTCAAATCAGAGATGGTTAATTAGATTAAATAATTTTAACTGATAAAAATGAAAAACAATTGTTGACTGACCTTGGCTATTTGTAGATTCGATAAACCATCAACGGACAGCTTTCAATTTCCATTTTTGGATGAATTAATATGATATTCATTTCAATTGGGAAAATATTCAGGTTGACGAAAATAATTTGTATTTTAATTTATTTTGAGTTCTATCATAAGTGAAAACTGGCTTGTTGTAGCTTTAAATAAGATAATAGTGCTTTCATAATTTTTGGGGAAGCATATGTCTAATGAGAAAATAGTACTCTCATTTTTAGGGAGGTATGGAACTACTTTTTTAATCATCTTATAGAAATTTTTTATATTCTTCTTA
Source organism: Phalaenopsis equestris (assembly GCF_001263595.1). Taxonomy (NCBI): domain Eukaryota; kingdom Viridiplantae; phylum Streptophyta; class Magnoliopsida; order Asparagales; family Orchidaceae; genus Phalaenopsis; species Phalaenopsis equestris. Next base: position 134,039 of record NW_018164492.1, read on the forward strand.
GGATTAAGCATGATATAGAGCTTAAAATCTACAAACATTTTGAAATCGAAGTTAACCCAAACCACAATAGCAAAATAAAATATTATCAATGAAAACACATAGGCTGTTACAACCAACACATTTGAAAGGAAAAATATAATGACACAGGACCCGGAAATATGTAGTAACAACAAACATGACATAACAAACTATTGGGTGGATTTCAGGGTGGTGGTGATGATCAACGAGGGTTTAGTCCTCCGGAGAGGTAGCAAAGAGTGGGTGAAGGGTTGAAAGGGTGGCAACATCAAAGGTGGAGGGCGATGACAGTGAAGAGGAGGAGTTGCGTTAATAGCATCAAACTGGAAGGAGAGGAATAGATAGTTGACCTGCTCAAATAGAAAAAAAAAGAAATGGTTGTTTCCAGGCAACTATAGTGAGGGGGAATGTCGACGGCAGTGATAGGGAGTACAAGAGACTACACGACAACAAGAGGGCAATTGTTCATGGTGGCGATAGCGAGGACAAGTGGCTAGAATTGGTAACTGTAGGAAAAAAAGCAATATGCGGCTGTTTGGGTCGACTGTAGTAGTTGAGGGCAGTCGTTAATGATGTGGAGAGAATGTGGAAGGGGATGAGGAAGATAATCACCACATGGAGACTAAGATACAGTCAAAGCACCACCTAGACTCCTAGGATACAACCCTCGAAGGGAAAAAGAGATATCGTTGGCTTTCTTGATACAAAACACACGAAAAAACTAACCCAACACAAATACACAAATACATATATTAGAAGAGGATAATCAGGAGTGGCCCACGATGAACTTCTCATGTAGAAAAGCGGTCGGGTTGTTGTTTACGCTGGACTTCTTGTATTCAAGACTCGATTTTGCTTCATGCCTGCGATAGTGTAGGTGGCACTCCCGCATCAGTCTCACGAGATTGGGTATGCTTCGATCTCATCTATCAAAGCTTCTAGCTCTTCAAAGTATAATGTTAGGCCGACCAATTTAACGGTGGTGGGGCTGCTGTAAATTCCTAGTAAGTCAAACTTGTAGGTGTTCTCCTTCTAAAACACAACCTTATAGAATAAGTATCCATCATCCTTTAGCATAACTTGAGCTGGAATAGATGTACATTCTCATAAAGTAACCCTTGAGTCATTAAACCCCTAATTTTTTTCTTCCACTCGTAATCGACTGAATGTAGTTGATAAATACACATGTAAGGAGGAATTAACTCCAGGATGAAATCTGTTGCAAGCTGAGCCAATCTCACTAGCGATCACTCAGGAGAGTCATATTCTTCTCTTTTATGACTTGGATCCCATTGAAGAATTTTCTTTCCCACCAAACTCCTAAGACAATTTAAAATACTATGGTTTATCCCTCTTGTCTTGTCATATGTTGGTGGTATACCGTTGAACTGAAGTTAATATCCAAATAACTTCATATAATATTTCAGAAGTAGTTGAAAAGCTCATCTCTGATATGTTGAGCCTCCCTTAGCAGGTACAACTTAAGGAGTCTATATATCTGAAATGTTTGAATTTCTATTATCTGGGGTTGCCATGTGCCTGGTGTCGGTTCTTCGAATGCAAGATCATCTTGGACAATCACTATTAATTCGATCGGAGTCCCTCTCATGGGCTCAATTTGTACAACATGCATTACTTCCTTATCAGTTAGAATCTGATACTTCTTGTGTCCTCACCTTTTTAAGTGTCTACTGTGTATTGCCCATTTTTTCAATTGTGCCCTGCTAAATGAAATAGATTGTTTTATTGGTTGTGCAATCTGATTCAATATGCCAAAATTCATTGCATCTAAAATACTTCTGGGCTAGGATAGATTTTGGAATACGGATTAGTTCCATCTTTTCTCTCTTTTGAACTAGTGTCTCATCAGGCGGGGTTGGCTTGGATGTTTCGTTGGGTTTACTTCCATTGCTTGATTCTAAAGTTGTGTTCTGTTTGTATGGTGTGACAGTCATTCGGTGATGTTGTTGCAACTATTGAGGCCTTACGCACATATCATGCCTATAATGCATGGGCTAGGGCTGTCAAAACAGCTCGTTGTTCGTGAACAACTCGTGTTCAGCTCGTTAAGAAGCTCGTGTTCGGCTCGTTAATTGCGTTCGATAAGTTAATGAGCCGAACACGAACTAAGATGTGTTCGTTCGTGTTCGGCTTGTTTTGGCTCGAAATACTACTCTTCAAGTTTATATATATATATATATATATATATATATTAAGTAGTATTTTAAAAAAATCTATTTGACTACAATGCTACAAAGTTTTATAATCAACTAAAATATTGATTAAGAAAATATAATAAAAATTATTAAATTAGATTCAAATGATGTTTTAATATAAATAATAATTTTTAAATCTTGCTCAAAGCCTTATTGTCTTATGACTACATGATTAGGGTTGTTAAAAGGACTCTTTGTTCGTGAACAGCTCGTGTTCGACTCGTTAAGCAAACGAGCTGACCACGAACACAGTTTTTGAGCTCAAAATATAAGCGAGCTGAACACGAGTTGAACATGGCTAGCTCGTGTTCGGCTCGTTTACACCCCTAGCGTGGGCAGGTGCTGGTGCTGCATTTTCTATTCATCTTGGACTAATTAGTAATTTTATCTTCTCCCTTACGCTAGCTTAGTTGATTCAAAATTTTTCACTTGTTGGCAGCTAGCTTTACCAATTATGTTCCGTGGGTCATCCTGATACTCAAAGAAAAGTTCCACTGTCTAGAGCCGTTTGATGAACTCGTTTGGATCCAAGTGGTCGTCAAAATGTGGCAAATTCACATTTACTTTAACATTCTGGCTTTTAAGATATTTCATGCCATCTTCGGGATAGAGGTTTTCCATCATTGGCATCTGTATAGTGGAAGAGATTGAATTCATTCGTTCGATCTAACTAGTCAACATTGTCGCTATTGGTGACTCATCTGAATGGTGTCCTTTTTTAATTTTATTGAGTTGTTGTAGCACTGAACAAAATTTCGTTGTATCTCTTTCATGGTAAACTTCTGATTGGTGTCTGGGTATTGCCTCTTTGGTGGCTTGATTAGAGTTTGAATTTGGTTAGGTGAAAGATGATGTAGGGTGGGAAAAAAAATTTGTGGGTGGCCAATTTAAAAAATTAGCAAAGGAAATGATTTTTTTGGTGTTGGAGTTGAGTATTTGTGAATGCTAGAAACTCTAGGATAGCACTAGGGTTAGGCTAGCTCTGATACCAAATGATACCGAAGTTAACTCAAACAACAATGGGAAAAACAAATATTATTACTAAAAGCACATAGGCGGCTACAACCAATACAATTCAAGGAAAAATACAACAACATGACACTAGAAATCTGTAATAACAACATACACGGCATAAGAAACTCAAACTGGGTGAATCTCAGGGTGATGGTGGTGATTGGCGAGGGTTTGGTCCTCTGGATAGGTAGCAAAGAGTGGGTGAAGGGCTGAAAGGCATGACGTAGCAAAGGAGGAGGACATCGACAGTGAATGGGAAGAGTTGCGGCAATGGCAACAAGCTAGAAAGAGAGAACAAATGGCTGGGTGGCTGCAACAACAAAAAACAACAGGAACAACAGGAAACAACTATTTCTCGGTGGTTGCAACGAGAGGAATGCTGGCGGCAGTGATGGGGAATGCATAATTGAGGAGACAGCAGGACAACAACACGATGGCTGTCCGGGGTGGCAACAACGAGGACAAGTTGCTGGAATTGGGAAACTACAGGAAAAGCAACAATATGCGGCTGTTCGGGGGCGACTGCAGCAATGGAGGGTCGGCCGGGAATGTTGCTGGGAGGGTGCAGAAGGAGATAGGGAATATAATCACCACATGTAGTTCAAGATACAGTTGAAGCACCACTTAGAATTCTAGGATACAGTCATCGAAGAGATGAAGGGACGTCGACGACTATCCTGATACAAATCATACGAAAAAATTAATTCTAGACACAGACGAAAATTAATAAATAATAAAAAGATAGCTAGAAGTAGTCCATGAGGACCGTCTGACTCTTCAAAAGGAAAAGAAGCTGTACCGGATTGATGCAGGCAGAGCAGCTGGTCGATGCTTGTGTGGGGCTTCTCGCGTTCGGGGCGCGATCCCGCTTAACGCTCGCGACAGTGTGGGAGGTGCTCCTGGGACAGGTTGGGTAATGCACAAGCTCATTGTATTGCACAATCTTTTCTGTATTTAAATTTTTTGAGCATTTGGTATAATCACTGTAGGATTGTAGTAGGGTTTGTGTTTTTCTTCACTGAACTAGCTAAAAAAGCCGTAAGATGCCCCCATTGTAATGTGCAATTTATTAGTCTTACATTTTATAAGGAAAAATAAATAGGTATGACTAGGACCTAATCTATATCTTCTCTCAGTGACTAAAAGTGGTGTGCATCTCATGGATATTACTATTGTTAAGGCCATGTAAGGTACATTAAAAATGCATTTATCCTTTTTTGTGGCATGAGTTTAAGGCCATGTAAGGAACATTAAAAATGCATTTATGTTGTTTTATGGCATGGGTTTATTTGGGTGTCGTTACATTACCTAAGCCAATCTTATCAAAAGTTTGTTGCAATCTACCTTTCTTAGATCGTACCGTACTGGCTAATTGAATTCCATTATACAAAAATACAACTTGCTGAGGATTTTGGAGATCTTAGATACTCTTTCTAATTTATTTCACCCTATTTCAACTACGAAAGTGTTTACGAGTTTTTAAATAATGGACGGAGAGCCTACCCTTCCAAGCAAAGCCCCCTTTATCCCACTTGCAATGCTTGAAGACAATTTTGTAAAAATTGCAATACCTGGCAAATTTAGTTTTTTATTTTTTTTTTCAGACTACCTATTAGTACCCTTATGCCATCTTATTGCTATGTCTGCTGCTGCGGTGCTGCCACTATTGCGTGTTATTATGTATTCTTTCAATTGGCTATTTTGTTAGCACTGTTAAGTCACCTGTTTTGCTATCTGCTATTTGAGTGTCACAACTTGAGATTTTCTATTTCATCGGACTCTTGGCAGGTTTGATTTCTTTGCTTATAAAAAAGAAAACAAACTTATGCTTCCATTTAAATTTTTACTTTTTCTGGATAAACTTTATTTGTTAACTTAATCTTTTTTTGGAATTAAATCAGATTGATATTGTTCCAATCATATCTAGTAATTTGGAAATGAGGAGTGGCTTGTAAAAAAAAAACTTTGATTGAATATATATATATACATATTTGTAATTTTCAATTATTCGCTGTTGGATGTGTGATTTTTTCAAATGTGGCACATTTGCGACTAACTAGTTATGGAAGAATACATCTCCTTATGCACACAAGGTGCTTTTATTTCTTATTTTGATAAATTCATTTTTTATCTGATTTTTTCTACATATTTTCTAATTTGGATGGCTACATGATGCCTTCCCTTAAGTTCAATATCTCGTTGGACTCAAGAGGGGCAAAACAGAATCCCCCTGCGCTGTTGGAAACTCATCAACGGAATTCAAAAAAACTCATGAAGTAGTAGCAATAGTCATTGCCCCTATCGTTTTTTCTTACTCCATTTAAATAATAGAAACATATTACAAACATCCCATCCCAACTGGGAAGGTAATAACCTATAAAATTACTTTTAGGAAAACAAATAAACCCATAACATAAAGAAAAACATAACATGAAAAAGAAAAACTTTAATTAACTTCTAAAACGGGAGCCTTTAATTGAGCTTCTTAATTCAAATTCAAAATTTGAATTTTGAATTTTGAATTTGAATTTGAAACTTTAATTAGGATTTATTGCCCTTCCTGATTTGTCTCGGTTTCCAAATCCTCCTCTATAATTTGAAACTTTAATTTGAATTTTGAATTTGAAATTATGATTTATTGCCCTTCCTGATTTGTCTCTGTTTTGTCTGGGTTTCCAAATCCTCCTCCATAATTTCCTCTGGATTTGCATCAATTGTCGACGCTCCTGAAGAACTTGACTCCGGCAAGTTATGTTGACGGTAAGTAGCAAAAAGATGTGGATTTAAACGTTGAAGCTCAGATGCTTGTAACCAAACAGAGTCCGAATTTGGACGATTTTTCTATTGGATTAAGAACTTGAAATTTCCTCCTCGGTGAGTCGAAACAAATTGATGGTCTAGACTGTCAACAATCTCATCTCGTGGTATTGTATTTTCTGGCATTCGCATGATCGATGATTCGTTTCGAGCTGGTGGTGCAGAAAAGTCACGGTCATCTCCTTTGAATGCGGTAAGGTCTTCAATGTTAAACACTGGGCTAATGTCGAAGTTGGAGGGTAGCTCAATAACATAGACATTAGTTCCTAATTTCTTGATAACTTTAAAAGGGCCTGCTCGGCGGGCATGAAGCTTGGTAAAACTCCCCGGAGGAAAACGTTCCGACCTTAACCGAACAAGGACCAAATCCCCGTTGTTAAATTGACGATCCTTACGTTTTGAGTTTGTTGACGCTGCATAGGAATTTGTGTGGAACGTAAGACGCCGCTTGCATTCTTCGTGAATAGTTTGCATATAACTAGAAAAATCCACTGCAGCCTCACTTGACCTGGGTGGCAACGGTAATGAGTTGATATCTAGTGGAGTGTTGGGTCGAAACCCATAATCCACTTTGAATGGAGCACAACCTGTTGATCTATTAACAAAGTTATTGAAGGCAAACCCTGCATGAGGAAGTATCATATCCCAGCTGGTAACGTGATCGGCAACAAGACAACGTAGTAAGTTCCCTAAACTTCTGTTGGTCACTTCAGTTTGACCATCAACTTGGGGGTGACATGCACTTGAAAGCATCAACTTGGTTCCCACTTTTGCCCACAGAGTCTTCCAAAAATAGCTCACAAATTTGACATCTCTATTGGACATTATGGAGGATGTGACACCATGTAAAAGGACAACCTCCTTCATGAATATTGCTGCAACTTTGGATGCATCAAAGGTTTTGTGGCATGGAATAAAATGAGACATCTTAGAGAAGCGATCTACCACCACCATGATTGAGTCGTGTTGCCGAAGAGTCTTGGGCAACCCAAGAACAAAGTCCATACTTATGTGTCGCCATGATTTGTCCGGAATGGGAACTGGTGTGTAGAGTCCAGGCTGCTGCTTAGTCCCTTTATTGAGTTGGCAAACTTTGCACTGGTCAACCACGGTGTTCACATCTCTCCTTAGTTGAGGCCAATAGAAACGATCAGCCACAATAGCATAGGTTTTATCATACCCGAAATGTCCCGCCAAACCCCCACCATCGAGTTTGGAAATTAGAAACTCTCGCATTGACCCGCGCGGAATGCAGAGGCGGGACTTGAAGAATAAGGAGTCCTCCCGCAGCATGTAGTCATTACCCGATGACCGACTGTGCTTGAGATCATTCCATACCTTGCTGAAGTCTTCTTCATCGGCAAACTCAGTTTTGAGACTGTCGAATTCTGTAGTATTGATGGTAGATAAATGTAACACATGAGGCCTTCTGCTCAAGGCGTCTGCTACCTTGTTCTCTGCCCCCGACTTATGCTTAATAAGAAATTCAAATTGTTGTAGATAATCCATCGAACGTGCATGTCTTGCATTCATTTTGCTTTGAGAATTTAAGTGCTTCAAGGAGTCGTGATCGGTATAAAAAATGAATTCCTTATGAATTAAATAAGACCGTCAGTGCTTCAATGTTTGAATTAATGCATAAAATCCCATATCATAAACTAAGTAACGCCTACGAGTCTCGTTGAGTTTTTCACTAAAAAAGGCAATGGGATGACCTTCTTGACTCAGAACACCTCCGAGTTCCACATGTGAAGCATAACACGCCACCTCAAAAATTTTAGAAAAATCTGGAAATTTGAGTACCAGTGCTTGTCCCATTTTTTTTTTAATCTCATTGAAGGCTTTTGTTGCTGCAGCACCCCACAAAAATTTTTCTTCTTTCAAGCACTCAGTGATTGGGGCTATTATGGTGCTGAAATTGCGAATAAATCGTCAGTAGAAGGTGGTCAAATCGTGGAAGCTTCTGACTTCAGAGAAATTCCGGGGTGTTGGCCATGCCTGGACAGCGTGCACCTTTACAGGATCGGCCTCAACTCCTTGGTTTGAGATGATAAAATCGAGGAACTTGACACTTGTCTTCGTAAACGAACACTTCTCCCTATTAATAAAGAGTTATTCCGCCTTCAAGACCTTTCCGCCTTCAAGACCTTAAGACCTTTAGTACATGTTTGATGTGGCTCAAATGTTCCTGCACGCTTCGACTGAAAATTAATATAGCATCAAAGTATACTACAACAAATTTACCCAAAAAAGGTTTGAGGATTTGTGTCATGACCCGCATGAACGTGCTGGGAGTGTTCGTTAATCCGAAAGACATAACTAACCATTTGAACAACCCATATTTTAACTTGAAGGCCGTCTTCCATCCATCCCTTGGTCATATCCGAATTTGGTGATAGCCACTCCTGAGATCTAACTTGGTGAAAATAGAAGAGCCACTTAGCGAGTCTAACATGTCGTCGAGGCGTGGGATGGGAAATCGATACTTCACGATTATTTTGTTGATTGCACGGCTATCTACACACATCCTCCAATTACCATCCTTCTTCGGTGTCAGTAAAACTGGAATAACACAGGGACTAAGGCTTTCTCTAATAAACCATTTGTCTAGCAAGTGCTGAATTTGTCAACTAAACTCTTTGTTTTCTGTTGGAATCATTCGATAGTGTGGGATGTTGGGCAAAGTTGAACCGGGGATCAAGTCAATAGCATGTTGGACTTCCCGAAGGAGAGAGAGTTGATTCGACATTTCATCTGGCATGATATCCTGGAATCCTTCCAGCAATGCTGAGAGCTCTGGTGGAACGTGATCGTCCTCTTGCGTCGCCTCACGTGTGACTATCATAAGCACCATCTGGTGGTCATGCATAGCGCGAGTAAATGGGTGCATCGCCAGAATTGGGCACGCTTTCTTCTTTGCCTCAAATTCCGTAACCTGTAAGGGATCTAGAACAAACTTCTTACCTTTAAAATCAAAGGAGTAAGTGTTAGCGTACCCGTCATAAATAACTTTCCGATCGAAGAGCTAGGGTCGCCCTAATAACAGGTGGCAAACAGTCATAGGAATTACATCGCACCATGCTTCATTTGCGTATGTTTTCCCCAGCGAGAAGTTAATCAAACAGCGTCGCTTCACAAGGACAAAATTAGTTTCATTAACCCAACTACTCCGATAGGGTGCGGGGTGCTTTTCTGTCTTTAATTTCAGTTGTTCTACGACAGTTTCAGAAATCATATTCATGACACCTCCATTGTCAATAATTACATTCAACGCCAGACCGTTATGCTCCAGTCATGTATGAAAAATATTGGTGCTCTGCCACTCGGGGTTGGTCTAGAGTTCTTTTTTTGATTCCGTCAATACTCTCTTGATTACGCAGCTGGGTAACTCCGATGCGCTCAAATGTTCTTCTTCACTGTGAATATCCTCATCGGGATGCTCCTCCTCCGTGTCTTCGCCCACCTCCACCTCCAGTAGCTCCTTCTCGCAGATAAAGGCTAATTTCTTGTCTCTTGTCGGACATACGACGACATAGTGTCCGAAGCCTTTACACTTATAACACTGGGGTCTGTCGCTGGTAACCTTTGTTTTTCCCACTAAGCCTCCACTTTCCACGACTCTGAAGTGATCTTTCGGAGCTGATGCTCTTTTGGAAGGAGTAATGTTCTTGTCTTGCGTCTGTTGCCGTCACTTTCCTCATCACCGTAGAACCTATTTGTTTCTCAATACGGAGAGCCAACTGGTCGCCTCCTCGACGTTGATTAAGCGAGCAGTCCAAATCTCTCTATGTAGCTCACTCCTCAAGTCGGTGCAGTATTGAGCCAAAGTTTGTTGTTCGGTTTCAACGATTTTGCTGCGGACAGTCAACTCGTGGAAGCGGTTATTGAATTGATCCACACTCAACGACCCCTGCCTGAGCTGCAACATTTCCTCGAACATCATTTGCTCATAATCAATGGGCAAATATTTTTCCTTGAGCCTCTCCTTCATTTCTTCCCAATTGGAGACCGCTGGACGTCGCGTACGTCGTAACTGTTCTTCCACACTTCCCCACCATGCTCGCGCATGCCCCTTCAATTTCATCCGGACGTACTGAACCCTCTTATCCTCTGAGACAGAAAACCAATCGAAATAATCCTCGATTGTTGTTAACCAATCCTCGAACGCGTTGGGTTCCAGCTTCCCGTAAAAATCTGGCACATAATCTTTATTCTCTTGGTGAGTTCTTTTAGAGGTTTATAATCTAGACTACGTTCGACCTGTCCTCGGCGGAAACTTGACCCGTGGCGCCGGACTCGCGATTCGCGGTTCTCCAGCTCCTGAGTTTTCTCATCTTCCTCTACGTCATTCGCGTGTCTGTCGCTGTTGTCCTTTTTTCTCCCACGCGCTGCTTCTTGCCCTCGTTGATTACTAGGGCCATACTCCGTTTGCGCATAGCGTTCCTCCATAACATCAAGCCAATGAGTGAGTGCTCTAAATGCTCTAAAGCGGTGGTGAGTTGGTGGATTTGGTGTTGTAGCTGGGGTTGATCTGTGTGATGATTGATGGGGTTTTGGTCGTTTGGGTGCGAGTTGTTCGCCATGACATATAAGCTACCACTGCGAGTTACATGCATGAGATGACGACTTCGTAGTGAGGGAACTTTGATCGTCTCTGATACCAAATTGATGCATTCCTTTAAGTTCAATATCTCGTTGGACTCAAGAGAGAGTCAAAGCATAATCCTTCTGCGATGTTGGAAACTCACCAACGAAATTCAAAAGAATTCATGAAGTAGTAGCAATAGTCAATGCCCCCATCTTTTTTTCTTACTCCATTTAAATAATAGAAACATATTACAAACCCCCCATCCCAACGGGGAAGGTAATAACCTATAAATTGCCCTTCCTGATTTGTCTCGGTTTTCAAATCCTCCATAATTTGAAACTTTAATTTGAATTTTGAATTTGAAATTAGGATTTATTGCCCTTCCTGATTTGTCTCGGTTTCCAAATCCTCCATAATTTAAAACTTTAATTTGAATTTTGAATTTGAAATTAGGATTTATTGCCCTTCCTGATTTGTCTCGGTTTTCAAATCCTCCATAATTTGAAACTTTAATTTGAATTTTGAATTTGAAATTAGGATTTATTGCCCTTCCTGATTTGTCTCGGTTTCCAAATCCTCCTCCATAATTTCTTCTAGATTTGCATCACTACAACACTTGATTTTGTTCAAATTTAATATGGTTAAAAATTTATTTATTTAATAATCACATTATCGATTAGGTTTTGCCTCTCATATTTGTTGTTTGCATATAAAAAAATTTGGTTGTTGGCTTATTTAGTGATTTTGTGATATGTGAATTCTTAGATTCCCTTGCATGATAGATATACATTACATCATACAAGTTGCACTAGAACCCTAAATTTGAACCGTTCTGCTTCGTGGGTTCAGTTGAGGCTGCAGACAAAATAAGTCTTAAAATGTTTTCATGGTGTGACTAAGTAATGTAAGGTAGTTGGCTTGTTGATGGAGAGGGATGATATGAAGCTATTTTATTACAATTAAAAGTGGCTTTCCCAAACATTCAAACTTCTGTTTGAATTGTATCTGAGTATTAACATGGTGACACAGAACCATGCTTATCCTTACACAGAAATGCTTAATTCTCTATTATTATTTGATCCTATGTGCCGTCTAAACATTTTTTATCTTAAATGCTTATAATTTTTTATTGTTTTCTGTTATATATATATATATAGTGTATATATATATACATTACACAAAAAATGTGTCTGCTCGATTCTTAAAGAATTCCAACAGCCAACAACGAAGATGATGTAGCGGTCCCGGACCCGCCAAGGGTAGTTTGAGAGTATGTATTTACGCGCGTGGCTCCTCCTGCTGGCTAGGAGAAATATAACCCCATGGCTGATGAAAATCGACTATATTCTCAAAGGGCCACCGGTGCCAACCTCGCGCGGACAAATCGGTCAGAATTGCTCATCCAAGCGGGGCGGATGATCGGAGCTGCTCGAGTCTTAGACAGGCGGTCTGCACGTCCTGATCAACCCTTCAGCCATAGCCGCCCGGATCATGACCCGACCGGATGCCATCTCATACTCCTGACGCATAACCACCCGGATTGTGACCCGACCGGAAGCCATCTCAGACTCCCAGCGCATAGCCGCGCGGATCATGACCCGGTCGTACGCCATTTGATTTCAGGCTCCCGGTCATGCAACTATGTATTGTCCAAAATACCCCATACTATACCTACTTAACTAGGGGTACATGTGTAATCTCACTGCCCCTATTCTTATAAATAGAGGCTCATTTCATGAATAAATGTTACGCGATTTTACTGTTCATTACCATATTTTCTCTGCTCTTTTCCTTTCTTTCGCACTCTATTCCTTAGGTGTGTTTTCCCGACAAATTTGGATTCAGCATATTTGTATATATATATAGATATAGATACATATACATACATACATATACATACCATACATATACATAGACATACATTACATACATACATACATACATACATACATACATACATACATACGCTCGTGCGGCGCTCTTCAAAAGCTTGCAATTCGTATTATCTTCTTGTAAAATCAGTTGACATTCTATTTTGAATAAGTTCTGAAGTCCCTCTGAATATATCTGCTATCAACGAATCATTATTGGATTTGCATGTTGTAGGTAGCTTAAACCTGTCATTTAGCTTTAATATTTTAGGCATTAGTTTTGCGTCGTTTGGCTTATTCGAATCCTCCATATATAATAGCTTAGGAATTACATAATATTGGTGATTTAGTTTTGCATGCAATTCAATTAGAGTTTCCTGACAGTTTGTGCACAAGTTTCCTGAACCCCAAAATTTTGCGCATTCATTTTTTGCAGGACACTGTATGGATAACCTCCATAGACTATTTTAATGCAGAGCCTGATCCACTTCGTAATTGTGCAGAAAAGATTGTGAATGAATTGGATGCTAAACACGCAGAAGATATTCTGCGGGTATGCCATGTTTATGTGGACTCTCAATTTCAGGTTTGACTTCTAAATTTTTTTTAATATTCTAAGACTTATATAGATTTATGGTAAAGTTTGCTTTATCATCCATGTCAGTTTCTGGCAAACTGCACTTTTTTTTAGTCGGCATGCTTACTTATATCATCCCTTAAGCTTAGTGTTATAATTTGGGATATTGCTCCAGGAAAGACTAAAGGAAATTTAGAGCTACATTTTTACTTCAGCAACAAAAATCTTCATACTTCAGTTTTTAAAAGTATAGAATTTACGTGGAGGGGAAAATTTCTTGATTCATTATTGAAAAATAGGGCCCACATATATAGGAAAACTAATACAAACATACCAAATATATCTCCCCTAAATTAGAAAAGGAAATAATTTTGAATAAGAAATAGAATAACATAAAATGTAAAGAGAGTAAGACAATCGAAGTTTTCCTAAGATATCCCAATCAACTCCTCCAAGATTTGGAGATGGCCCCACATGAGAGAGAGAAATGGGGAAAGAAGAAAGTCTTCTCAGATTTACACACTCCCCTCAAGCTGCGTCGCAGATATTGTAGAGACCAAGCTTAGTTTTGAATTCTGATAAGTTCCTGAAAGGAAGAGCATTGGTGAAGAAATCTAACTTGGTGTGTCGGGATGTAACTTAGCTATATAATTCTCCCATTGACATTTTCAGAGATGAAGTGTCTATCAACTTCATTGTGCTTGATCCTATCACGATTCACAGGATTCTTTGTAATATCGATAGTTATTTGATTGTCACAAAACATCTATATATCCCCACTGGAAGTACATTCTAGTTTCCTTATCAATTTTTGAATCCATTTCTCTTCACAGATCTCTAAGGCAAGTGCCCTTTATTCTTATTCTACATTTTTTCTCGAAACAACTTGCTTCTTGTTTTTGCATATAACCAAATTTTTCTATACATATGAGCCGTAACTTGTGGTGGGCCTCTGTTAGTGAACTCTCTGGCCCAACTAGCATCAGTGTTGACTTCTATTTCTCTGTTTCTAGTTTTCTAAAAAATTATCCCATAATTAAGAGTCTTTTTGAGAAATCTCAGAATCCTGTATATCATATCCAAATGCTCTTCATTTGGGTTATTCATGTGTTGGCTCACAATACTGACGGTGTATGCAATATTTGTCATAGCATGTCACAGACTACCAATCTTTGGTATCTTCCCTTATCCACAGATATAATTTCTTATTCCCAACTTGTTGGGTTTCATTGGAGTACGAGCACGTTTGCATTCAATCATTCATGTTTCCTTTAGCAGATTTATGATATATTTTCTCTTTGATATATCTCTTTCTTAGACCTTGCTACCTCCATACCTAGAAAATATCTCATATTTCATAGGTCCTTATTTCAAACACAATGGTAAACACTTCTTTGTTTTTAAGAATTTTTCTTTTATCATTACCACTAAGAATCATATCATCTACATATACGATCAATGTAACAATTTTATCTCCTTGAATGTGTTTTATGAATAATGTGTTATCAACTTGATTTTGAGAATATCCATTGGATTTAATAAATTTAGCAAACCTTTCAAATCACATCCTTGGTGATTATTTAAGCATATAGAGTAACTGTCTAAGTTTGCATACTAGGTGTTTGTTGGAATCATTTTCAAGTGTTGGTGGTATCTTTATGTGGACACTTCTTCTTCTAGATCCCCATTCAGGAATTCATTTTTATGTCAAGTTGATGTAGTCCCCATTTCTTGTCAGCTACTACTGAAAGAACTCTTATAGTATTCAATATGACAACTGATGCGATGGTCTTCTGATAGTCATTTCTGTACGGTTGTGTGAAACTTTTAGTAACAAGTTTGGCTTTGAATCTTTCAACACTCCCATCAGCTTTGTATTTCATGTTGAACATTTGTTTGCATCCAACTGGCTTCCTATCCTAAGAAAGTTTTGTAAGACCATGTGCCATTACGTTTTAATGCTCGAACCTCTTCTTCACTACTTTCTTCCATTCTAAATTTTCAAGAGCTTCATGAATGAATTTAGGAATATGCACACTATCAATATTATATATAAACACTCTATAAATTGAGGATAGCTTTCCAATTTTCTTTGTCACCAGTACTAAAAGTGGAAGGGGATAACTCATGAGTACTTGAATTTCAAGTAAATGTAGACTTGGGTTTTGGTTGGAACAGTTTTGTCTTTGCAAGTTGTCTTCCACCTGCTCAAAATTTTTATTTCTCCTAGTGTACACACAAAGTTCTTTGTTGTGGACTTCAAGTTTGGTTGGTTGGATATTCTCAACAAGAGTAAGAGAGTTTGGAAGAAGAATATGTGAGTTTGTTGAGTAGGTGTCATCATGTGCATCCCAAATATGATGTTCATTTGCAGTCTCCTCTTGAACATAAGATTTGAGATTATAGAATTAATTTTTAAAAAATGTGATATCCATGAAGTTGTATTTTATAGTAATAATAGAGTAACATTTATATCCCTTTTTTTAGAGGCATACCCAATGAAAATAAACTTTATAGATTTAGGATTAAATTTGGTGTGGGTTGGGGAATGAATATAAACATATTATACACATTAAAAAATTTTAAGTGGTATAATAGAGGTGAAAGTTTTGATGTGTGGGCTGGTAACCATCAAAATATGAAGTGGTGTTTTGAAATGAACTACCCAACTATACATTTGATTGATAAAATATGTCGCGGTAAGAACTACTCCCACCTAAAAATATTTTGAAATTTGATGAGAAATCATAATTGTCGGGATATCTCGAGTAAATGCTCTTTTTTTCTCTTGTGATCTCATTTTATTATGGGGTATCAATACATAAACTCACATGGATGATTTTATTTTTTGAAAGGTTTGGCCCAATGATGGAGTCAAAATATTCCTTTGTCTTTTTTAATTTTGGGATATGAAATTTGCATTGGAATTAAGTTTAGATCATGTCATGGAAGATTTGGAAGATTTGGGTTATTTCAGATTTTTCATTCTAAAAATACCTAAGTAGTTTTAGTATGATCGTTAATAAATGAGACAAACCATCTTGCCTCACTTAGAGTTTTTACCTTTAAAAGTATCTAATTATCACTGTGGATAATGAAAAATGGAAGTGAGAGTTTATACTATCATGACTGGGCCCGGGGCTTCGAATTAACCAAGATAGGAACAAACTGTCAGACGGTGAATTAATTCTTTGCTATTTTATTTCTATCACTAACATTTTAATAATTAAAAAAAATATGAAAGAGTCACTAAAGAAAATAATTAAAATTAATAAGTAGAAATTTATACCTTTCTGGAAGCTGGTCTCGACTCCAATACACATTTGATCATTTTTTGTTTATCTTGTTCAAATAGTTAAACCCAAAAAAATATTAAAACAATATAATAAGTTATCTAAAAATAACCTAGGAGTAAACACATTTTTAAACGATAGTAACTCAAGAAAAAAAAATCAATATGCATGCTTGTCTTTTATATCTCTATAAAAAATTTTATATATGCTAATGCATGTATTAATGAACTTTTCTAAATGAAAATACTCAAGTCTTCTATATGCATTTACTTTATCTTTACTCATATATGCTAATGCATGTATGAATGAATTTTTTTAAATGAAAGTACTCAAGTCTTCTATATGCATTTACTTTATTTTTACTCTTACTTTATACTCTTTACATACACATCTGCCTCTATGAGGATCACTATTAACAAAACCTAACACACCCTTTCCAATATTGCCCCTGCCGGCTCTTGTCGGTACAATGGTAAACAATGTAAAATTCACAATTGTCTAGGGTAGAAATACTCTTATCTGTCTCCTGACTAATATTTTATCCTGTCGGCACAATACTTAGCAATGTAAACATCACAATCACAATTGTTTGTGGAGATCATCTTTGGTTTACTCGCCTTTGGTCGATTATATTTCGTTGACACAGTGATTAGTGTTTTAACCATTAAATATGTTTGGGGTGGTAGAAAAACTCTACTGGTGCGAGTACGCTGGTGTCCCCTGTTTGTACCATTAAGGGGTGATTTCTTCCTCTGAACATACACATATAAGCATTCATATATAAACTATTTCATTCTTCATAACATTCATTATTCTGATATATTTTTATGTATCTAATAGTATTCATATTTACTCTACTGTGCAACTATTCATCATACATAACTCTCATATCATGCATATCTCTTCTCTCATGCATATTTTTTATATCTTTTTTTCATGCATATATTTTCTATCTAACAATATGAAGAATCTAACTAAACTAGAACATATATAGTCAAACATACATTTTAAAAAAAAAAAAAGATTACTGAAATTTAGAAATGTAATTACGTATCTCGGTTTCCACGTTTAATTCTTAATCATGAGTTATTAACTGGGCGTGATAACTTTTATGTTGAGCTTAATGACCTATAAAACCTAATATTAAACTTTAACATTTAAGCAATTTCTGTTAATCTAATTAATCTTCTTAGCTTAGAACTAACTTGAATTTTACAGAGTTGTCCTATGTTCCATACGCTTGCCTCGAACTCGCCGCCTCAGATAACCAATCTGAAATCTTAAGCGGCTTCAAAATTTAGGATATCTTAGTTCATAAGGTGATTTAACTCAAAATATAATTATTTTGTAAAAACATACCTTAAATGGCTTTTCGGTCAAAACTTCTTTCTTCTTCCTATCTTCTCAATCTTCTCTTCTCATTCGCTGGATTCATGTTAAACCCCTACAGAAACTCACAAACCACTTCCGACAATTCCGCACAAGATCGGAGCCTCCGATGGCTACTGAAAATGAACAATGCACGAAAAATAGAAAAATGTCAAAATGGAAGCAAGAGGAAGGAAATGAAAGTCTCAAATGTCTTTAAAATCAGTTTCACACTTACCTATTTCATTCCGGAGACCCAAATCATAGTTTGCGGCACTCTGTCGTGTGCTTGCGCACATTCCTGACTCTAGCACTTTAGCTGGAGTTGCGGTTACCCCCAGGCTGAGAAGAAATGATGCGAGAGAAAGAGAAATTGCAACAATTAGCGTAAAATAAAGAGTTGTACCATTTGATTTTGTCTTCGGAGTTCCTACAGGGAGCTGCGACTCTCGGCGGGTTGTAGGTCAGGGCTCTGCCCGTCACTTCTGCTACAAGAGCCGCACGGGAGCCTTTTCTAAGTGCGATCAAGAAAGGGAGAAGGAAATCGGGAGAGGGGCAGGAATTTGAATATTTTGGAGACTCCCATTCAACCAAACCAAGTCGGTGGCTACAGTCCATGTACAAGGGATTAGGAATATTTAGGTTTAATTTAATTTAATTAAACTCATGGCTTCCAAATTTTCTCTCTCTCAATCTAATCATAATAAATATATAGTGTTTTATATCGAATTGATCGTTTTGAGACATAAAATTGATTCGGTTGAAATTTTTGAATATGAAATTTGGGGTATATTTTCAATCACCAAAATTTTTTTACTAGATTTCTCAAAATTTGTTATTACAATCTCTCAACCTTAAAAAAATTTCTTATCAAAATTCATGAGCTCCACAATAACTATAAATATTATATGTAAGGATGAAACATGAAGTGATAATAGAAGTTTGTTTTTTGTTAGGGGGTAACTAATACATATGTGATAAACTATAAATCTACTAAATCCATCATATCTCCCAAAAAACAATTCATCCATTAAACTCTACGCATCAACATCATTGGCAACATGTTCTTCCAGTTCCTGATGAATTAAGGAATAAACTCTTGGATGAATGTTTTGTTATGGTTGCTTACTACAATTCACGATGCCACCTTCTGTTATCCTCTGCTGACCACTTCTAAAAGTAGATCCTTCCTGAAAATTTCTTTGAGCTGGATTTCTTCTTGGGTTAACATTTGATGTGGATCTTTGCTCAGACTTAAGGCAGTTTCTTCTCTGATGTTCAAGTTGTCTGCATAAGTAACACTTTTTCATCCCATATAAACATTCACCTTGATGTTGCTTCCTTTACTTAACGCATGACTATATAGTGTTGCTGCCTGCCTGCCTAATGACTCCACTAGTGTAGGACTTTATCTTCTTCCCAATAGACTCTCATTCTCCTGAATGAATTGTTGGTGACACTTCTTCCGAGCTCTTCCTCTTGTGCAAATCTTTACGCTTCTGAGTCTACTGGAAATTCATCTCCACCGGCCTAGCCTTCTCCACTAGTACTGAATAGTCTTCAATTTCAAGTGGCATGGCTGCTTGATAGAATCTTTCAATCCAGAAAGAAATTTGTGGCATTTCTCCTATTCATTTGGAATGTGTTGTGGTTCATATCTTGATAACATAGTGAACTTCGCTTCATATTGTATAACTGATCAATCTCCTTGCACCAATCTAATTAATTTATCTTGCATTTGTCTCCTAGCCGACACTAGTACAAACCAATCTCTGAAGGTTATCACAAACTCATCTCACTGCACCAAGTGGCTTGTTTTGTCTCCAAACTACTTTCGCAACTATCCTTGTCACCATCTTTCAGCTTCACCTTCAAAAGCAAATATAACAAGGGTAACTCTCCTCTCCGATGGACATGACAACCCATCTAAAATCATTTCCACACTTAATAGTCAGTTTTCAGCTTCAACTGACATTTCTGCTCCAGAAAACAAAGACGGTCTCATATCTTTCCACTGGTACTTCTCCATTGTTACTTGTTTGAGATTGAGAATTCTTAATCAGTTGAGTCACAACCTTCATTATACTAGAAAATGCATCAACACTGACTGTGACATTTTGGGATATGACTAATTCTATATTATCATATATGATCTCTTCCTCTGGATCATCCATCATTTTGAATTAACAATCATGTAATTTAATTAGACTTAATTAAAATTTTTAATTTATATTATTTTAACTTAACCTGGTTATTTTATTTGCTCTTTCATTAAGATTCAAATTATTTAATATAAATCTCTTGCTCTGATATCAATTTTGTCACGACCCGACCCGACCAAGGTCTTGGAATTAACCAATATGGGAACAGACGTTCGGATGGAGAAAATCAATTCTCTACTATTCAATTTTTTTCATTAACAATTTAATATTTAAAATAAACATGAAAGATCCACTAAACAAAATAATTAAAATTAACATGTAAAGATTTATATCTTTTTGGATGTTGTTCTCGCCTCCTATATACATTTGATTCTTTTCTAGTTTATCTTGTTCAACTGTTTAAAACCTAAAAAAAATATTAAAACAACATGAGTTATCTAAAGATAACTCTGTAGTAATCACACTTCAAAACTATTGTAACAAAAAAAAAAAAATCAATATGCATGCTGATATTTCAAATTTCTATAAAAAATCTTATATATGTTAATGCATGTATTAATTAAATTTTCTAAATGAAAATACTCGAGTCTTTTGTTTGTATTTACTTTATCTTTACTCATATATGCTAATGTATGTATCAATGAACTTTTCTAAATGAAAATATTCAAGTCATCAATATGCATTTACTTCATCTTTACTCTTACGTTATACTTTTTACATATATATCTGTATCTGTGAGTGTCACCATTAACGAAGCCTAACACACCCTTGGCCAATATGACCCCATCAACACATCAGTTAGCGACATAAAAATTACAATTGTTTAGAATGAAAAAACCCCTATCTACCTCCTAGCCGATATTATCCTATCGGCACAGCGGTTAGTAATGTGAACATCACAATTGTCTTGGGAGATAAGCTCTGGTCTACTCGACCATGGTCGATACTATCCCATCGACACAATGATTAGTGATCTAATCATCACAATTGTCTGGGGTGATAGAAAAATTCTACGCGTGGAGGGTATGATGGTGTCACTTGCCTATACCATTAGGTGGTAAATTTCTCTTCTGAACATACACATATAAACATTCATATATAAGTTATTTCATTTTTTATAACTACCATTATTCTGATATATCTTTGTGCATCTACTAACATGCATATTTACTCTGTTGTGTAACTATTCATCATGTATAACTGTCATATCATGCATCTCTTTTATCTCATGCATATTCTTTATATCTTTTCTGTCATGTATATATTTGTAATCTAACAATATGAATAATCTAACTAAACTAGAGCATACATAAAATAAAATATATATTCTGAAACAAAGAAAATTACAAAAATTTAAAAATATAAATACTCACCTAAGTTGTCACTAAGGTCTTAATCTTTAGTAAATAGCTCGGCGTCGCGATAACTTCTTATGTTGAGCTTATTAACCTATATACTATTCAACTTTAAAATTTAAACACTTTTTGTTAATCAAATTAATCTTTCTGCTTATGATTAACTTACTTGAATTTTATAGAGCCGTCCTACGAATAACTTCCACTCGCTTGCCCCAAACTTGCCGTCTGAGGTAATCAACCTAAAATCTTAAAAGACTTAGAAATTATGGATATCTTAGTTCATAAGGTGATTTAACTCAAAATATAATTGGTTTGTCAAAACATATCTTAAATGATTTTTCGGCAACCCAACACTTCTCTGAAGCTACCAAAACCTCTTCCCTTTTCCTGTCCTATCTTCTCAATCTTCCCTTCCTCTTTGCTGAATTCCTGCTAAAACCCCTACGGAAACTCGCAAATCACTTTAGACACAATATCAACACCTTTGACTTCTACTATAAATGAACAATGAAAAAAGTGAGAAATATCTCAAAATGGAAGCAAGAGGAAGGAAATGAAGTCTCAAATATCGTTAATTTGTACTTATCCATTTCGTTTTGGAGATCCAAATCATAGGTTGCGACAATTTGACGTGCGCCTGCGCAAGTTTCTGACTCTAGCACTGTAGCTAGAGTCGTAGTTACCCCCAAACCAAGAAGAAATGATGCGAGATAAAGAGGGAATGAAGCAATTAGCGTAAAATAAGGGGATTCGTACTATTCGATTTTGTCTTCAGAGTCCAAAAAGAGAGCTGCAGCTCTTGGCGAGTCACATGTATGGGATTTTCTCGCGACTTATGTTACAGGAGCCGCGCGGGAGCCTTTTCCGAGTACGATCGAGATTGCGAGAAGGAAATCAGGTGAGGAGGAGGAATTCGAAGGCTCGGAGAGTCCCATTTGAGGTTACAATGCTTGTGCGGGAGATTAGGAATAATTAGGCTTAATTAAAGTTACATAAATTTATAGCTTCCTAATTTTATCTCTCAATTCATTCATAATAAATATATAGTGCTTTATTTTGAATTGATCGTTTTGATGCTTAGAATTTTTTATAAAATTGATTCAGTTGAAATTTGAGAATGTGAAATTTAGGATATATTTTCAGTCCGCAAAATTTTCTTACTTAATTTCTCAAAACTTGTTATTACATATACATCAATCATGGATAATTATTTATAGTATATTTGACAAGTTGACAAGTCTTAAATTGATAAAAATTAGGTTTTTTATTGATAAAAAAATATTAATACAACTTTGTAACATAATTAGAATGATCCAGACGACAATGCAATAACATGAACTATTTTTCTACAGACAGATTTAATACTCAGAAATTTGAGGGATGTATGAAGGTTGGATCAGTTGTATGTTTAGAGAGAGATTTTCCTTGGTATAATGCTTAATGCATTTCAACACTGCTAATCACCTTCTCTGATTCGACAAATCGAAATTTACGAGCTTTGCAAGGAATTTAGTTATACATTTTATATTATGAGTAAGCTTATTGATTGAAATCAAATTACAGTTCAATTATGGAACATATAAAACAGAGGAGGGATTAATATCTTAAGGAGCTCCACGTCTCATTTCCCAACAATGTTTGAGTGTGATTCGTCTGCAATTCTCACCGATCTAGATAAAAGCCTCTTGATAGTTGATTAGAGTATTGCTATCTCCGGTCATATGAGTAGTGACATTTGAATCTATGAGCCAAGTTTTGAATTTCCCATTACTGGCAAGATGGGAAAATGATATATTACCTTGGTGTTTCATTAGGTTGGCATGCTGCTCTAAATAAACTCCAAAGAGTTTTTTCAGGACTTCAAGTTGTTCCTTGGTGAATAATTTCGTCAATCCGTTGGATGTGGTAGCAGCATTCACCCTTTTGCCTTGATTCTTCCCTATCTAGTTTTCCAATCAGCAATCTTTCCATGGAGTTTCTAACTTTTTTGTCTTTGATATGCCCAATTTTTTTGCAATAATCATATGTTGGACGATTCTTCTTGATCTTTGAGTCATGGGAAGAATTATAGGTGTACAGAGCTGAACTTTCAGTGCTAGCGAAACCCCATTTCTAGTCGCATTAGCTTCTTGTTGTCTTCTCTCCTAACTTTAGCAAAGGCTTCACGCGAGATGGAAGTGGCTTTATTCCCACGATCCTCCCTCTCACCTCATTGAATTCTTGAGTTAGTCCTACTAGAAATTTGTTGGTCCTCTTTCTTCTCGATGATGGATTTAAATGTCACGGCATCTTGTAGACATTTCCACGTGTCCAATTGCAGCCAATACTTTGTCAGAGTGTTGAAGTATTGAGTGATGCTTAGCTCACCTACGAATGTGATGAAGCTTGGTTTCGATCTCAAACAACCCTGCAGTGTTTTCAATGCTGAAATATGTTTCTCTTGCAGCCTACCAAAGTTTTACGACAGTTTTGTATAGCAGAAAATTCTCTCCCACTTCAGTGGTCATTGAGTTGACTAAGCAAAAGATAACCATATGATCTCGATTATTTAATGTGCGGCAGGTTGGTTTGTGATCTCAAGAACTATGCCCTCTTTCGTGCGGTAGTCTTCTTTTCCTTTATCACAAATGTACATGAACATGGATTGGGATCATGAAAAGTAGCTATGGCCGTTAATTATGATATGTAATAAATTTTGAGAGTTTAGGAGTTGTTTGGAAAAAATTCCCGATCTCTGACTCAAAATTCACATTAAGAGTAGAATTTGACATCTGGCAATCTTTTCTCCTTCACCATGTTGCTGATGTTCATTTCTGCATGTAACAGTTTCATGACCCATCTGATTGCATTTGGTGAACTTAGCATCTAAATTAAGGAAGACCCTTTTTTATTTCCACAATACTGGCAAGGTGGATATGATTTCTTTTGATTTTCATTCTTTCTTTTTGCACTGGCTGATGTTGTACTTGCTGCATTTCCTTCAAAATCCTTCTTATTCATCCTTCTGTTTTTAGCCATGTTTTGATGCTTGGCTGCGAAAGCTCCCTCAGTTGTTGATTCCGTCCTCACTAGTCCTCTTTGTTCTTGTGCTTACAATGCGTCAAGAAATTCTGCTAAGGAGTTTTTGATAGATCCTTTGTATTCTCCAAGGTAGTGATGGCTGCTTCTCATTTTTCAGCTACTATAACATGGATTTTTCCTGCAATTCTTTAGTCAGCAACTACAGATACAAGAAGCATCACATTGTTTGCAGTACATAGAAGCATATTAGAGTATTCTTTAATCGTCTCGGAATCTTTCATTATTTGAAGTTCAAATTTGCTGATCATATTCTAAACTTGCATCCCTTTAATTCTTTTATCTCCTTCATGTTCATTCGTGAGATAATACCATATCTCTTTTGCCGAATTCAGAAACATGATATGACTGAAGATGGTGGATGGGACAGCAACA
Organism: Phalaenopsis equestris; assembly: GCF_001263595.1. NCBI lineage: Eukaryota > Viridiplantae > Streptophyta > Magnoliopsida > Asparagales > Orchidaceae > Phalaenopsis > Phalaenopsis equestris. Next base: position 158,774 of record NW_018164492.1, read on the forward strand.
CATTGTTTGCAATACATAGAAGCATATTAGAGTATTCTTTAACCGTCTCGGAATCTTTCATTATTTGAAGTTCAAATTTGCTGATCATATTCAAAACTTGCATCCCTTCAATTCTTTTATCTCCTTTATCTCTTTTGCCGAATTCAGAAACATGATATGACTGAAGATGGTGGATGGGACAGCAACGAACAAGTAGACCTTTGCATTTGATTCCCTTATCTTTTTATCTTTCTGCTTTTTTATCCGTGCCATGGTGGGACTATTCAGAAGTGCAGGATTTCAGTCTTTTTCCACTGTCTCCTAACAATCTAAAGCTTCCAAATAATCTGGTACTTGTTTCCATCAGACACCGGTGGAGCAATTGTGGAGAGAATAGTTTTGGCTTCCATGATGCGTCAAATTTGCACATTGATCCCTCAAGAAGATGCTCTGCTACCGAATGTTGTAATTTGTGAATCAGGAAGGAGAAGACTATGCTCCAGGAAAGATGAGGAAATTCAGAGCTACGAATTTAATTCAGCAACAAAAAAACTTCACACTTTAATTTTTAACATTAGAAACAATGCAATTTAAAACTAAATTAATAATTAACCAGTAAAATCATGGTCCTAATACCATGTCATGACCCCACACATGAATAACCAACACCAAAAATAGGAACAACTTGAAACATTCTACTAAGCAATGTTTATGACTCCACATCAGCAGTCCTAAACACATCTTCTAACGCGTAGACATCTAAGGAATCTCTAGATTACCAAACTATTGCTGCGCCTGTAGTCTGCAGGTGTTTTCCAAAGTTGCTTAGGGATTAAAAAATTGATGCAGATGTCCCCCGCATCCATCCCAAGTGTACCCATGAAGGACCGAACCAGTCCACGCTCAACATCACCAGCCCCAAAGGCTGGGCCGACTCCCATAGGATGTTTTTGCTTAACTAGGATTAGTATTAGGGCTAGTTTTGCTTAAGACTTATAAATATGCTTTTTGAATTATTTATGGAATTTTGGTTGATTTTATGTTATTAGAGATTTTATCTAGTTTTCCCTTCGCAGAGTTCTGTATCGTATTCTCTCTCAAGTGGTGTGGCTGTAGCTCGATTGAGAATAGGTGGTGGATCTCTCCTGACATCGTACTTCACCTATATTGCCACCGATTGGTGCAGTTTTTCCTGCTCGATGGCAACTAGAACTCATCTTTCCTCTCCCAATCCTTGTGGTTTTCTCATATTTTGCCTCTGTGCTGGTCTACAAACATCCCCAACAGTTATTCTGATCCTCTCACCTCTTCTAGGAACCTTAGAGCGGTGTCAAACATTCTATCAGCGCGCAATTTATTTGAAGGGATAATTCTGACAATATGTAATAAAAAGGTTCATTTTTTTGTTTCCGGTTAAAGTAGTTGGGCTATGGCTAACAATGATTACGGTGGGTTCATATGGAATACTATTATCAGTTTTTCTAAGTCATTTTGAATCGCTAGGTTAGTCCTGATCTCTGCTGAATCAAATTAAAATAAATTTCGCTAGATTAGTTCGGTATAATGTCAAGTTTATGATCTATTCATTGCCCTGAATCATTCAACATTTATCCTATCAACACATTTCACATACTCAAATTATCCGAGTATAGTTTTCTGCTATCTTATTGTCAGTAAGTTCTATTCACGTTCTCTCTTTAATATATATGTTCAATCCTTACTAGTTTTCTTATAGTCTTACCCATCTTAATATGCTTATTTATTCTACTAGAACTTTGTTAATTAGTAATTTCTTTTGTTGTCCAACACTCAAATTTAGTTGTTTTATAAAATTTACTTTCAAGTTTATGTACATTCTCCTATAAAATATTACTCTTGAAGCACTTCTCTATTTTAAAACAATCAATTCTAACTCTAAAAGTTATGCTTTAATTTATCTTATCAATCTTTTGTATAATGAATCCTTGATATTCACAATATATTATAACTATATATCACTTGAAATTCCGATAAATTTGATTCAAAACTGTCAACTTTACATCTAGCAAAATTTTCTACCATATTATCACACTTTATTTTCTTAGTTCTTAGCTCTTCAAGGGAATATTCCATTGTTCTAACTAGCTCAACTGTTAACTCTTTATCATCACAAATAATTTTAACGTTCCATCCATTGTTTTGACTTTTTGATTGTTTGAAAAATTGACTCACCTATCAACACTCTATTTGCAAAGAATATACACGCAAGTAACCAAACATCAATATATTTCGCAAGATCTTTATAATTAATAAAAATTAGGTTAATTCCATGTTGATTTCTAACACAATCTTACAATGTTAAGTTTTGTGGTAACTTAATAATAATTATTGCTTCATTTTATATTTCGTTGATAATTTAAATATTTTTTTGGCACATATCTTTTTTTCTCAATTTCTAGTAATTCTCGTGGGTCTCGGTTATATGACTCTTTAAAACTTATAAAAATTCTATTAATATGCTTTCATTGCTCTTCTTACACATTGCTCTTCTATTAATATGCTTTCATTGCTCTTCTTACAAATCGGCTATATGACTCTTTAAAACTTATAAAAATTCTATTAAAAATTCTATTAATATTTACTTAAATCATTCAAATAATATTTTTTCTAGCTTAAAATCAAATTGAGCGTGATATTTGAAGCTTAGGTTCTAATAACCTTTCACATAAATTCAATATATGGTGCATACTTTTGATTCCTTATTATTATCATAATATTTGTGCATGTTCTTTTATTCTCAAAGCAGTACTAATGTGCAACCTTTCTAGTCATTTGACATCCTCTTAATCTTTATGATTTTATTTGGCTGATTAATTGGACAATCTACACCAACATCTCCCATAACTCTCAAATCTCAATCATCATCTAATTTGGATAAATAACTCTTTATGTTCATACATCTTTTGAGGTTCAGTCGACATCAACTTCTGAATTCATCTATGATATGCTTTTTGAATCTGTTCTTTTTGCTCCTCTTAAAAGGATTCTTTCCTAGTATTCCTTTTTTTTGTAAATATCTCAAAATAAAACTTCCAATATTTCATCTATGTTTTTAATTCTCAGTACGTGTAACTTTATCAATATTTCTATCATTTTTTATTACCATTTTTTTGTATTTTTTTTCTTCTCTTATCATACAGAGTTACAATTTCTACTTTTCTGGGTCCCTTGTTCCTTCGAAAACTTCTAGCTTCCTTATAAATTCATAAGTTTCAGTTGGATTGATCTCTTTAATTTTTAGAAGCACCTGTTTTTGGTATTACTATTTTGTATCACCTCTTTCTATTATCTAATCTTATTACTAATTTTAGATCTCTGTTTCTACGCTCTTTTAGAACTTTTGCAGTTTCATGTTGAACTAGTTAGCCTATAACTTTCACCTTTTAAATTGTACCATCTTATCACATGGAAAATATTTATTTTGATTTCTTTATTGGTATTTCAATGATATTTATTGTATATACTACCTATATTTTGTGGTTAGCTTTCTATTGAAACTACTTTACAATTTTAAAAAGAAAAATTTTCATTCTAAGTGAAAAAATGATACATCTATGATTTTGTAACTCGACATTTGAAAATAGCCGTCTTTCATTGCATACGATGGTCCTTGCTATTGTAGCCTGTAAATCATGCATAACTTCTGACATTACCTTTTTATCCCTTATTCAAGCCAACCGTGAATGTTTGAGGAGGTTTTAAAGAAAATAAACAGTGGAAAGTCCGTAGGACTTAATGACATCCCAATTGAAGTGTGAAAATATTTAGGAGATTTGAAAGTTTCTTGGCTTACTAAACTCTTTAATATTATTTTAAAGACTAAAAAGATGCCTGAGGAGTGGAGGAAGAATATTTTGGTCCCCATTTTTAAGAATAAAGGGGATGCACAAAAGAGTGTGCAAATTATAGAGGAATTAAGTTGATGTGTCATACTTTAAAACTATGGGAGAGGGTGATTGAACATAGATTAAGACGTATCACAAAGATTTCTCATAATCAATTTGGTTTTATGCCAGTCAGGTCTACCATGGAAGCTATACATTTATTGAGAGGTTTGATGGAGAAGTTCAGAGATAATAAGGGGGATCTACATTTGATTTTTATTAGTTTAGAAAAAACTTACGACATGGTTCCAAGAGATGTCCTTTGGAGCATTCTTGAGAAGCAAGGTGTTGATATGACTATATTCAAGTCCTTAAAGATATGCATACTAGAGTTGTTACTTGTGTTCGACCTGAAGGAGGATTGA
>NW_018164492.1:163125-169606 GCF_001263595.1 Phalaenopsis equestris
GACATTTACAGGAGGATGTACCTTGGTATATGCTTTTTGCTGATGATATCCTTCTCATGGATAAGACGAGTGAAAAAGCCCAGGAAAAAATTGAATTATGGAGGTTTACATTGGAGTTTAAAGGCCTTCATTTGAGTAGAACTAAAACTGAATACATGGAATGTAATTTTAGTAGGTAGTAGTAGCTTACAGAAGTGTAACTTTGGGTAATCAAATTATTAAAAGGTGTGAACGATTTAGATATCTCGGGTCTGCTGTTCAAAGCGATGGTGATATAGATGGGGATGTTAATAATAAAATTCAAGTTGGTTGGTTGAAATTGAGGAATGCTTTGGGCCTTTTGTGTGATAGAAAAGTGCCGCTTAGACTGAAAGAAAAATTTTATAAGAGGGTGGTGAGACTTGCAATGCTCTATGGCGCTGAATTTTGGCCTTTAAAAGAGAAACATAATACTAAGTTAAGTGTTGCTGAGATGAGAATGATTAGGTGGATGAGTGACTTTACACTTAGAGACAAAATGCAAAATGAATATATCCGGGATAGGGTTGGTGTAGCTCCAGTGACGACAAAATTAGAGAGAGCCATCTTAGATGGTTTGATCACATTAAACGTCTACCATCTGATGATCCGATTATGAGAGTAGATGTTTTAGATTTGACTTATGTTAAGAAAGGCAGAGGTAGACCTAGTAAGACTTAGGCTTATTGAATAAAAAATGATCTTAATTTATTAGAACTAAATGAAAATATGACACTAAATAGAACGTAATGGAGAAAAATGATTCATGTAGTTGACCTCACGTAGTGGGATTAAGGCTTTGTTGTTGTTGTTGTTATATCCATGTCAACCATCAACCCTCCCATAATATTTTCTAGTGCAAACAAATCCCTTCAAGTTACCTATAATATTTTGTTGTGAAAAATGACGACAATAAAGCGAAAAATAGAACGAGAAAAATTGCACGCAGAAAAAAAAACACCAGAGCGACACACATATTTACGTGGTTCGACAAATTTGCCTACGTCCATGAAGCTGCAAAGGATTTTATTTCTTTGAGGAATTACACCGTCGAGCGTCTCGACGTTTACAAGAAAATCTCTATTTTCTTTTCTCTCTTCCTCTCTTTCTCTCTTAGAGGACTTGGCTTGGCCCCTTGGTTTATTTATGACAAGCCAAAAAAGACTATTTATAGAAACCAAAAGAGCGGTAGGTGGAGGTAGGTGAGCGGTAGGTGAGATGTGGTAGGTCAGCGGTAAGTGAGATTCTTAATTAGAAAACTAATTAAATTACGGTAGACCGGGTTTCTACATTGCCCAACAATATTTATTCTCTCATGTTTATTCTAGTTTTATTTTCTAAAATTTATATTTTAAATTATTTTCCAATCCAACTCAATTTAAAGCCATGATCTTCATGCCAGAAGACCAGCTGAAGTCGAGCACAACTTCAGTTTCTCACGAGTAACACCCTTAGTTGACATATAACCTTCAATGTAGCATTGTACCTCCAAGCTCTTTTCTGGGTTACGCTTGTATCTGCTAACAACTCTCACTGCATGAGCAATATTATGCCTCAGTTGAAAGCCCTTCTCATCAAGTCCAGTCGTGTACCTCTTATTGTCATCAAACGCAGTCTTCACCTTGTACACCCACTTGTTGTGCAATCCTTCTTTTCTGGTTGAGTTCTGTTTGTTCCCAAGTCTCTCTGACAGAGAATCTGTCTCCTCTTTCTTGGTCAACTCCTACTTGCTCGAATTCTCATCTTGCAAGATTTCTTTATAGCTCTAACTCATGTGACCCTCATGTGTCCACGTCTGAGTAAACCTGTAGTCATATACAGTGTGTCAGTTTTCTTACCCCGAACCATTATTAATGCTCTTTTGGTAACCTTCCAGGTGCTATCTGAGAACACCACTGAATGACCACCTTCATTGAGCTACCCAACAGAGATGAGGTTTTTTTTCAACTTAGGAACGTGTCAAACCTTTTGCAAAGTCCATTTGCTCTTGTTAGGGATTGCAATATCAATGTATCCCATCCCCACCACGTCCAAAGATTTTTCATCAGACAAATAAATCTTCCCAAAGTTACCGGCAACATAATTTCGCATCAACTCCCGACGGGAAGATGTATGAAAGAAAGTCTCTTGTTAGGGAGTACAATATCAACGTCTCTCATCCCCATCACGTCCAGAAATAGTGCACAATGTATTTCTTTAGTTACAACATTAGTGTCATCATTCTCCTTCTTCTTAGGATTCCTGCAGTTCATTTTTATGTGGTCTGCCTTACCACAATTCCAGCAGGTTGCCTGCTGGCCTGACTTTGATTTTGATCTTCCTCTGTTTGAGTTCTTTTCTTGTGATCTCCCTCTGTAATCAACAATCGGTGTCGAACTCGAACCCGAGGTCTCGCCAAAATCTTTCTTGTGTACCTCAGCCAAAATTAAATCACAAATATCATCATATTTTAGTTTATATTTACCTGCAGAACTGCTAACTGTCATTCACATGGCTTTCTAGCTATTTGACAATGAAACTAACAATATCAACGCACGTATCTCATCATCAAAATTAATTTCAACAGACGACAATTGATTTGTGATAGTATTGAAATCATTCAGTTGTTGAGCAACAGATACCTTCCACAATCTTCAAGTTGAATAACTATTGAATAACATTTTCATCAGATGCACATTGTTATTCGCCTATGACTTTTCATACATACCTGATAAAACCATCATGAGATTTGCATTAGTCTTTTCCTTGATGACGTTGTGGGCAACCAATCTCGACAGGGTTAATCGTATGACCTCCAGAACCTGTTTAACCTAAAACTTAACTCATTTGCCAAAAAAATCAAACGGGCTTGCCAGCATAAGTCTGTCATTCTGGTACTGTTTATGTTATGAAAAACGACTATAATAAAGCGAAAAATTGAAACGAGAAAAATTGCACGTAAAGAAAAAAATATCAGAGCGACACAGATTTACGTGGTTCGACAAATTTGCCTACGTCCATGGAGCTGCAAAGGATTTTATTTCTTTGAGAAATTACAGCGTGGAGCGCCTCTACGTTTAAAAAAAAATCTCTATTTTTTTTCACACACAGATTTACGTGGTTCGACAAATTTGCCTACGTCCACGGAGCTGCAGAGGATTTTATTTCTTTGAGAAATTACAGCGTGGAGGGCCTCTACGTTTACAAAAAAATCTCTATTTTTTTTTCTTCCTCTCTTTCTCTCTTTCTCTCTTAGAGGACTTGGCTTGGCCCCTTGACTTATTTATGACAAGCCAAAAAAGACTATTTATAGAAACCAAAAGAGCATTCTTAATTAGGAAACTAATTAAATTACGGTAGACCGGGTTTCTACATTGCCCAACAATATTTATTCTCTCATGTTTATTCTAGTGTTATTTTCTAAAATTTATATTTTAAATTATTTTCCAATCCAACTTGAAAAGAACAAAAATTAATAAAGTTTACAATAGCCCCATCAATAGTGAACTTAATATTAATTAATTTATTATTACTATTATTTACCTCAATAATTTTATTTTTTTACTTCTTACTGCTAGTATTCCTACATTTTTATTATTGAACTTCTCAATGTACATTGGATTTATCCCCTTCACATATCAACTCCCTCTTCCAAAACGATCTTGTTCTTGGATGGCATTGTTTTCCTTCTATACTTCAGAGTTCTTTCATTTTCCTAGCATTGTGGCCTCTATGGTTTTTTATTTTGGGGTTTTTTGAAGTATATTGTATTTTCCCATATCGTATGCCCCGCGTCTAAAAGGCTATACACCCGACAGTCGGGATATGATGAAAAATATAAATTATTTTTTTGTACTTACAAGAGAAAGTTCATCCATAAGTAGTTATACATAATATCTACTAGCATTAAAAAAACAACAGACAGTAAAATTTTAAGCAAATACCTAGCAATGAAGTAGAACAACACCTAATGAGAATAAAAACTACAGAAAAAAAAAAATCAAATCCAAAAAGAATACAACTAAACTAAGGAAAAATATTACATCAGTACTACGCACATGGAGTAATGTGCGTAGCCAATGAAATCACTCTACGACATCCCACGCGACAGAAAAAAAAACGGCGCGGTAACACCGAGAATATTCCCCCCTCGTGTTATTCATGTGTTATTGTTTGTTATTCATGTGCTATTGTGTCCTGAAAATATTCCTGGTGTTATAATAACACAATAACACATCATAAACACATGAATAACACACAATAACACATGAATAATACGGCAAGAATATTCTCCGTGTTACCGCGCCGTCGGAGAATATTCTCGCCGTATTATTCATGTGTTATTGTGTGTTATTCATGTGTTTATGATGTGTTATTGTGTTATTATAACACCGAAAATATTCTCAGAATACAATAACACCTGAATAACGCACAATAACACATGAATAACACGAGGAGAATATTCCTCGTATTACCACTCCGTTTTTTTTTCCTGTCGCGTGGGGTGTTGTGGCTTGATTTCATTAGCTACGCACATTACTCTATGTGCATAGTACTGATGTAATATTTTTTCCTAAACTAGTAAACATACTTAAAAATGCCGAATTCAATATGTTGTTGGAAAAATATGCTCACATATGAAGGTCTCCAAATAATCTAGTAGAACCTGTTTTAATAAAAATTTTAATGATTGACTTTGACAAATCAAAATTTTTCTGTAACATTTATTGGGCAACTTATTTATGTGAGAAAGCTAATCAATTAGTTGTTATCTATATGAAAATTATAATTCTGATCATGAAATTTACATATTTATTTTCTTGGGCTTGGTCGTGCAGGTAACTGATGCCAAGCTGATATGGGTTGATCGGTTAGGTTTTGACCTGCACATATACTCTGAAGAAGGGAATTTTACCTGCCGGGTTCCTTTTCCGAGAGAAGTTTCGGATGAAAAAAGCTTAAAATCTTCTTTAAATTCCATGTTTCATCTTGCATGGGAGGTAGAGAAGGGCTACGCTGTTCAAGAGTTTGAGAGGATAAAGTTGTTGAAGAGGATAAGCAGGTGAGCATCATTTCACTTCCAAAAATCACTCCCTATTTTTGGAGAAATTATTACATACGGAGCACGTACGAAGAATTACATGCGGATTCCAGTAATATGCCGCCATGTGTGCTATATCGGGCCCACCTAACAAAAATATTAAAGTGAAACCGTAAAGCTTATTGGGGTGGAACCACAAATGTTATTGGGAGGGTTATTGGAGCATTAACTCCAATAACACTACAGTAACATCTCAATAATCCCCTAATAACCTCCGCAGTTTTATTGGAGTGGAACCGCAAATGTTATTGGGAGGGTTATTAGAAAGTTATTGGAGCATTAACTCCAATAACACTGCAGTAACATCTCAATAATCCCCAAAAATCTTCGCAGTTCCACTTCAATAAACCTCCCATAACCTTCCAATAACCACCGCGGTTACACTTCAATATCCCCATGCATAAACACCCGCAATAACTTCATAATAATTTCCTAAAAACCCCTCAATAATTTTCACGGTTTCACTTCAATAACCCCATAATAGCCTCCAATAATCTCCTCGTGACATTATATTACTGGAGTCATCATGTAGTTCTGCGTACGCGCTCTGTATGTAATAATTTCTCCTGTTTCTATTTCTATTGTATCTTGTTTCAGAGATCCATTTAGTCAAATCTAAGTGCAATAGAAAATTGATCTAGTCAATACTATCGTATATTTTTTAAGTGAAACAACTGATTCATACTGATTCTTTCCTTGTCATTCAAGATTTTTGAGGTGTTAAAGCTTTAGAATTTTTTTTTTTTTTTTCATAAGATGCAGTGAAATGATTATTTGGGGTTGATTTGATGCATCAAGAAAGTAAGTTATTGTAAAATGAGTTTTGCACATTTTTTTCAGTAGCTCTCTTTCTCTGTCGATGTGCTATTTGTTTGGGCTTGATTTTGTGAGACCCTCAAACAAATGTGGCAACGCTGGAGTTGGCTAAAGTTTTAAGGGGATGAAATTCTTTGATGTAGAGTTATATATATATATATATATATATATATATATGTAGCTGCTATGGACTAAGGGTGTAAACGGTCCGAACACGAGTGTGTGTTCGGCTCATTTATATTTTGAGCTCAAAAAGTGTGCTCGTGTTCGGCTCGTTTACTTAACTAGTCGAACACGAGCTTTTCACGACCAAAGAGTCATTTTAACAACCATAATCATGTAGCAATAAGACAATAAAGATTTGAGCAAAATTTAAAAATTATTATTTATATTAAAACATCATTTGAATCTAATTTAATAATTTTTATTTTATTTTCTTAATCAATAATTTAATTGATTATAAATCTTTGTAGTCTTGCAGTCAATTAGATTTTTTAAAAATACTGCTTAATATATATATATATATATATAAACCGGATGAGTAATATTTCGAGACAAAACAAGCCG
>NW_018164492.1:170658-171051 GCF_001263595.1 Phalaenopsis equestris
TATCCAACACATAATCAAAAGAGAGAAATAACTAGTAATGACACCATAAATTTTAACGTGGAACTCATAATAAAATAAAATCACAAAGTCTAGCATAACTGAAGAAATTTACTATAAATTGGATATGTCCATCTTCCCACAAGCGGGAAAGGGTTGAACACTCTGACTCAAAAGGTTACATCGAAATCTGTGTTATGCTTTGAGATTTGTGTCGGAGAAAATATCAAAATTTTATAAATTGGATATGTCCATCTTCCCACAAGCGGGACTCTGACTCAAAAGATTACATCAAAATCTGTGTTATGCTTTGAGATTTGTGTCAGAGAAAATATCAAAATTTGAAATAATTTATTACCACATTTTAATATATATATATATCTAACAAAAATATTG
>NW_018164492.1:171343-190336 GCF_001263595.1 Phalaenopsis equestris
TTACTTACTTACTTACTTACTTACTTACACAACGGAGATGTCTAACTCTATGCTTAGCTCGTGGAACTGGTTCTCCTGTTTGCGTATCATGTAGTTCGAATCCAATCATACGCAACCTAAGAATTCTTTTTTATTATTTGGTAGGCTGGCTGGACCCAAGCCGTGGGAATGACAAGACTTGGGAATGGCAACTGCAGCAATATATATATATATATATATATTTAAAGAAGCTAATATTAGATTTTTTTCTTAAATACCTAAAAATTTTTTTATTTATTTATTTTAAATGAATTTCATCCATTTTTTTATATGAATTTGGAATGAAGAAGGTGAAAGATCATAAGACGAAATCTAGAAGAGAAAAATTGAAAGTAGGAAATAAGGACACAGAAGACTAAAATGTGGGAATAAGGAAAGATTTTCTGTTCTTTTTTTTTATTTGAAATGAGGAAGTTGGAAGGACATAAGGCGGAAGACGGAAGGCTAAAACCTAGAAGTCGGAATGACATAATAAATGCATATTTTATTTTTTAATTTTTTAAAATAAAATTGCTTTTGATGCTATGACTCATCTTAAGTCTATAAATAGAGGCAATGGAAGAGGAGAAGAATCACAAGTGAGGAGGAGAAGGAGGTGAAGAGAGAGAGAGAGAGAGAGAGAGAGAGAGAGATTGAGTCTTTTGGTAGCGAGATTTTTCAAAAGAAGAAAGTAGTCCACATCATACGCAACAGACGAGCAATGAGATTTTCTTTCGTGTTGTGGCCAAGAAGCAAGTCATCCCCTTTTTACTTAGCTGACAAATAATGGAATCTTTTTTATGTTACGACCAAGAGGAAAGTCATCCCCGTTCTACGTAGTAGACGAACAACAAGATCTTTTTTTATGTTGCGGTCAAGAGGAAAGCCATCTCTGTCATGCGCAGCAGGCTAGCAACGGATCTTTTTTTGTGTTGCAGTGAAGAGGAAAGTTGTCCCTATCTTGCATAGCAAACGAGCAATGAGATTTTCTTTCCTGTTGTGACTTAGAGAGAAGTCATCCCCGTCCTGCGTAGTAGGCATGCATTGAGATTCTTTTAATGTTGCAGCGAAGAGGAAAGTCATTTCCATCTTGTATAACAGGCGAACAACGAGATATTCTTTTGTATTGCAATCAAGAGGAAAGTCATACTTGTCTTGTGTAGCAAGCAAGCAACGAGATCTTCTTTTGTGTTTCAATGAAGAGGAAAGTCGTCCCTGTCTTGCGTAGTAGAAGCTTAACAGGATTTTCTTTCGCCTTACAGTATAGACGCAAGTCGTCCCCATCTTGCATAGCAGGGGAGTAACATGATCTTCTTTTACGTTGCAGTGCAGAAGAATGTTGTCCCTGTCTTGCGATCAAACAATCAATGGGTTTTTCTTTCATGCTGATGTCGCGCATTCCTGAGGAGATTCTCGTGTTGCTCTTCCACATTCTGGAGGTAATTAAAAAATATTGTAGTTTTCCCACTGCACTTTGAGGGGATGATTTTTTATGCTTCTGTGGTGGCGATATCTAGAGAATATCATCCTCCTGAAGATCAACAAAAGCACCAAAATTCTAAAAAGGCATCCACAACCATTTGAGTATGAGTCGTCCTCTTGTATCCTTTGCACTAATTCTTGTTGATCTTTATGAAATTTTCAATCATCTGATATGACATTTGTAGATGATGAGAATGTATTTCATGATTGCTTAGAGGTTGTTGTGGCTTCTTAATCATGCAAAATTTTGCAATTAAAATTAGTACACACACTTTGTGAAATAGAGAATTGCGTACCTTTTGAGACTCGTGCCTTTGAAAGTTGTGCCCTCTCAGGCTTATGCCTTATAGGAGCATAAAATGAACTGATGTCTTCTTAGGTTTGTAGCATTCTTTATGTACCTGTGCCTTTTGAGGCTTGTAGCCTTCTGAGGTCTTTGAGTAGAGAGTTTGTCAATCACTTGCTCTCGTGAACTATTTCTAGTGAGAACCCTGTCCAGTACTAGTATTCTATCGAAACTTGCCTTTTGGGCTTGTCTTCCAAAGGCATTGTAGTTACCCATTGAGTCTTGCCTCGGCTCGACTTTTAGGAGCACCGGATCTTTTCATCGATTTCTGCCTCTTGAGCTTAACTTACAGGGACATGGTAGTTTTTCATTGAGTCTTGCATCTTGGGCTCGACTTCCAGAAGTTCTGTATCTTCTCATCGATTCCTGCTTCTTGGGCTCGACTTCTAGGGGTAAGGATGGAAATCTTGTCTATCGTTTGCCCTCAAAGGGACTTTCTGCACAAAAAAATTTCTGTGAGAGAATAAGAAATTTTGAATGAATGACAATTTTTAAAGTAACATGAAAAATCATGCTAGAATAAAATTAGGAGTTTTTATGCCAGTCTATTACACAATAAGATAATTTGTATTTCTCATTTGATAACTCCTATGATTTTTTCTGGTTCTCATCACCTCATTATATTAAGTAGCGACCCATGTCACCTTGGCGTATCAGACATTCAATTTCTTCTTTTAATTGAAAACATCTTTCTGTTGAATGCCCTTTTACTTATTGGAAATGACAATATTGAGATTGGTCTCCACCAACTGAATTTTTTAATAGCTTTGACCACTTGACGACCTTTTCATCCATGATGACATTAGGATGTTGACACGTGACGTGTTGAGAGGCATGTATTCTTTTTCTGATCGCAGTTCACGATTATCCATTGTTCTGAACTTTTTTTTGCTGTGAGATTTGATTGGTATCCCCGACGTTATTCTTATGCTTGCCCCCCAATCATTCAAATTGTTCCTTGTGTGCATTGATGACATCATCTGTAGAAATTTGAGCTTCAACACTATGGAAAAGATCGGCGTAAGACCGAAAGGTCTCCCGCATCAATGAAGAGTAGAAAGGTCCTAGGCGGAGCCCTTCAAGAAAGACTCGTCTAGGAAATTCTTGATCCAATATCGGAATCTGGCGTGCTTCAGTGGATAACGCGTGGAATTAGTCCTTAAGGGATTCACTCTCATTCTGGCGAACTCCCAATAAGTGGAATGAATATTTGATGATCAATTTATTTTCTATGAACTGCTCTACGAATAGTCTGACAAGCTCATTGATGGTGTTGATGGTGCCCCCCGAGAGGGAGTCAAACCATGTACGAGCTTGACCCTTGAGAGTCGTAGGGAACTTGATAGAGAAGCATATCAGAGGCACGATAAATGTGCATGATAGTTCGATCATGGTCAACGTACTTGTATGGGTCAGTTACCCCTTCATAGACATCAATATTCAGGAATTTAAAGCCTGCTGGGATAGGGTGTTCGAGAACCACGTCAGCTAAATGATACGATTCTTGAAAGTTGCGTAGAGTGGGAAAGCGATCCCTTTTATCCAAAGGGAATTCTTCTCGATCCAGGCATCGTAGCTTATCACGGATGATATCAGCAGAAGCGACAGTAGGGCAAGGTAGTGCCAAATGAGTTGCATGAGATGAATGAGTGGAACTTGTAATGCCGAGGATATTGACATCTCGTTTCGGCAGGGAAATAGTTTCATCACTGGGAGAGAATACGGTGAGAGGGGTATTTCCTTTTGGATGTTGAACTTGTGGTAAGCAAGCTCCATCAGGGTGCAGGCATCTATTTTCATGGTAACTAGAGGGCCATGTGTTGGGACTCCTCCATTCTACATACTTGGTCTTCCAGAGAAGGACCTGAGGCATTTTTGCTACCAAGGTAACAACTTCCAAAGTGGGAGGATGCAGAGGCTTGACGCACTTGACTCCGTGACTGTCTTCTGGAATGATGGGTGTTGGAGTTAGATGCTCCGTTGTTGTGAGTGTTGCGTTTAGTGGCCATGCAACAAGTCTTGCAAGTACTTTAGTGGTGGGAATACTCTTTTTTCCACAGACGGCTCCAATTTGATGAGTGCAAGAAAATGCATGGTGGTAGAGTAGCAGAATATCATCTTAGTGTGGGACAAAGATTCAACACACGCTCATAAGAGAGAAAACAGTTAGTAATGACACTAGAAGTTTTTACGTGGAAAAACCAGAATGAGAATAAAACCATTAGATCTAGCCCAGCTGAAGAAACTCATTATAAACTGGATATTATATGTACAGTCCCTCGTCCTACGGGTAGAAAAGGGTTGAACACTCTTCGGAGTTACAACATTGGTGCACAAATGAACTTGTTGTAAGAAGTGAGCAGCGACCGATGACGACTATTGGGTTTGTTTTGTCAAACCAATCAGTTTATATAAATTTGTTGAAATTGGACTTCTGATAGATTCGTTATCATAGTATTAATCAACAGATTACTTCGAGATCTGTCAGGCTTTGAGATTTGTGTCAGAAGATTGGAATTTGTTGATGGTGTATCATATGTAAATACATAAGAATTGAGATGTAATGTGTGTGTGATACATAAGAATTGAGATGTTGTGTGTGTGTGTGTGTGTGTGTGTGAATAAAAAAAGCATTAAGCAAATTACAACCATTTTTCACCACTTTGAACAAGTCTCTGGAATGAATTTCAGTAAAGGTAAATTTGAAGTATTGCTGAGCAGATGGATTTCTACAGAGAAGAGAAATTGTATTTTAAATTACACTAATTTTAAAAGTGGCAACTTTCCTTTTAAATATCTGGGAGTTTCAATTAAACACTAATAAAAAAAAAAGATCATTCTTTTTGAGGATGTGTTATAAAAAGTGGTAAGGAAAATTTAGAGTTGGGAGAATTTTTTTTTTATCCTTTGGGGCATATTAACTCTTCTTCAAAGTGTGGTGAGCTCTTTTCCAATGTATATTCTCCAAACTTTTAAGATGACTAAGAGTATGCAAACTAAGTTTGAAAGGGTCTTCAATAAATTTTATGGGCTGACCATAAAAGTGGAATTCATTGGACTTCTTGGAGCAAACTTTGTAAATCTAAAAACGATTTTGGACTGGATTTCAGGTTTTTCCAACAATCAATGGAGCAAACTTTGGATTAAATTCAGAGTGAAGAATAACATATGGGCTCAATTTATGCATAGAAGATACCACAGGTTATCTCATCCTCCTTTGTGCTTTCCTAAACTTGGAGATTCTAGTATTTGGAAAGAACTTCTAAAGATTAGAGTGAAGGCTGAAGTCTTTCTATATGGGAGTTTGGTAATGGTGAAATTGATTTTCGGCGTGATGACTGAACTTTAATGGGTCCTTTAAAGAAAATCTGTCAGAATGATCATAATAGTCCAAAGAAGGTTGTTGATTACTGGAAGATTAATGATTTGGTAAAGTATATTGTTTTTTACCTTTTGACACTAGGAAAAATGATTCTGTTTTGGTCAAAAAGACAGGCAATGGATCTCTCTCCAAGCAAATTGCTACTAGTTTCTAGACTTCACAAAACTCTGAAAATGGTGATATAATTTGTAATTCCATTCTCAAACCATCAGAATCTTTATTTTTTTTTTGGCCTGGGGATTGAAATTTAAATTCTTATAAGTTGATGATATCTTAAAATTGAAGGGCCTTAGAATTCCTTCCAGTTGCCTGATGTGTAAACAGGAAGAAGAAAATTTTCCTCATCTTTTTTTCTATGTTTAGGTATGCTTTGACTATTTGGAGAGATTTAACTTTTGTTTACAACATATTCCTTCCTTAGTGTGTCTATACTTCTATGGAACAATGTGTACTTTGTTGGAGTAGTAATAATGGGATTTGTAAAAGTATCCTCAGCATGATGCTTTTCGTTGGGTGCTGGTTCTTTTGGATGGAAAGGAATGATAGAAAACATCAAAGCTTGAAACTCTCTGCTAAATAAATTATCAGTCAAATTAAATCTTTCATTGCAAAGACAATGGAATTTAAGAATCCTATGCATGTACTAATAGATCTAAATGTCAAGAATCTTAGTAAGAAGAGATATCATCTGGTTTATTGGAGGAAACAACCTTGGGCTTATCTGAAACTAAATGTTGATGGTAGCTATAAACAACATTCTGCTTGGGCATGAGGAATCATTAGAAATCATGAAAGGAAATATCTATTAATCATCTTTTCTCCATGTGATCCAATTTCTGTTCAAGCTGCTGAATTTTCAGATGTCTTATAGGCTTTGATGGTGGCAAGGAACTTTCATATTGAGACACCTATTATTGAAATGGATGATATGTCTATGTATCAAGTTTGTACAGGAACTCAACCGTGTCATTGGTTTGCTTGCTTAATCTGGAATAAAATCAAGGAACTACTGCCTGATTTCAGAATCCATTGGTCTCATGTCTGTAGAAGAGGCAAATAAACCTACATATCATCTAGCAAAGATTGGATCCAGTAAGGGTGATGTCTATGTGGGAACTTCAATGGATACATTGCTAAAATTATTGATTCATGGAGATAGTCTAGAATTTCCCTATCTAAGATCAGTCTGATATATATATATATATATATATATATATACATGTATATAGTATATATAGTATTATGTGCATGAAAGTGATGTAATTATTTTAGTGTTTCATCCAAAGTCTGTGAGATGGTGCAGAAAAAAAAGTAAGGCAAAAATTTTAGAAGGTGCGCATATAATAGGAGGTTATTGGGAAGGAGCTCCTCATAAAAGAAATAAAATAAATAAGAAGCCAATTTCCCCACCTTGGGGGCAGGTATGGCTCTTAATTTTTTTTTTATATAAATATTATTATTATTAATAGATAATATATAAAATATTATTATAAATATTATTAATATTTATTTTATACATTAACGAAAATATTAAAACTAATTTCTACATTAATTAATAAATTGTAATTAGTTTTTAATTAATTTAAAAAATAAAAATGAACAAATTAATTGGATTAAGAAAATCATAAATTTGCAAAATTTATGTTGTATTGAAATGTTTACAAAATTAAACAAATCAAATTAATTAAAGAAATTGAACAGATTAATCAACTGACATGACATTTACAAAAAAAATACTATCTTTAACAGCGAGGGGAATAGCACCTGAGCCCGGTGTATATCGAGAAGGTTGTCGTAGTGTTTATGATGCAATTGACGCTTTTGAAATTCTTCAATATCACTGCTTTCAATTGTATCATTCATAGCATCTGGTGACATCCAATAAATTTGTTCGTTGGGAATTGGTGTAGAATAAAATTGCGGTGTACTAAAATCCATGTTTATATAAAAAATGGGCACAAACATGAGAATGTTTTGAAATTTTAATTCTAAGGCTCCACCAATGATGGTTGTCATTTACAAGTTAAATGACGGAACCTCATATGCTGAAGTTACTACATATCTAGAGGAACCTGCATAGCTGGATAGTCCTATATAACTGGAGGGTTCTGCATAACCGGAGAGTCCCGCAAATACTGATTGGATGGGATAAATAAATGTTTCTAAATATTTTTGTTAACGAAACACAAAGATTTTCGTTTCAAGAAACACAAGAGCAAAAATATCCAAAAAAAAACATCTATTTTTCCTGCCCAATCAGTATTTACGGGACACTCTGGTAATGCAGAACCTTGCAACCATGCAAGACCATCCAGTTATATAGGACACTCCGGTTATGTAGTACCATCAGCATATGAAGTTCCATCATTTAACATGCAGTTGAAAACTACTACTGGTGGAGACTTGATTTAAAATTTCAGAATAATCTAATGTCCGCACCTATTTCTGATATATGCATGGATTTCGACACACCATAATTTTATTCGTCACCAAATCCCAACGAACAAATTTACTAGATGCCATGCTACGAATGACACAACTGAAAGTGATGATATTGAAGAAGAACTTCAAGAACATCAGGTGTGTCATAAACCACTACGACCGCCGTCTTGATATATAGTGAGCTTAGATGCTATTCTACCTCGACTTAAAAGATATTTTTTTTTGTAAATTAGTTGATTTAATTTGTTCAATTTTTTCAATTAATTTAATTTTTTTTTTAATTTTGTAACTAATTCAATAGAAAATAAATTTTACATATTTCAAGTTTTCTTAGTTTATTTAATTTGTTCAATTTTTTTTAATTAATTAAAAATTAATTGCAATTTGTTGTTTAATGTAGAAATTAATTTTAATATTTTTCTTAATGTATAGAATAAATAATAATAATATTTATAATAATAATTAATATATTATCTAATAACAATATTATTATTTAGAACACGAACTGTTCGCGAACAACGAACTTTTTTGATAGCCCTACCCCTAAGGGGTGCATCCTCTCAACATACGCGTCCCCAATGAGGGAAAATTTGCTCCTTTCTAATTTTTTTGTTTGGTTAGTTGGGAACAAAAGTTTCTTTCTATGGTTGGTAGAATTCAATTAGTTAAATCTACCATTTGGAGTTACTTATACTATTATTTTATTTCTTCAATCTTGCCAAAAGGTTTTTTTAAGAAAATTTCCTCAGCAGTAAATAATTTTATTAATCATAATGATAATAATAAGAAGATGCATGTTATTGGTTGGAATAAAATCATTTGAATTATGAGTATCTTTGGGCTTGGTTTACCTGCTCAAGATGTCATCAACATTATGTGTAAATCTAAGATCATTTGGAATATTTGTAGCTCTAACTCGATCTTATCTAATTGGTTTTTGAGTCATTATGTTTTGATTGGGTGCGTTTCTGAGAATTCTATCTTTTTTTTGAAAAGATATTCATAAAGTTGCTTTGAGAGTTAAAAAGTCTATTTCTCTTCAGGTTAATTTTAATAGTAAGCTTTCTTTGTATTATAATCCTTGGCTTAATAGTTTTTCTTTATTTGATAAATTTGGGGATTTTATTTTCTCATGACTTGATAAATACCAAGCTTTGTGATGTTATTATTAATGGTTATTGGGTTTTGTATACTAATGTTTTCATCCCTTCTCATTACATCCAAGAGATTTACAATATTCATATATCCAATAATGCTTCTTGTCTTTGGAATGGGGAAACTCATAAACCTGTTTATCTCTTACTCTATGAAAATTTTCTTGTCGTTGATTGGTATAAATTTATTTGGTTTAAGAGGTTCTCTATTAAATTTGTCATTTATAACTGCAAAATAGCTCATAATGATCTTAAAACATCTTGCATTCTCATTTATAAAAACATCACTGTTAATTTATTTTATACTTTATGCTCTAGTGATGAAGAATCTCATAATCATTTATTTTCTCAATGTCCTTTTCTAATTATCTTTTAAGAAATTATGTTCTTAATGAGAATTTTTTTTATTTTTTCAAGTGTTTTTTCATTCTAAAAATATTACTTGCCAAATTTATAAAAAATTTCATCTGCTGATAGTTCAAGTCTCTGCTTATTTTATTTGGTTTGAGAGAAATAACAGGATTTTTAATAAAAAGTTTATCCCTGCTAATATTCTTGCTCATAAAGTTCAATGAATGTTCAAAGAGAAGAGAGGAGAGTGAACATTTATGAAGGATATCCCTTTAGACTTAAATACTTTTTATAATCTTTAATGGGCTTCTTCATATTTGTTTGGTAAAAACATCACTATTAATTTATTTTATACTTTATGCTCTAGTGATGAAGAATCTCATAATCATTTATTTTCTCAATGTCCTTTTCTAATTATCTTTTAAGAAATTGTGTTCTTCATGAGAATTTTTTTATTTTTCCAAGTGTTTTTTTCATTTTGAAAATATTACTTGCCAAATTTATAAAAAAATTCATGCTGATAGTTCAAGTCTCTGCTTATTTTATTTGGTTTGAGAGAAATAACAGGATTTTTAATAAAAAGTTTATCCCTGCTAATATTCTTGCTCATAAAGTTCATTGAATGATCAAAGAGAGGCGTGGAGAGTGAACATTTATGAAGGATATCTCTTTAGACTTAAATACTTTTTATAATCTTTAATGGTCTTCTTCGTATTTGTTTGATTGTTATTCTTTTCTTGTTTTTGTCTCTGACTTTGCTTGATTTTTTTCTGGTGATAGTTTCAGTTTCTTTTGATGGTTTGATTGTTGTTTTTTGTTTTGTTATAATATTTTATTTTGTGGGTGTCTTATGGTTTGTTTTCTCTATTCGACTAAACTACTAAGTTGTCGGATTGTCTATGATTTTGGTGTGAATGTGTTGCTTAGATTTGGTTTTTCATGCTTTTGGAATTTTGGTTTGCAATCTTTTTCTTTGATTTCTGATCTCTTAGTCCTCTGTACTGATATCTTCATATATTTTTTTGATTTTTATTTTATTTTGGCTTTGCTTAAGTCTAGTAATGATGTTTTCCAACCATTACATCAAAATTCAATCATAATTGTAAATATTTATTTGGTAAAAATATGTATAGTATTTGAAAGGTAGTTTAATATTTTCTCTTTACGTCAAGAAAGTTTATCTGAGATCAATTTTTATCTTTTATCTTTCCTCTCATGTTCTTCTAATTTTTTGCCTTATTGTCCTGCTTTTTTGGATTTGCTTTCTGGTTTGGGAATTGATTTCTAGCTTGGTTTAACTTTCTTGTTTTTCTTTATCGTTTCTTTTAGAGAATAACTTCTAGTTGTTTTTGGTGTTCTTCTTGGAGTTGTGGATTTGGAATGCTCTGTCTTCATTTGATGTGGAGTTGTTGGAGATTTTATCGGTTGTTTTGGAGTTGTTCTATTTTGATGTTTTTTATTTTGATTGGTGATGTTAGTTTATGGTGTTACCGTTTCTATCTTTTGTCAAGTAATGATCTAATCATGGTATTAAAATTCAACCATACTATTAAATGTTTTGGAATTTTTTTTATAGTATTTAGATGATATTTTAGTATTTTTCTTCACGTTAGGTAAGATTTTCTGAGTTAAATTTCAATTCTTTTATTCTCCCTTTGTGTTATTTTCAATTTTTTTCCCATTGTACTATTTTTTTTGGTTTGGCTCTCTTGCTTGATTTTGGTTTTCGGTATTAGTTCTTGCTTTCTTTTCTCTTTTTTGTTTTCATTTTAGGGGAAATATATAATATTCTTTTGATGATCTCCCTGGAGTTGTTCGATTTGTTGTCATGTCTTCATTAGTTGAGGAGCAGTTGGAGATGTTTTTGGATGTTTAGGAGTTGTTATGTGTTGTGAGGTTTTCTTTGTTGCTTGAAGATGATTGGTTTATTTTTAATTGTTTTTTGTGTCTAGTGTTACTCTTTATATTTCCTTGGGTAGATTCAATTTCTTTGTTTTGGTGTCTTTAATTCTTCATTTCTTTTGGGTTTTTGTTGGTCAGTTCCTTATTTAACTGACATCTTTTTTTTCTTTTTGTTTTTGATCAGTTTCTTTATAATTTGACATTTTTTGTGAGTTGTACTCTTTTTTATTTTTGTAATAACACCCCCCTGACCCGACCTGCAATTACACAAATATTTATTCTCCAAAAGATTGCCAATAAATTGGTCCAACTATATATAACGACTAGTGTGAACATGTAAAATGATTTATAAAATAGATAATAAGCATTCACACTAGAGTTACTACACAAGTATACGTATAATTTCAAGTAATATAGGATTTTCTTTAAAAACCCCAGTATCAATCCTGTAGGAAAAGATGTAACTTCGTAATAATAACTTAGAAAACTTCTATTTAAATTTCAGATAAAAATGATACGAGAATGGTGTCGAAAGTTTTGTAAGAAATTACAACTAAATTCACATGCAATCTAAATTTAAACAGAAAGTAAGGACAAAGTTTAAAAAGCTTATAAGTTTAAAAGATTTTGAATATAATAAAAAGATCCTTCCCCTTGCAAAGAGATCTTAATCAATGTAGGAACTGAATGATTAAAAATATAAAATGACGTTTTGTGACAAATATGAGCATACATATTCTTTACATCCTCTCGGTGCTAACAATGAACATTGACTAACCTTAAGTTTGTTCGAGTTTGTGTAGTAGTGGTGAGTATTCTGGTCTCTCACTTCTACATTACCCACTGTGCTCTCTCTATAGGCTTTACTACGAACCCTTATATCCAAACTCAAGATCAAATTGACAAAAGAATCTAGTTTGTCACTCTAAAAACATCAATTTTATGTCCATCAAAACTTATCTTCCGATCAATTTGCACTTCCTCTCGGACAATCACAAAGGCTCTTTCCAAAGTTAAGTGTGATACTCACTAGGTGATAAAATCATAGCTCTCCGGGGTCATTATGTTTCGCAACAGATGTTAACATCATAAATGACCAATTTGTAGTTAATGAAGAATTGGTGAAAATATCATCACAACTTTATAAAATAAAAATAAATCTTTAAATCAATCTCATCCCACTTGATTAATTCTCATATGCAAGGAGAAAGAAAGAAAAACTACTCATAATTCAAGGAGATAAAGCAAAAACACATTATTTGCATTGAAAGTCAAGTCTTAACAACAAAAACTCAAACACAAATACAAATTACTTATCTTATGTCTTCTCCGCAAACAATTCTTAAAGTCTTCTTCAAACAATATCCAAACTCTTCTTACATAATCAAAGACTCACAAATAGAATTCACACACCCTAAAACTCTTTAAAACTCTCCAAAACTCCTCTCACAACTCTCTAAAACTCTCTTTTTCATTCAACCCTTGGTCCCTTTTAATAGATATCTGAAAATAACCAAGGGTCACTTCAAGCACCCCTTTAAAATTCGACCAAATTCAATGCATCTCCTAGAGAAATTGTTTCTAGCACTATAGCGCCATTCTAGGGCGCTATGGCGCCCATTGTGTCGAATAGCCGGTGTTATGACGCCAAAGGCTGACACTAGGACATCATATGATGTTGTGTCATTTTGCTTCATTTTACCCTCATTTTCTCTGAATATCCATTCATTGTATCTGAAACCAAAAGCATGCAAAATACCTTCCTTTAAAGTACAATATTATAAAAAATGTGTATAAAATGAACATTAAATGTATATTAAAAGCAGATAATTTTAAGATGTATCAAAATAAAAGAAAATGTGTGGTTGCATATATAATAGTGATTTTAAAAATTGGATTAGATTGATCTGGCTCGTTCAATTATAAATAATTCTTCCCGTCAGTTTGATCTTGGCTCAAAATAACTTTTTATAGGTCTAGAAAAATTATTATATACTGATATCACTTATAGATAATGGCGGATAAGGTATACATGTGAATTTATGGTGACATGACCTCTCCATTCATCGTTGTCTGTGCGTCCGGATGTCCGCATGTAATGATTTTTTTTACATACAGATATCGTACGTATGGACAACTATAGACGAGGAGGTTTCGTCACATACATGTGAATTTAATGTGACATGGTATCCACATCCACCATTGTTCATACATCCGGGCATCTACACGTAATAATTTTTCTAGAAGAGAAATTATTACGTACGGATAATAGTGGATGGGAGAGCTTTTTACATACACGTGAAATTGTGGTGACATGGTCTCTTATCTACCGTTGTTTGTAATTCCATATGTCAGAATGTAATAATTTTTTCAAGAGAAATTATTATATCCTAACAATACAATTTACGGTGGATGAAAATATTACATCACATGCACATTAATTTGAAGTGACACAGACTCTCAATCCACGATTGTGTATATCTGGGCGTCCGCACATAATAAAGTTTTCCAGAATTGATGGTTGGACTGATGAATCAATCTGATTTTTTATGAAAATGATTATTATGATTTTTAATATTTTGAATTTATTTTTTAACAAGTTGAATAGAAATAAAAGCCTTAAATTAAAACTAAAAAAAATAAAATATTATGTTTTAAAATTTTGATTTAAAATTATATTCAAAATATGCAAATGTTAAACAATTTAAATTAAAATATTATATATTAAATTAATTATTATATTATATTAAAAATAATAATATTCACAATATAGCTTCAATGTTCCGACTAATTTCACTTCGTCAAGATATTTACTCTGTCAACAACTCTGAAAGAAAAAAAATTCAAATGTGGGAATGGTTTGCAAAGGGAGCAAGTGGAGAGCACTGGAAATGATGAGACGCAGACACCAGCCTTTTAAAATAATATTTTCTCTAATTTTTTTTGGATGGTGGGCATATGGATTTATGTGCATATTGTTGAGCTACAATAAAACAATATATTTAAAAAATTTTAAATAATGAGTTTCATATTCAAGTGAAGCATTCTCAAAATTTTGATTTTATTGTTATTATAAAATGCATCATAAATGTAAAGTTACATCCATATTTAACTTAGGATCTGTTTGGGGCAGCTGCGGCTTATCCAACTTATCCAGATAAGCTGCTGATCCTGATAAGCTGTTGATTTACTGCTGATCCAAATAAGCTGTCTGACCGTTTGATTTGTACATTTTGAAAACAGCTTTACTGCTGATCCAAATAAGTTGTCTGACCGTTTGATTTGTACATTTTGAAAACAGCTGATTCTTGATAAAGGACTATACTGCCCCTGTTTTGAATAAATTGTTTGACTGTTTTGTTTGTGCATTTAAATGACAGACAGTTAGAAAATTTTTAATAAAAAACATACAATTTGAAGAAAAATAATAATAATAAACATATAATTATAAGAAATCAAATATGAAAAGAACTACAAATCAAAAGATTATAAATAATATGAAAACTCTCAACAACCATTCAACGAGACAGGATATTGGGCT
The DNA here is from genome assembly GCF_001263595.1 of Phalaenopsis equestris. Taxonomy (NCBI): domain Eukaryota; kingdom Viridiplantae; phylum Streptophyta; class Magnoliopsida; order Asparagales; family Orchidaceae; genus Phalaenopsis; species Phalaenopsis equestris. Next base: position 185,962 of record NW_018164492.1, read on the forward strand.
TGCAAACTGCATGTCTAAACTTCACATTGATAAAGCTGAAGAGAAGAATAAAAAAGAGAGGGATAAAAAATATTCTTATTAGAGACATGTTGAGTCATTTATATGACATACAGAGCATTATTATTGAAATTTTATCCAAAAACATTATAAGAATTTAGGTGTTATATATGAAATATATATAAATTTAAAGCTATAATTTCCCAGCTACATGAAAGAAACGTCACGTCATCACTATTCTACTCCATCATATTATGATTATATAACAATAACACAAAACCATCTTGCTGAAAAGAAATGCACAAAACCGGTTGGCCCCATTCATGTAGATATCCATCCAAATGAGTACCTTTTTTTCTTGAAAGGTAAAGGAGCTAAAAAGCATTACCATACAAACTCTTGAAATGATTTAAAATTGTTAAACTTTCAAGAATTCTGAGGAAAGTCCATTATATCAAGCTTATATAATAGCAATAATCATCATGATAATAATACTGATGTTGAAGAAAATATCACAAAATACAAAATCTTGCAAGCAAAAAATAGAATCTTTCAAGTAGTGCATGGTGAAGCCTGGAAGAGAACCGATCCAACAGTATCCATCACATTCCAAATCGAAGAAACATGACATGTTCATTCAAGATTGACTAATGTCATCCGCTATTCGCTCTCTCAAAGCTGTCATCTCCGATGCACCTTCACCATCTTGAGTGTGTGCATCCAGTGCATCCATTTCAAGCTGTGGTATGGTGCGTCCCACATGGAATTTGAATGCTTCAGGTGGGATCTGCAGTAAATCATCCTCTACCATGGCAAATTCTGCATCTGATCCAGAGTGATGCCGTCGAATGAAGTTGTGTAGTGCCACAGTGGCCACTACTATCTGCACCTGTTTCGGAAATGAGTAAGTCGGCATATCACGTAATATAACCCACTTTTTCTTCCACACTCCGAAGGCTCTTTCGATCACGCCGCGCAAGGAGGAATGTCTTTTGTTAAATAATTCCTTCTTTCCTCGTACTACCCCGCTGGATCTTTCAAAATCAGGGATATTATACTTTGTATCTGGATAAGGCTTGAGATATCCCCTTTGTAAGGGATATCCGACTTCGACCAAGTAGTACTTACCTGTTTAGTTATGGTAGTTAGCAATGGAAATAGGAAATGACACATATTTACTGTAGATATGTACCTGGAGGTGGGTGTGGGAAACCATGTCTTCGGTTTCTAGTAGCAAAGTGGAAGATACGGCTATCATGTGTGCTACCTTCCCATCCAGTCATCACAAATGTAAAACACATATTGAAATCACACACGATCATCACATCTTGTGTGGGGGAGCCACAACTTCCGATGTAGGCCACCTTCTCTGTAGCAGATAGCCGTGCATCAACATGTGTTCCGTCAATAGCTTCAATACAGTCATGTTGTTCAAGAAATTCTCCATTAACATTTCACATGTATATCACTTTTGTATATGAAATTTATTTTAAAGAAAATACCTTGAAGAACGGCATGTATCGTGTCAATATGTGTGGAAATGGACTAGAACATTATATCCTCAGACTTAATTATCTTGCATGTCAAACTCACAAGAGCATTCAAACCTATTGAAAAATATCTGCTGATGGTTTTCGAGGAATGTTGAAATCGCTCCATAACACCTCTAATAGATTCATTCGGGGATAAAATGTAGAGGGTAATTGCCAACACCTCTCTTGTTGTAGTTCTTCTTGAGCCGTGCAACCCATGAAGGTTTCGAAGTTCATCAAGCAGGTTGAGAAATATCTCCTTCGTCATACAAAACATGTTTGCAAACCGTGTAGGGTGGCCCCGTAATAACTCACCCACCCATCTATCCCCAATATGACTTGATGTCATACAAGGGGTTCGATCAACGTATGTATGGTAGTAATGATATAGCAAGGTAAGAATGAGAGCAGTTTCACGGTTGTGGTTAACTTGTTCTTCATCTATTCTACAATATCTTAAAAATGATAAATATTTAAACATGCTAGAATATCGGGAAAAGCATGAAACCATATTCATAAAAACATAAAAATTGAAGCGGTTCGTAGTAGAATAAAACATGAAAAAATAGTAAATAATAAAATAGTTAAGATATAACAGTTGATGTAAAAAACACTACATAATAGAATAAAAGACATATGATTGTGTCCCCATGAAATAACAATAAAGAGTTCATGACATAAACATTACAAGGTTCGATAGTAAAACAAAACATAATGACATAAGCTGTCAATCATTCATGTAAGAGCGCAAGTAAGCGAGTCGGAATTCTGGGTCCAACTTCGTAAAAAACTGTCTGCGAGTTGGGTCTCCTAGCAACTTCACATACTTCATATAAATCTCTTGGTCGGCCTTAATACCGGGATATGTATTTAGAAGCTGAATACATTCCTCAATTGCGTTGTCCTGTGATGGTTCAAACCTAGCTTTACAGGATTGAAGCAGTGCCTCTATGGTACTTCTGACAAATGCAGGTCCTTTTTTATTTTTGTCGACCCGGGGACGCTTTCTCCCTTCAGTGTCTTGAACATCAGTGTTTATTTGGTTGAGACCTTCTCCTGGCTCAGCTATATGCTCGGTTTCCATGTCCTGTGGTAAGTCAGCAAACCCCATTTCATTTGGGGTGAAAGCATGAGCTTCCGTTGCGACAACCCCAATGAACATAACATCCAACTTCTCCTCCAAAACTGGATCAATGCCACTACATTTGAATTTTTTGGCTGCGGGCACTGCCTGTCATAGATTACAACATTTTGTTTAGTGAAAACATTTCATTGTGAACATTTATGCAAGAAGAAGTAATCTTAGGTATGTATTTACCTCTAATTTCTCAGTCCACCAATCCTCTGGTGCATCAATTGTTCGCTTCATTGGATCCCAACCCAATCCGGTTGATCCTCTTTTAAGTTCTTTCCATATTTTTCAATCATTTTTTAATTGATCCCACTTATTTTTTAGTTTCATCTGATCATAATCCCTTCCAGTCAGTTCCTTGAATTTAGTCATAACATTATGTCACCCTTCTTTATTAAAATAGGTGGTGGGCCTATTTCCCTGTTCAACCTCCACCATACAAAGATCACAAAATATAATAGTGGATTGTCTATCCCACATGGCAGATGATACAGCCTCTTTTGGTCTACTCATTACTATTATTCAGGAGAGAATACATCAGCCCAATAATTAAAGGAATTAACATACCTTAACTTCCCAAAAAAAAAATCAAATGATACTTTAAACTAATCATACAAATAAATCATGAAGTTGTTTTGCATTATTATTATGATTCACATAAATCATGAACTTTATAAGCATGTCATAGCATGTGTCAACCAAATGACGAATTTTGAATAATATATGTTTTAAATTGATAATACCAAAAAAAATAATTTACATAAAAACCCAAATTTAATAAATTCAAATTCAAAAGGCAGACAAAAGCCCTATTCCTAATCCAAATTCCTAATTCCTAAGACTCACCCCAAAGTGGAAGAAGAGTAAAAATAACAAGAGCAATAGTTGCTACTATGTAACAATTTTAAATTGGCCAACTACTGCAAGCAAACAGGGCTGAAAAATAAAAAATGAAGACTGAAGTTGGCCATAATCAAATAATTAAAAAACTGAAAGCTCCATTAAATATATGAAAGTGTAATTACATAAAAGTTGTTTTACATCAACATAATTTCAACCAATATTCAATATTAATGAAAACAAATTACTCATTTACAAGTCTTCACAAATTCACAACGTTATCACCAAAAAAAAAACAAAGCTCAAAACAGAGAGATAAAAAGCTGAGAAATAACAAGAGGAGAATGATCTCAAAACCACACGGCACCTGCAATTTACAAATCCAACCCAAAATCAATCACCTCAGCTAATTAGTTAAAAACAGTCCACAAATCATTTAAAAAATTGAAAAATAAAACACTAATATATCTGAAAAAGGTGAAAACAGAGAAGACGTCTTCCTCACAGGGATCGTGAGGGCCGTATTATGGTAAAAACAACAAGAGCAATAGTTGATGAGAGGGGAGAATGGATTTACCTGGAACGGGATGAATGCCGAATGGAAGTGTCGACGACCGCCTGTGATTAATGTCGAAGAACCAAGAATAGGATCTACGTGAAGAGCAGGAGTGAATGTCGTAGAAGCAGGGAGAGAAGCGCTGGTTAGGAATGCGAAAGGGAAGGGAGCGACACCAGGAGCGGCTAGGGATTGCGACTATTTATGCGAGTGACTCCAGGAGCGGCAGGGAGCATAAGCGGCGGCTAGAGATCCGAAGGGAAGGGGAGATTGCGAGCGACTGCAGGAGCGGCGGCCGGGGAGTGCGAGGGGAGGGGG